>NC_085931.1:41498301-41798595 GCF_028885625.2 Pongo pygmaeus
GCCGCATGCTAAGTGCTTCTCCTGTGCTCACCGTTCCCCTTCTCTCCCCGTCCTCGAGTCCTGTGGGGCAGACAGGCAGGAAGGGGGAAGCAGAGAAGGGAGGCAAGGCCACTTGGCCAAGGTCTGGCAGCTATCGGCAGCAAAGCAGGGACGAGGAGCCCAGTAGGTTCAAGGGCAGGGCTCTGCCACTGTCCCCGTGGTGGCACCACATGGTGCTGGGCATGCAGGCTGGGTATGGCCCCGATAGCTGTTCTCACTGTTCATTCGGCCCTAAAAGGCCAGAACCAGAGCCAGGCACTGTTAAGGGTGTAGAAACGTTAACTGAGGCACAGAGAGGTGAAAGGAACACGTCCAAGGGCACGCAGCTGGCAGGTGCTGCCACAGGGCTAGCTTAGGCTCCCGCTCTTGATGAGGATGCCGTGTGGCACATTCTCCGCCTTATTCTGCCCCGCCTCACCCCTCGTCAACAGTTGGGAACCCAGCACTTGCTAGACTCCATGGACAGCAAAGTCCCCCTTCCTCCACATCTGTATCTGTCTAGGAGGCAGCACAAGCCCGTCCCCTCCCGACAGGCACACTCACGTCATGGGAGAAGGCATAGGGAGTGATCCAGACGATGGGCTGCCCCAGTACCTCGGCCTGGTAGTAAACGCCTTTGATGGACAGGAAGACCTGGGGGAGAGGAGGAGACATCTAGGTGAAGACTATGGGGTGGCAGGGGAGGGGGCAGGGTGGGGTGCCCGTCGGGCGGTCCCAGGCTCACCTTGCGCAGGGCACGGGCAGCGATAATGTAGTGCATGAACTCCACAGTGAGCCGGCGGCACAGCTGAATGGTCTGCACATGGCACTTGCCAGTCCGTGGGAAGGTGGAAAAGAGGAAGCACATAGAGAGGGCATCGTCTAGGTCCCGCAGGGCATCGATGAACGTGGGGTACCTGCGTGGCCAGTGAGGCAGCACATGGGGCCTGTTCAGCCTGGGTGCCAAGGGGGACCCTGATCTCCTTATCCCACCCCAGATGCCCCGTTCCTCAAGCCAGGCCTCACCACTGCCACCTCCTGACCTGGCAGGACCAGCTTCCCCACAGCTGACCACAGCCGCTAGGAGGAACCACTTAACCAGGATGCACCCACTAGGCTCTGAGGACCAGAGAAGTCCCGATGGGGGTCCTCAAGACACCCACTGCTCACCAAAGACCCAACCCTGACCCACGTACGGATTTTGTGGTGCATGAAGGTAGATGGAGTCATGGGCTCTATGACTCTCTTTGAAGGTGGAAGCTTTAGTGCACAGACACTCTATAGGGAGGTCCAAAATGGAAAATGGGAAACCGAAGCTGCCCTGGTAGAGCAGGGAGCGGGATAGGGGCTGCTTCCCCTCAGCAGCACTTATGTCTGGGCCTGG
The DNA here is from genome assembly GCF_028885625.2 of Pongo pygmaeus. Taxonomy (NCBI): domain Eukaryota; kingdom Metazoa; phylum Chordata; class Mammalia; order Primates; family Hominidae; genus Pongo; species Pongo pygmaeus. The sequence goes on from NC_085931.1 coordinate 41,499,704, forward strand.
CTACAGGTCGCCAGCGTAGGTTATGTCTTCCATGCCTCTCATCCCTTGGACATGTCTAGTTGCCAGATCCAATGAGACCCAGGGAATTGGGTCCAGGAAGAGCCAGAGCAGAATGTGTTTCGGGGAATCCTCTGGTAAATGACGAAGCCAACAAGGATGAGCCACCCTGGGCACTGTGTGGCTGCCCTGTTGAGGGACAGAGGCGTGGGTCACAGAGAAGACACGGTACCACAAGTAACGACACCTGGATTCCAGCCCCGGTCTCAGCTGTCACCCAGACTCTTCATTTACAACTGGGCTCTTGCAGCTCCCTAGAAACGCCTTGAGCCCAAGAGGACAGACAGAGCTTCAACCCTCTCTCCCGCAGCCAGAGCAGCTGCCAGAGACGCTGGCATCCAAACTGCCTTCCAGGAAGCTACCTTTTCAAAAATGATTTTTGTTACTTTTTCTATTTTCTTTTTTCCAAATGCCCAGTCTTCAAGGAGAAGCAGCTTCTTTTTGAAGAATGGGTTCTGGTCAGGGGTTGGGGGGGAGTGGGGGCAAGGGGTTTAAAAAAAAAAAAAAGAAGAAAGAATGGGTTCTGCTATTTCAAAAAAGACTCCAAAATCCACGAGACCAGACATGGCCAAGGTCCTTCCAGCCCCAGATGGCATCACTCACTGCTACAAGTCAGAAGTCTGCCAGGTCTTCAAACCCATGCCGAGATGGAAGAAAGGCCTGCAGAGGCCTCTGATGAGGCAGCAGGACAACTGTCTGGTTTCTTGGTGCAGAGGTGGCAGCCTCAATTGGCCCCCTCTGGTGCCTTGTAGTTTCCTGACTCTCCACCTCACAGACAAAACCAAGAACCCAGGCTTTCTGTAGAAACAGCACCAGCATTTCTGGGCCAACTGCTTTTCTTTCTTAAGCTCTGGCTCTAGCTAAGGAGCTGGGGATGGTGTAGTATGAGATCACCACAACCACATCACCACACTTGGTGTGTGTATGAATCCAGGCACTTGCTTTTCGTGTGTGGCTTTTTTTCATTTATTTCACCTAACACTGTGTGCCACAGGCAGGACAGGAACTACCATCATCTCTTATGGAGATGGGGACCTGCTCGGGGTAGGAAATACCCTCTGGCCACCCAGCTCACATGCCACACAGCTGGGATGCGAACACCAGCTGTCTAGCTCCTAGGCCAGGGCACTTCCTGTGACAGCCCACAGCCAGGTTGGATGAAGCCAACCCAAGCCGTCCTAGAGCTGTGTTCCTGGGCCATCAGCCTCCAAAGATGACAGACATTTACCAGCCCAGGGCTTCTGAACTTTACCACTACTGACATTCTGGGTCAGACTATTCTATGTTGTGGGGGACTACTATGGCGTATTTAGCAGCATCACTGGCCTCTCTCCACTCGACACCAATAGCACGTCCATCCAAGTCATGAGAACCAAGAGTCTCCAGACATTGCCAAATGTCCACTGGAAAAGCAAGATAACCCCTGATTAAGAACTGCTGATTTAGGCTGAGTGCGGTGACTCACACCTGTAATCCCAGCACTTTGAGAGACCAAGGTGGGTAGATCATGTGAGGTCAGCCTGGCCAACATGGTGAAACCCAATCTCTACTAAAAATACAAAAATTAGCCAGGCGTGGTGGTGGTGCCTGTAATCGCAATTACTCAGGAGGCTGAGGCAGGAGAATTGTTTGAACCTGGGAGGTGGAGGTTGCAGTGAACTGAGTCTGAGAAGGCTGGGTAAGGAACAGTTCAGACCAGAGGTGTCTAGCCATGCTTCCCAGGTCTCACCAGGTACCCGCCGTGACTCCACGGAGCCCTGGGGCTCTCCCACCACAGGGCCTTTGCACTTGCCACAGCCTCTGCTTGGATTGTGCTTCCACGGGCTGGCTCAAACGTCTCCCTTCAGAGACCCCTCTGACAAGCCTGTAACTACAAACCTCGTAATCATTATAGTAATTTGCTAGCTTGGTTTTTGGTCTGTGTCCTTGAAAAAGTTGCAAGCTCTTTGAGCAGGGTCTTGGTCTTGTTCCCTACTGTATCCCTGGTGCTAGGGCAGAGACCAGCAGTAAATAAAGAAACAGCAGTGTCCTAAGGAAAGCCCGGCTCACCGTTCCTTGATGATGTGGTCAAGTTTGTAGTTGGGCTTATTGTCCTTTAAACGCTCTACAGTGTTCCATTCACTCTTCCCATAAGCCTTCCGGAGCTTCCGGACAAACACCTGGAAGAAAGAAAATACCTCAATGCTGAGGCTCAGGGCTCCTGGACAACTTCTTCCATGGAAGATGGAAACACAGGGCAGAAGGACTCTCATGCCTCCTGAAGCTGGCCACGGCTATGTGCCTGTGTCACTGACCTCTCTGCCCAGGATGTGCAAAAGAGCCAACTCCAAGGAGCACCAAGCCTGGTGTGTTAACCAGCAGAGCTAGACCAGGCATCCTTTTTGACAATGCAGATGTCCCAACTCCACATGTTTACATGGGAGGATGGCACAGCAAAGCAGCTCCATTTTTCAACTGAGAACAGAAGCCAAGTGACCTGCCACTGACAGGATGAAAAAGGCTGGCCTCCGTTCCCAACACCAGACTATATCGGCATGAAACAAGCTGTGGGTCTATGTGTGACACTGAGACACCCAGAAAAATGCAACGGAGGCCTGTTTTGGGGCCAGGTCCTCCAAACTAACAGACCTCTTCCCTCCAAGTACTTCTGTTGAGGCTCACCCTGCCTCTGTAGAGGCTTACTCGGAGAGGGAAGGCAATCTGCCCAAGGTCACAGTTAGTTAGTGGGTCACAGAGCTGCGATGAGAACCTGACAGACCCTAGAGCCCAGACCTCACCTTGTATTCCCGGAACTTGTTGACGATGGGTTCGTGGAGGAGAAACCTGATGTCTTTGATAAGGTAAAACGTTCGGGCTGCTGTAGAACCCTTGTTAACCTTCTTCTTGTGTTTGGGTTCATGGGGATAAATGCCCTTCAGAATGCACAGCCGCCTGAAAGACAGAGGCCATCTGTTATGTCAGTTATGTGGGTAAAGGTGGGGAGCACTGGCCACAGCTGGGCCTGGAAAACAACAGTAAATGGGGAACATGGGGTCCCTGCCCTTAGAGACCTCACATCCTAGTACATGAGTCTGACAATCACAATCATAAAACAAAAACGCAGACTTAAGGGTCTCTAGGGGAGTTGAGAAAGGCCTTGTTGAGATAGCAACATTTCAGCCACAAAAAGGAGAGAAGCATCCTAACAAGAGAGACAAAGTCCAGAAGGCTGGAAAGGGCTGGTGTGTTTGAAGGAATAAAAGTGGACCAGGTGGCCAGGCGTGATGGCTCACATCTGTAATCCCAGCACTTTGGAAGGCTGAGGCAGGCGGATCACCTGAGGTCATGAATTGGAGACCAGCCTGGCCAACATGGTAAAAGCCGGTCTCTACTAAAAAAAAATACAAACATTAGCCAGGCATGGTCACCAGCGCCTGTAATCCTAGCTACTCGGGAGGCTGAGGCAGGAGAATCACTTGAACCTGGGAGGTGGAGGTTGCAGTGAGCTGAGATCACGCCAGTGCACTCCAGCCTGGCCAACAGAGTGAGACTCTGCCTCCGTGAAAAAAAAAAAAAAAGTGGGCCAGGTGAGCCACAGAGGCCAGGGACCGCCAGAGGGCAGGGCCCACAGGCCACAGTGAAGTCTGATTTTGACTCTGTGAGGAATGAGAACCCCTAGTTGCAGGATCAGGGGTCTCTTCTACCAGATGGGAGGGGATGGATGGCAGGGACCCAGCCCAGTCCAGCTAGCCCATCCTGACGATCCAGTTCAGTTCTCCTCCATTTTCCCTTGGACCACACCTAGCAAACACAACTCACTAAAGCAAGGGCAGGTGAGAAAGAGAAGGAATACCAGAATCCCAGAATGGGTATGGCAACTCAGGTAAGACAGGGAGGCAGCTGAGTTTTCAATGTGCAATTCACTGCCCAGGCTTCCCACGGTCCCTCTATATTCACCTAAAGTCAGCCAAGCTCAGCTGGAGCTTCTTCCGGGCTTTGTTCCGGGTGATGTAGTTGGTGGCTGAGCCTCGTTCATACTGGGAGAGGAAAAAAACAATTCTCCATTAGCAATGATTGTAGTGACTGACATCAAACTCTGGGCATGCCTAGTTCCAGAGGCAACTATCACTCTGGATAAGAGGCTGAGATGAATCTAGGAGAGGAAACACTGTAGGGAAGGAGCCGACCTGCCTGGATGAGCTCTCCTGTACCGTCCTGGTGGCTATCAGCATAGGGAACACATACATCTGCATGATGCTGAGGGCTGCGAGGCTGCTACGGATAGGGTGCTGTGCCAAGTGCTTAGCACTAGCTCTAAATGTTGGCCATTACAATTAGTGATTTTCACACATTTCATTTAATTCCCATAACCCTGTGATGTAGGTGCTGTCAGAACCTCCATTTCACAAAGGAGAAAACGGGCTCGTAAAATAACCCGTGCAACTCTTAAAAAGCACACAGCTTTTTAAGAGTTGGGGCTGGGATTCAAAACTCAGGTCTGAGTCCAGTACCTGAATGCCTAATAGCTAAGCCAGTGTTCCTAATCTTTTCTCCTTCTTTTCTTCCTCATTATAACCTCTTCACCACTACCAGGAGACTTATTAGACACCCCCTTCCTCCCTCACCCATCACCCTTCCTTCCCTACGCCCCATAAAATGTTAATACCAGAGATATACTGCAGGTCTGTTTATGTAATGTGGTCCTTGGGGAGCCACAACCATTCTAATAGCTAAGATACTGCCCCTCGACCAATTTTGTTCCCTTGAGGGTGGTATTACCCTGGCTGAAAAAGCATGCTCTAAGCCACACAGCTTCTCCCCTTCCTCATTCATTCAACAGACAATAACAGGTCCTCTATTATGGTCAAAGCACTAAGCTAGATGCTATGAAGGCAATAAAGACAAAAAGCCTGGTCTCTACCTGCCCCTAAGAAGCGTACTGTCTTGTGTAACCATCTGGATGCCTGTGGTGCTAAGATGCTGCCTCACACCCACATTTCTGTATCCCTCACACTTCTGTATCCCTCGATAGAGACAATCAGTGTACTGTAACAAATACCCTGCAAGCTAACAAGCATGTCCTTTCCAAACAAGATCTTCCTCCGGACTAAGACAGCAGGGGCCTCTTTGGCTAGGTTCAGCTCTAAAGAGACAAACCTGTTAGTCTCCCACAGGTACGTTTACTAATAACATCACAGTCATGAAACATACCCTTCATTCATTCTTTGCTTTAGACATTAATTGTCTATTGGGTATTAGGCCCATGCTAAGTCCTGGAGGTATAAAGATGAGTTTCAGACTGCCTTAAGAAGTTGAGTTTTCATTTATAGCGTTTTCCATTACCTTATGCCACACTTATCTCTGTCACCATGCTTATCCTTATAAATGTTAAGGGAATAAATAGTTCTCAATGGGGTACTCCCTGGGTATGTGCTGGGGGGAGGAGAGTTCAGCAATGTTTGGAGACATTTTTGGTTGCTGGGTGCTACTGGCATCCAGTAGGTAAAGGATCAGGGATGTTGCCAAATATCCTACTACACAGAAGACAATCCTTCCCACAACAAACAATCATCTTTGTTGATTCTGGCTCTGAAACCCAGCTCTTAAAAACTGTAACGATTTTGTTACATATCTACATCTGCAACTCAAGGGCAGGTTTTCCATCTTGTATCTTTGCAGTTCCGATGGCTAGCACTGGATACTCAATGCAGTGTGTTGGGTTAAAAGCACTGGCAATAGAAACTTTCACTCTGAAAGAAACACTTAAGCCAACTATATATTCCTCATTCCCATTCCCTTCCCAGTCTTTTCATGTCACTGGGCCGATTCTCCATACAGCCACAAGAACTTCCTGAAAAACTCTAATCGTGTTACTCCTCCTTTGATTCCTACTGCATGTAGAATAAAATCCAAGCTCTACACTATTCCTACTGCACTTAGAATAAAATCCAAGCTTACAGGCCTTGCACGATACAGTACGTGTCCGACCCTAATCTTATCAGATGCCATTCTTTTCTTGGTTTACATCCGAGTCATCCTGATGTCCTTCCAACTCCTCACACACAGCAAGCCTTCTCTGCCTACTGATCTTGGCACTTGGTTTCCCTTGTCAGGCCTGCTCGCTAAGCACTCCCATGCCCCAGAACCCATCCAAGACGTTCTGATCTTTCCCATTTCAGCCGAAATGTTATGCCTCGAAAAGAACTTCCAAGACAACACTAACCAACTAATGTAACGGTGCAGTAACGGTGAACTCTACGTAATGTTTATCACTCTTTCGGTAAATAGTGGTCCCACGGCTCGGCCTGCTTTTGGAATGAAGCTACGCTTGGTAAGTTCAACTCTCTTTCACAGCCCTCTCCACAGAAAGAACTCTGGAGTTCGTTCTCGGATTTCACTAAACGAGTACTGCCATCCTTGTCCATTCTCGGACCCCTTCTCGCAGCTGACTACGGTCGCGTTGATCCCGTCTTTCCAGTCTCCACGAGAGACGGAGCACGGGAAAAGAGTCGACCCCATGCTCTGCCGCCCCCGCACCCCACCTCTCGGGAATCCCCACCGTCTTTCCCAATCACCTTCTTCTTCTCAAGGCCTCCCATCGCTGCACGTTGAGGAGCCGACTATGGCCGCGCGTACAGACAGCTCCACTTCCTGCCGCACGTGCCCTGCCAAGGACCCCGAGGACCCTCCCCACCCCACGCTGTCGGTTTGAGCGGGCTGCCCAATGAGATGCCTGTACAAGTCCAGGGAAAGATGGGGATTTCCTCCTCGAGATTTAAAACTACAGTCTGAAAAAAATCACTGAGACCACTCTTTCCAGATCTTTCCCGTTCACAATGGTTACAAACACTTTAAGTGTTAAAACAAACGTGGATATACAGGCTTTTCTGTAATCACCCTGATGACGATTCATTGACTGTGAGCCTCGTTGCATGTTGGGACGCAGAGGGGCGGAAGGCTTAGAGACAGCGCGGTGCCTTCTGGGATGCAGAGGGGCGCCACACTCCGTGGTGCGTGATAGGATTGCGTTGTCAAGGTAACAGTTGCTGAGCGTCGTCAGAATTTGGCTGCCGCTGCTGAAAAGCGGTTCCCGAGGGGCAGGGTGAGACTGCGCTGAGTTCCCACCGCTTTCGGGTTCTCTTTGGTTCATTCGCTGTTATGCGGATAAAATAGAAGAAAGGAAGACATTTTTCCTCGCGGAGGTATAGAGACGCGAGAGGCCACTTTTATTTTCTGAGCCTTAGTGGTGGACTCGTGGTATATTTAAAATGTACATTCAAGGCTGGGAGCGGTGGCGCACGCCTGTAATCCCAGCACTTTGGGAGGCCAAGACAGGCGGATCATCTGGGGTCAGGAGTTCGAGACCAGCGTGACCAACATGGTGAAACCCCGTCTCTACTAAAAATAGAAAAATTAGCTGGCCATGGTGGCACACGCCTGTAATCCCAGCTACTCGGGAGGCTGAGGCAGGAGAATCGCTTGAACCCGGGAGGCAGAGGTTGCAGTGAGCCGAGATCTTGCCACTGCACTCCAGCCTGGGCGACAGAACGAGACTCCATCTCAAAAATAAATAAATTAATTAAATAAAATGTACATTCAACAAATTCGAGCTTTTAATTTGTACACATACATTCTATAAGTGTTCCTCAAATAATAATTCCAAGATTTATACAAATAGTCACATCACCTTGAGATGGTGCAGTCTGGAAGTAGTTGCAATTTTAAGAGTTTTTTTTTTTTTTAACGTTTCTCCCTTTTTCCAAATTCCAAATTTCATTTGGAGATGATCTCAAAAGTTTTAAATTTGAGCTCTTGTGAATGTGACCTGGCCCAAGGACATGGTCTTAGAACTCACACAGAGACAGACGTTAAGCACTGATGAATACTTGTTTTGAACTATGTGACTTGCACTATCTAATTTGAAGCTAAAATTTAAAACACAGCAATTCCACAGTTAAAAATGAAATGAAGCCAGGCACGGTCGCTCACGCCTGTAATCCCAGCACTTTGAGAGGCTGAGGCAGGCGGATCACCTGAGATCAGGAGTTTGAGACCAGCCTGGCCAACATGGCGAAACCCCATCTCTACCAAAAATACAAAAATTAGCCGGGTGTGGTGGGAGGCACCTGTAACCCCAGCTAGTTGCGAGGCTGACGCAGGAGAATCTCTTGAACCCAGGAGGTAGAGGTTGCAGTGAGCCAAGACTGCGCCACTCCACTCTGCACTCAAGCCTAGATGACAGAGCGAGACTCCATCTCAAAAAAAAAAAAAGAAGGAAAGGGATGGACTGGAGAGGGTCGCAGTGGCTGGCTCATGAGGGCAACACAGGAACAGGGCTGGTGTCGTGAGCATGTGGCCTGGGCAGTCATCTCACCCTGTCTCTCACAAATCACCTAGCTCGTCCTGCACAGATAGAACCAGATGTTTGCAGAAAGTTGAGCCCTGTTTTGCTCACATTAATGTTGAGGGGTCACTGGAAGACACAGGTGGGGATGTTCAGGGAAGCAATTGTAATTTCAGCTCAAAATAGCGGTCATATAGGTACCACATTTCACAAAGGGGGAAACTAAGGCTCAGGAAAGTAAGTGATCGCCCAAGATCACTCAGCTGCTAAGCTGTGCAGAATAGATTCTCACCAAGCAGTCTGGTTTCAGAGTCCTCTGCTAAACTCACATTCCACTACCTAACATATGGTAGAAAGAATGTTATGTGACTCCAGGATAATGCCAGGTAGATTTTTGTTCCATAAAGGGAAGAGGTTTTTAACCATTAGAGCTGCCCACACACAGAATGCTTTGTGCAATACCAAGCCTCCATCAGCATTATGGTGAAAAGCCCAGTCTCTGCAGGGAGACACACCTGGTTTACCTCTAAGCCTTGGACAAGCCACTTTACCTCAGGGTACCTCTCTTCCTCATTTGTAAGATGGGGTCAACACTAACTGCATAAAGTAGTTGTTGCTTTAAGTATGTTTACATTGTTTCATTTAAAACAAAAATTGGCTGGGCATGGTGACACATGCCTGTAATCCCAGCACTTTGGGAGGCCAAGATGGGTGGATCACCTGAGGTCAGGAGTTCGAGACCAGCCTGGCAAATATGGTGAAACCCCATCTCTACTAAAAATACAAAAATTATCTGGGCGTGGTGATGCACGCTTGTAATCCCAGCTACTAGGGAGGCCGAGGCAGGATAATCACCTGAACCTGGGAGGCAGAGGTTGCAATGAGCCAAAATTGCGCCATTGCACTGCAGCCTGTGCAACAAAGAGAGACTCTGTTTCAGAAAAAAAAAAAAAAAAAAAAAATTAGCTTGGCGCAGTGCCTCACACCTGTAATCCCAGCCTTTTGGGAGGTAAAGGTGGGAGGATTGCTTGAGTTCAGGAGTTCTAGACCAGCCTGGGCAACATAGTGATACCTTGTCTCTGCTAAACTGTGCCCCGCCTAAAAAAATAAAAATAAAAATAAATAAATAAAAACACACAGCCAGGCATAGGGGCATAGGGCCAGGTTCCTGTAGTCCCAGCTACTCGGAAGCTGAATGGGGAGGATCACTTGAGCCCAGGAGTTTGAGAGCAGCCTGGACAACACAGTGAGACCCTCATCTCTACAAAAGGAAAAATTATTTTTAATTAGCTGGTGTGGTAGTGTGCACCTGTGGTCCCAGCTATTCGTGGTCCCAGCGACTCAGGAGGCTGAGGCAGGAGGATCGCTTGAGCGCAGGAGGTTGAGGCTGCAGTGAGCTGTGTTCACGCCGCTGCACTTCGGCCTGGGTGATAGAAAGACTGGTTCTCTACATAAACAAACGAAAAAACAAATAAATGAAAAGTCTCCTATCCAAATTTATAGATTCTCATGATTTTTCAGTTAACATATCTGGTAATGAGAGTGAGATTCTAAAGTCACCCCAGATTTCTTTCCTCCTGTTGCCCTGGACAATGCCTGTCGCCAACGAGGACTCTTTAACAAAGTCCCCTTGCTCCCGATCACTCTGGGAAAGGGTCTGGGTAAGCCCTATCAGAATCCAAGATCTCCTGCTTGAGGTTAAAGAACTCGGAGACTGGCTGGGCGCGACAGCTCATGCCTGTAATCCCAGCACTTTGGGAGGCCAAGGCAGGCAGATCACGAGGTCAGGAGTTCGAGGCCAGCCTGGCCAATATTGTGAAACCCCGTCTCTACTAAAAATACAAAAATTAGCCGGGCAAGGTGGTGCTCACCTGTAGCCCCAGCTACTCAGGAGGCTGAGGCAGAAGAATGGCTTGAATCCAGGAGGTGGAGGTTGCAGTGAGCCAAGATTGCGCCACTGCACTCCAGCCTGGGCTACAAGAGTGAGACTCGGTCTCAAAAAAAAAAAAAAAAAAAAGATCTTGGAGACTTTATTTCTTCCCAGCTGGGTTCCCATCATTGGTGGACCCTGGAGGGGACCTTCACCTGTCAGCCTTGCATTGGCAGGGGCCTTCCCAGTCCTTCCCAGTGCCTGGTCCCAGTTCCCTGCATCCAGACCCTGCAAGGAATGTCTTTGTCAACCCTGGGTTTAAAGGCGGCCTTCCTGATTCCCTTAATTCAGACCACGGAGGGAACATTTTGTGGACCCTGGGCTCACCGGCGGGGATGGAGGTGTAATCAGGTCAAACTCAGCTGGTTCGTAGATTTTGTGAGGGTGCTTATGCTAAGAGTACTCTCAAAGGGTCACCTGGGTAAGGGAAGTGCAATTAAGGGGGGTGCTTAGTACTAATGGGACAGTCTCTAGCCAACCACCTTCAGGAACCCTTTGGCTTACATGTTTAAAAACTACATGGAAAGTTCAAAGGCATGCTAGCTTTTTTGGGACGCTAGCTGGCTACATATTATAGCCCGTTTTTGTGCACATTTTTAAACTGGTGGGCAAATTACATCAAGGAAAATTCAGAGCTCAAATGTCAACCTGCAGTTATAGAGTTAACATGTAAAGGCTTCTACGTTCTCTATTTTATTTTTCTACCTGCTTTAAGTCTGTTGACTTTTCTACTGGTGTTGAGATAAAACTCTTTACAGTGTTACTAATTCAAGGCTACCTGGAGATTTTATTTTTCTATATAGTTCAGCCAGGTTCTAGCTAAAATATAATAAACATTTAACCCTAAACTCATTGTTTTTTCAAGTGTGTGTGTGTGTTGTGTGTGTGTATATGGATATGGGGTCTTGCTATGTTGCCCAGGCTGGTTTCGAACGTCTGGGCTCAAGCAGTCCTCCTGCCTCAGCCTCCCAAAGTGCTGTGATTACAGGCATGAGCCACCATGCCCGGCCCCATTTAAAGCTTAAAAAAAAAAAAATGGGTTTTAAAAATCAAACTGCCATGGAAACTACCCAAAATTTTGGTTTACAGCCTCCATTAGATTACCTATTACGACAAATAAAGTTTAGCCATGTAAACAAGTTCCAGTTTTGTCAAAAATAATTTGGACCCAACCATCTTTTATAAACCGGTGACTGTAGTACTGAGAGGTGACGGTGCTGGCAGCCCTTGCAGCCCTGGCTCGCTCTCCGTGCCTCCTCGGCCTCATCGCCCATTCTGGCCACACTTGAGGAGCCCTTCAGCCCGCCGCTGCACCGTGGGAGCCCTTCTCTGGGCTGGCCGAGGCCGGAGCTGGCTCCCTCGGGCTTGCGGGGAGGTGTGGAGGGAGAGGCACGGGCGGGAACCAGGGCTGCACGTGGCGCTTACGGGCCAGCTAGAGTTCCGGATGGGCGTGGGCTTGGCGGGCCCCACACTCGGAGCGGCCGGCCGGCCCCGCGGGCCCCAGGCAGTGAGGGCCTTAGCACCGAGCCAGCAGCTGCGGAGGGTGCGCCGTGTCCCCCAGCAGTGCCCACCGACCGGCGCTGCGCTCCGGACCTTAGCTGCCTCCCCGCGGGGCAGGGCTCCGGACCTGCAGCCCGCCATGCCTGAGTCTCCTCCCTGCTGCTGTGGGCTCCACTGCAGCCTGAGCCTCCCTGAGGAGTTCCACCCGCTGCTCCACAGCGCCCCGTCCGATCAACCGCCCAAGGACTGAGGAGTGCGGGTGCATGACTGCAGGACTGGCAGGCAGCTCCACCTGCCTTGCCAGTATGAGATCCACTGGGTGAAGCTAGCTGGGCTCCTGAGTTTAGTGGGGATTTGGAGAACCTTTATATCTAGCTAAGGGATTGTAAATACACCAATCAGCACTCTGTATGTAGCTCAAGGTTTGTAAACATACCAATCAGCACCCTGTGTCTAGCTCAGGGTTTGTGGATGCACCAATCGGCACTCTCTATCTGGCTAATCTGGTAGGAACTTGGAGAATCTTTAGGTCTAGCTAAGGGATTGTGAATACACCAATCAGCACTCTGTATCTAGCTCAAGGTTTGTAAATGCACCAATCAGCACCCTGTGTCTAGCTCAGGGTTTGTAAATACACCAATCAGCACTCTGTATCTAGCTAATCTAGTGGGGTCCTGGAGAACTTTTGTGTCTAGCGCAGGGATTGTAAACACACCAATCGGCACCCTGTCAAAACGGACCAATCAGCACTCTGTAAAAGAGACCAATCGGCTGTCTGTAAAATGGACCAATCAGCAGAATGTGGGTGGGGCCAGATAAGAGAATAAAAGCAGGCTGCCGGAGCCAGCAGTGGTAACTCGCTAGGATCTTCTTTTAGGTTGTGGAAGTATTGTTGTTTCACTGTTTGAACTAAACCTTAACTGCTGCTGGATTTTTGGGTTTACACTGCGTTTATGAGTTGTAACACTCACTGCGAAGGTTTGCGGCTTCGCTGCTGGAGACAGGGAGACCACAAACCTACCAGAAGGAAAAAAAACTCCGGATATTCCGTCTTTAAGAACTGTAATACTCACCTTGAGGGTCCGCGGCTTCATTCTTGAAGTCAGTGAGACCGAGAACCCAGCAATTCCAGACACACAGTACTATCCCAGGATTAGAGCTCTAAGGTAAAACCGATAATTTTTTTTTTTCATTCTGTTTAGTAGGCTGGAGTGCAGTGGTACAATCTCTGCTCACTGCAACTGCAACTGCAACTCCCCCCCCCCCCCCGGTTCAGGTGATTCTCGTGCCTTAGCTTCCTGAGTAGCTGGGATTAAAAATGTTTGCTACCACGCCTGGCTCATTTTTGTATTTTTAGTAGAAGTGGGGTTTTGCCATGTTAGCCAGGCTGGCATTGAACTCCTGACCTCAAGTGACCCACCCCCCCCCCCCCCACCTTGGCCTCCCCAAGTGTTAGGATTACAGGCATGAACCACCACAACTGGCCTAAAGCTGTAAGATTATTTGTGTATGCGGTTAGATGTGTCTACATATGTTCTGTGTTGTGTCTACATGGTACCAAGTTGACTTAAAAACAAATACTCACAAATTAAGAAAGCCCAAATATATTTTTCAAGTTTACGTGACTTAAGTAAAAATTTTTTTTTTTTTTTTCTTGAGACGGAGTCTTGTTCTGTCATCCATGCTGGAGTGCAGTGGTGCGATCTTGGCTCACTGCAACCTCCGTTTTCTGGGTTCGAAACGATTCTTCTATCTCAGCCTCTTGAGTAGCTGGGGTTACAGGCATGTGCCACCATGACCGGCTACTTTCTGTATTTTTAGTTAGAGATGGGATTTTACTGTGTTGGCCAGGCTGGGCTCAAACTCCTGACAAGTGATCCACTTGCCTCAGCGTCCCAAAGTGCTGGGATTACAGGCATGAGTCACAGGGTCTGGCCTGACTCAAGTAAATGTTTAATAAATAAACTGGTTTTAAAAATTATTGGTAAAATAAAAATGTTTTTAAAATTGTCAACATACATTTTTGCCTTGGTTTACTGGTCAAAGTTTTACATGTGCCTGTGCTAGATATTTTAAGGGTGTCGGGGGTTTGGCGTAAAGATTGTAAAACTATAAACCCAGCCAAAACCAAAATGACCTTTGTGTGTGATTTTTTGATAAATATAACTAATTTAATATAACTAGTTTAATAGAAAACAACTAAATCTTCCAAGTTATCAACAAAATACGTATTTAAGATTCTTAGGTGAATAATCTGATAGTCACAGCCTGTAAAAATAGCAAAAAATTTAAATGATTACCTTTGTCTAATATCTCAGTTCTCATAACTAGTCTAAGTCAATGGTAAAAATAAATATAGGCTGGGCGCGATGGCTCACGCCTGTAATCCCTGCACTTTGGGAAGCCGAGGTGGGCGGATCACCTGAGGTTGGGAGATCAAGACCAGCCTGACCAACATAGAGAAACCCCGTCTCTACTAAAAATACAAAAATTAGTCAGGCATGGTGGTACATGCCTCTGTAATCCCAGCTACTCGGGAGGCTGAGGCAGGGGAATCGCTTGAACCCAGGAGGCGGGAGGTTGCGGTGAGCTGAGATTGCGCCATTGCCCTCCAGCCTGGGCAATAAGAGTGAAATTCCGTCTCAAAACAAAGCAAAACAGAAACAAAAATAAATGAATATATAAAATAAATGCTTATAAATACAATTGTCATGTAATTTAAAATGTTAAAATTATGTTAAATTAAATAAATGCTCATTAAATACCTGGGTCATTTTCAATTTAAAAAACATATTACAGGGCCGGGCTAGGTGGCTCACGCCTGTAATCCCAGCACTTTGGGAGGCAGAGGCAGGCAGATAGCCTGATCTCAGGAGTTTGAGACCACCCTGGGCAAAATGGTGAAACCCCATCTCTACTAAAATATTAAAAAAAATTAGCCAGGTGTGGTAGCGCAAGCCTGTACTGGGGAGGATGAGGTGCGAGAATTGCTTGAGCCAGGGAGGTGGAGGTTGCAGTGAGCCAAGATCACGCCACTGCACTCCAGCGAGCTTGGGCTACAGAGTGAAACTCCGTCTCAAAAAAAAGTTACAAAAACACGTTTATAGTTATACAGTGGTTCTCATCTATAAAATGGTAATATGTCACAAACAATTCAAGATTTCTTTGCATACTCACTTGAGAATATGAGAAATATGTATTTTTTAATTTTTAAAATGGATTTTTTTCCTAGGCTTAAGGTTACCAAACTTTAAGGTTACTAAAAATAAAGTCGTATTAATATATAATTCTATAATATGCCAAAATGTTTTTAATCTAAAATATTATTAAAAAAAGACAAAGTTATGGTGTGTTTTTGTTTGAGACAGTCTCGCTCTGTCGCCTAGGCTAGAGTGCAGAGGTGCAATCATAGGTCACTGGTTTCATGTTTTTTATTTTAAAATGATTTTGTTGGCCGAGTGCGGTGGCTCACGCCTGTAATCCCAGCACTTTGGGAGGCCGAGGTGGGCAGATCACGAGGTCAGGAGATCCAGACCATCCTGGGTAACATGGTGAAACCCCATCGCTACTAAAAATACAAAAGAACTTAGCCGGGCGTGGTGGCGGGCGCATGTAGTCCCAGCTACTCAGGAGGCTGAGGCAGGAGAATGGCGTGAACCCGGGAGGCGGAGCTTGCAGTGAGCCAAGATCACGCCACTGCACTCCAGCCTGGGTGACAGAGTGAGACTCTGTGTCAAAAAAAAAAAAAAAAGGCTGACTTTGGACAAGGTCTTAGCGAAATGGATAAAATCGTACCCAAATAAAAAAAATTCCTGTAGTGTTTTTTAGGCACCTAGCACAGTGCTGGGCACAAAGTAAGAACTCAAGAAATAGTGTTGGAGTAGATACTGAGTGGAAAAGTTCTTTTAAGAGGGAGTATGTATAGAACCATTGTTTCTTGGGTTCTTAGTGAATTGCAAATCAAAAGATATTGCTGTTCATATAATCAAATTGCACTGTGGAATCAAGCGCAGGGGTGGGAAGGCCAAGACAGAGGGTAGGATCTGAGCTTCAAGGGATATGAGAACGGAAATGTTATTCTTCCTGGAATGTACTCTTCTTACTAGGAAGCAGAAAGCTTTGACCACTCCCAATATTCCAAGAGAGGTTTCTGTGAGCGGGGAAGGAAGGGTGCATCAGAGGTGAATGTGCGAACGTTTACTTGGATGAGTTTAGAGAAATATAACATGATGTGCTTAGGCTGTTCAATGCAGTGAGGTGACCAGGAGCTGGGCAGGCAGGTGCATGGCCTTGCAGCTGTGAAGCTTTGAACCAAGTCCCTTCACTTTTCTGAGCTTCCATTTCCCCGTATTATAAGAATCACGAGACAGAAGTGGAGTAAAATACTTTGGAAACCATAAAGTACTGGAAAAATCAAGGTGTCCGGATTGTTACTAGGGTTTTAATAATGAAGAATGCAGCCTGTAGACCTGCATAATCCAATAGGGTCACCACCAGCCACTTGTGACTATTTATTTATTTATTTTATTTATTTATTTTGAGGCAGTGTCTCCTTCTGTCGCCCAGGCTGGAGTGCAGTGGTGCAATCTCGGCTCACTGCAACTTCCACCTCCCGGGTTCAAGCAATCTTCCCGCCTCAGCCTCCCAAGTAGCTGAGATTACCAGCATGCGTCTCCAAGCCCGGCTAATTTTTGTGTTTTTAGTAGAGATGGGATTTCACCATGTTGGCCAGGCTGGTCCCAAACTCCTGACCTCAAATGATCTGCCACCTCGGCTTCCCAAAGTGCTGGGATTACAGACATGAGCCACCATGCCCAGCCAATTTGTGATTTTTTTTTTTAACTTTTAAGTTCTGGGATACATGTGCAGAACGTGCAAGTTTGTTACATAGGTATACATGTGCCACGGTGGCTTGCTGCACCTATCAACCCATCATCTAGGTTTTAAGCCCTGCATGCATTAGGTATTTGTCCTAATGCTCTCCCTCTTCTTGCCCTCGACCCCCCACGACAGGCCCCGTGTGATGTTCCCCTTCTTGTGTCTGTGTTCTCATTGTTCAACTCCCACTTACGAGTGAGAACGTGTGGTGTTTGGTTTTCTGTTCCTGTGTTAGTTTGCTGAGAATGATGGCTTCTAGCTTCGTCCATGTTCCTGCAAAGAACACGAACTCATTCTTTTTTATGGCTGCAGACTATTTAAAATAATGTCAAGTCAGGAGCAGTGGCTCGCGCCTGTAATGTTAGCACTTTGGGAGGCCAAGGTGAAAGGATTGCTTGAGCTCAGGGGTTTGAAACCAGCCTGGGCAACGTGGTGAGACCTCATCTCTATTTTTTTTCCATCAATTTCAGATAAAAATTAAATTCCTCAGTCACAGAAGCCACATTTCAGTGGAAGAGTGAGGTAATTCACGTAAAGCACCTGGTACCTAGTGAATACTCAAGATTCCTTGGGTGCAGGGTTCTACTGACTTCCAGAAGTCCATGCTTGTTAATTGTTTATTCAAATAATTTTTATCCTTACTGATGAGGGACCAGCTCCCTCAACTGCTTCGCAAGTGGAGAGGGTGCCAGCCTAATTGATAAGTGGGGCAGAGTCTGTCCACAGGATGGCAGCACAACTGCTAAAGAGTTCACCAATGGCAGGGCTGCGTGCGGTGGCTCACTCCTGTAATCCCAGCACTTTGGGAGGCTGAAGTGGGAGGGTTGCCTGAGTCCAGAAGTTGGAGATCAGCCTGGGCAATATAATGAGACCTTCACCTCTACAAAAATTTTTAAATTAGCAACTAAAAAAATTAGCTGGGGCTGGGCGCAGTGGCTCAACGCCTGTAATCCCAACACTTTGGGAGGCCAAGGCGGGCGGATCATAAGGTTAGGAATTCGAAACTTAGCCTGGCCAATATGGTGAAACCCTGTCTCTATTACAAATACAAGAATTAGCCGGGCGTGGTGGCAGGCACCTGTAGTCCCAGCTACTCGGGAGGCTGAGACAGGAGAATCGCTTGAAGCCAGGAGGCAGAGGTTGCAGTGAGCCGAGATCGTGCCACTGCACTCCATCCTGAGCAACAGAGTGAGACTGCCTCAAAAAAAAAAAAAAAGTAGCCGGGTATGGTGGGAAACGCTTGTAGTCCCATCTCTTCAAGGAGCTAAAATGGGAAGATGGCTTGAGCCTGGGAGGTAGAGGCTGCAGTTAGCTGTGATCACACCACTAGACTCCAGCCTGGGTAATAGAGTGAGACGCTGTCTAAAAAAAAATAATTCACCAGTGATGACCAAGGAAGACATCTCAGTGGAGGGAAGTGCCGTGCCAGGTGCGCTAACTGAGGTATTTGGAATATTTGGGGCAGAGAGTGAACAATGTTTACAAAAACAAGAGGGTTGGTTATTGCCAAGTTGTATGAATGCCTTACAGAGGGATAATGAGAGACCAGGGATTGTTAGCAAGCAATTAATGGCTAATTGTGAAAGCCGGAGGGGGCTTCTATGTTATCTTACAAAGTAGACTTTTATCTCCTGCAATCGAAGAGCAGACATAGCTGAGCAGCAGACTGAAGGTTAACTATTAGAAGAGCAGAGATCCTGAGGTTGGGAGTTCGAGACCAGCCTGACCAACATGGTGAAACCCCATCTCTACTAAAAATACAAAATTACCCGGGCATGGTGGCACATGCTTGTAATCCCAGCTACTCGGGAGGCTGAGGCAGGAGAATCACTTGAACCCGGGAGGTGGAGGTTGTGGTGAGTTGAGATTGCACTCCAGCCTGGGCAACAAGAGTGAAATGTCTCAACAAACAAACAAAAAGGCGGAGATCCAATGATCTTTCAATGCTCAGCCGAGGCGAGTCTGTTACGCAGAGGTCAAACTACCCACAGCATAGATAACCCCTAATCAGGTGAGATGTGAGGCATTGACCAACTACTCATGTTTACCAAAAATAACTTGCTATACATACTTTCTGTAGGGCAGGTGCAGAGATCCACCACCCCATGGCTGTCTGAGAAATATCTTCTGTTTGTGAGTCCCTATTAAATGTTGCCTTCTGAGAACCTAGATTTGTCAGCTTTTTTTTTTTTCAGCCTCTCGGCTCCTTCAGCCTTCAGGGGTAGGTTTGCATGTAGCTGCTCACTGCAGAACAGTCTTATATAACAGATAAAGAACTCTTGGCCAGGCGTGGTGGTTCACGCCTGTAATCCCAACACTGGGAAGCTGAGGTGTGAGCTTGAACTCAGGAGTTTGAGACCAGCCTAGGCAAAAAAGCAAGGTCCTGTCTCTATTAAATGTAAAAAATAAGGCCAGGTGTGGTGGCTCATGCCTGTAATCCCAGCACTTTGAGAGGCTGAGGTGGGTGGATCCATGAGGTCAGGAGATCGAGACCATCCTGGCTAACACGGTGAAACCTCATCTCTATTAAAGCTACGAAAAATTAGCCAGGAGTGGTGGTGGGCGCCTGGAGTCCCAGCTACTTGGGAGGCTGAGGCAGGAGAATGGTGTGAACCCAGGAGGCGGAGCTTGCAGTGAGCTGAGATCGCGCCACTGCACTCCAGCCTGGGCGACAGAGCAAGACTCCATCTCAAAAAAATAATAATAAAAATTAAAAAAAATAAAAAAAAATTCAGGATGGGCTCAGCTAAATGGTTCTGTCTTGACATCTTTTATGCCATAAAAGCTGGAATAGGAGGGGTGTGGAAAAGCTGGGAGCTAGCTGGATCTCTCTCTCTCCAGGTAATCTCAGGGTTTATCCATGTGGATTACCTTTGTGGATCAGTTTGGTGTTCCTCACAGTGTACCCGCCTCAAGGCAGTTGTACTGCTTACATGACAGCTCGGTACTCCAGCTCAAGTGTTCAAGTGAGCAAGGTAGAAGTTGCAGTTTCTTTTCTGACCTCGAGTTAACTTCTGCATTCTGCTACTGACAAGGATGTCACAAACCTGCCTAGATTCAAAGGGAGGGGAATTAGACTCATCTCTTCATGGATGAATGACAAAATTATAGAAAACCATGTGGAACGGCTGGTATTGTTACAGACAGCTTTGAAAACACAATCTGACACATCCTCTTTATCTCTCTTAATGCTTTTTGTCAACGATTACTTGATCTAATTTTTTTTTTTTTTTTAAGATAGAGTTTCAGTCTGTTGCCCAGGCTGGAGTGCAGTGGCACGATCTCAGCTCACAGCAGCGTTTGCCTCCTGGGTTCCAGCGATTCTCCTGCCTCAGCCCCCTGAGTAGCTGAGATTACAGGTGTGAGCCACCATGCCTGGCTCATTTTTTTTTTTTTTTGTATTTTTAATACAGACAGGGTTTCACCATGTTGGCCAGGCTGGTCTCAAACTCTTTCCCTCAAGTGATCTGGTTGCCTCACCCTCCCAAAGTGCTGGGATTACAGGCATAAGCCACTGCGCCCCAGTCTCATTCATGTCTTTTTATGGCTTAATGGCTCACTTTATTTTATCACTGTTTTTATATATGCAATATTGCATTGTATAGATGTACTGCAATTTGTTTATGCATTCATTGAAGGATACCTTGACTGCTTCCGGTTTTTAGCAGTAATGAATAAAGTTACGAACTTTTTTTTTTTTTCTTCCAGACACAGTCTCACTCCGTTGTCCAGGCTGGAGTGCAGTGGCACAATCTCAGCTCACTACAACCTCTGCTTCCCGGGTTCAAGTGATTCTCGTGCCTCAGCCTCCCGAGTAGCTGGGATTACAGGCACGTGCCACCACACCCAGCTAATTTTTGTATTTTTAGTAGAGACGTGGTTTCACCATGTTGGTCAGGTTGGTCTTGATCTCCTGACCTTGTGATCCACCCGCCTCAGCCTCCCAAAGTCCTGGGATTACAGGTGTGAACCACCACACCTGGCCCTTTTTTTTCCTGATATGGTTTGGCTCTGTGTCCCCACCCAAATCTCATCTTGAATTGTAATTTCCACTTGTTGAGGGAGACACCTGGTGGGAGGTGACTGGATCATGGAGGTGGTTTCCCCATGCTCTTCTCGTGATAGGGAGTTCTCACAAGAGCTGATGGTTTTAAGTGTGGCACTTCCTCAATCTTTCTCCTGACACCTTGTGAAAAAGGTGCTTGCTTCCCCTTTGCCTTCTGCCATGATTGCAAGTTTTCTGAGGCCTCCTCAGCCATGCACAACTGTGAGTCAATTAAACCTCTTTCCTTTATAAATTACTGAATTGCAGGTATTTCTTTATAGCAGTGTGAAAACTAATACACTTTTTTTCTTTTTTTGAGACGGAGTTCCACCTGCCTTGGCCTCCCAAATTGCTGGGATTACAGGTGTGAACCACTATGTCCGGCCTCTCTTCTCTTTTCATACAGATAGGGGCTCACTATGTTGCCCAGGCTCGTCTCAAATTCCTGGTCTCAAGTGATCCTCCCACTTTGGCCTCCCAAAGTGCTGGAGGTTACTGCACCCAGTCACTGCACCCAGACAATTATTTCTTTCATGGACCATGCCTTAGGTGTTGTATCTAAAAAGGCATCACCTCTTCTTGAAGTTTTATAGTTTTGTGTTTCATAGTTAGGTCTGTTTCAAGTTAATTTTTTGTGAAAGGTATGTGTGTAGGTCGATTTGTTTGTTTCGCGTGTAGACATCCAATTGTTCCTGCACCATTTGATGAAATGTCTATTACACTAATAGTGTCTTGCTATTTATCTTAACTTGAAAGTAATGCGTATGCGTGTGTGTGTGTGTGTGTGTGTGAAGGAGTCTCGCTCTGTTGTCCAGGCTGGAATGCAGTGGTGTAATCTTGGCTCACTGCAACCTCCACCTCCTGGGTTCAAGCAATTCTCCAGCCTCAGCCTCCCAAGCAGCTGGGACTACAGGAGCCCACCACCAAGCCCAGCTGATTTTTGTATTTTTAGTAGAACTGGGTTTCACCATGTTGGCCAGGCTGGTCTCCAACTCCAGACCTCAGGTGATCCACCCACCTCAGCCTCCCAAAGTGCTGGGATTACAGGCATGAGCCTATGTGCCCAGCCACTTGAAAGTAATTTTAAACTCACGGGCCCTCTAAAAGGGTCTTGGAGACTACCAGTCATCCAGTGACCACAGTTGGGAAGCAATGCTCTAGTTGATGGGATTTTCTTTATCTTTGCTATCTCTTTCTTCTCCTCTTCCTCCTTTTCTTTCTTTCTGTTTTTGTTTTTTGTTTCTCCGAGACGGGGTCTTGCTGTCACCCAGGCTGGAGTGCAATGGCATGATCTTGGCTCACTGCAACCTCCGGCCCCCAGGTTCAAGCAATTCTCCCGCCTCAGCCTCCCAAGTAGCTGGGATCACAGGCACGTGCCACCACGCCCGGCTAATTTTTGTATTTTTAGTAGAGACGGGATTTCACCGTTGGTCAGGCTGGTCTCAAACTCCTGACCTCAGGTGATCTACCCGCCTCGTCCTCCCAAAGTGCTGGGATTGCAGGTGTGAGCCACTGTACCCGGCCTTAAAATATGATTTTAATATATGTACACTTTTAATCACTAAAATATACATTTCATACAGGACCAGAGTTGTGTATTTGTTATATCCATTCTTCTCACGCCATCTTCATGCATACAATTTTATTTTTCTCTTTTGGGTTAATTGTTAGGCTAGTCCTTGCCAAGTCAGCCTGAAACCACCAGAAACAAACCCAGTTGTTGACTTATTCCACTGCGCGAAACCACCCAGCAGAGGAACTGCAGTGCTCTGCCTGAACAAAGGGAAAGGTTATTAAAGAATTGAGGGGAAGGGTGGAGTTAGGTGAAGTGTAAAGCAAGCAGTGTTTTGAGGCAAGCAGGCTCAAAGTATCACAGGGCTGTGTATGAAGGGTCAGCTTCAGGTCTGGACGGCAAAGTGGACCCAGAGTCTTGTTTCCTTGGAAACTACAAAGTTAAGAGAAATGTGGAATGCTGAGTCCAGAAACACCTTATCTAAGACTGCTCCTCTGTGTCAAAATGACATAGCTCTTCTAGGCAACAGTGGGATATTCTGTTCTTACTAATAGGATATCAAACAGCAAATTTCTGATTGCTTGTGATTTTAGGGACAAAAATATAAATATCAGTAAAAAAAGTTGTAGTCACCCAAAGAAACATGGGTATTAGGACACTTTATAGCTGTAGCATGCATGGCTTTGATAGAAATGTTTCCTGTTGGCCAGGTGCACTGGCTCATGCCTGTAATCCCAATACTTTGGGAGGCTAAGGCAGGCAGATCACTTGAGGTCAGGAGTCCGAGACCAGCCTGGCCAACAGGGTGAAACCCCGTCTCTACTAAAAATACAAAAATTAGCTGGGGGTGGTGGTGCATGCCTGTGATCTCAGCTACTCAAGAGGTTGAGGCAGAAGAATCACTTGAACCCAGGAGGCGGAAGTTGCAGTGAGCCGAGATCATGCCATTGCACTCTAGCCTGGGCAACAAGAGTGAAACCCTGTCTGAGGAGGGAGACCCTGTCTTAAAAAAAAAAAAAAAGAAAGAAATGTTTCCTGTTGATGTTGCAGCTGGCTTTAGAGGTCCCTGTTATCCCAGTCTAGTGGGAGCACAGGCAGACTTTTACTTTCTCATTCCAAGCTAGTTTTCACCACAAATAGAAATCTTGATCTGGCCAGGTGCAGTGGTTCATGCCTGTAATCCCAGCTTTTTGGGAGGCTGAGACAGGAGGATCGCTTGAGCCCAGGAGTTCAAAAATAAAAAAAATAGAAATCCTGATCTAAATGATGTAATCATTTTGTTTTTCACATTCCCTGACCACATGACCTAAAATAGCACTACCCCTGACCAGTCACTCTATTTCTTTTTTAAATTTTACTTTATTTTTAGGACAGGGTCTCCTTCTGTCGCCAAGACTGGAGTACAGTGGTCTGATCTCAGCTCACTGCAACCTCAGCCTCCTGGGCTCAAGTGATCCTCCCACCTGTAGCCTCCCGAGTAGCTGAGACTTACAGGCACACACCACCATCCCTGGCGTTTGTTTTTTTTTTTTGTTTTTTAGAATCAGGGTCTCACCATCTTGCCCAGACTGGTCTCAAACTTGGGGGCTCAAGCAATCCTGCCTTGGCTTCCCAAAGTGCTGGGATTACAGGCATGAGCCACCAGTATTTCTAATACGTATGGGAAATGTGCTGTCCTCCTGTTCCTACTCCCCCACTCTCTAGCACTGAGTCCAGGTAGGTAGGCAGGTGGGTGTGTCTCTCCTTTACTTCGACACCCTCACAACCTTGGGGATCAGAAGACTCTCTGGAAGGATGCTGCTGCTTCTCACCAGAGGCTGACGATACGAAGGCTATCCTCCATGGCCACCTCCTCCAGGCTGCCCTCCTGGAAATAGCAGGAATCATAATCGTTGTTACTGGAAACAGGCAGAGGGTTGGGGGAGCCAAGGCAGTCTCACCCAGGACTAAGGTGGCTCCATTGCACACACTTTGCCATGGCTCCCCTGAAGGTCCAAACGTGCGGTTCTGTGGAGGTTGGGCTCCCCACTGGCCTCCCTCCTTCCTCAGAACCTCCAGGGGTGCTCCTCCTAGTGGCCACATCCAGCCTTTCTGACTGGACAACCTATCATTTAAAATTTTCAAGTACTTCCGTAAACAGACACACATTGCTGTATTTGTTTATGTCAAGAGCTTGGTTTGTGATAAGTCAGGCTCAAAAACAGATTGTCTTAAAAGAGTGAACCTTGGCAATTTACCATAAAATAATTGCAATACAGATTGTGCGTGAAAGTGATTGGAGATATTTTAAGGTCATAGTGTCTTCACAAATTGACCTGAAAGGGAACTGTTAGAATGACCTTGCCTAACCCTCTCATCTCACACAGGAAGAACTGTTTTAAACTCAGAGAGGTTAAGTGACCTGGCCAAAGTCACACAGCCACCACTAGTTAACTCATATACATTGATTTTCCTGTGGGGCTGGGCAGATGAGGAATCTTTTGTTCTCTTTCCTGTTTGCAGAGATTTTTTTTGAGGTTACTTTCCGAGTTCTGGCAAGTACCCCTGCTTCCGGTAGTTTTGTGTCTCAATTGATTCAATCTCATTGTTTTTATTTTATTTTTGAGACAGGGTCTCACTTTGTCACCCAAGCTGGAGTGCAGTGGTGTAATCTTGGTTCACTGTAGCCTCCACCTGCTGGATTCAAGCGATTCTCCTGCCTCGGCCCCCCAAATAGCTGGGATTACAGGCGTCTGCCACCACGCCAGGCTAATTTTTGTTTGTGTGTTTTTTGTTTTTTTGTAGAGACAGTGCTTCCCCATGTTGCCCAGGCTGGTCTCCAACTCCTGGGCTCAAGTGATCTGCCCGCCTCAGCCTTTCAAAGTGTGCTAGGATTACAGGTGTGAGCCACTGTGCCCGGACTTAATCCCATTCTTTAACTTGTTTTGTTTTGTCCTCTCCAGGAGGCTCCCAGCTCTTTCGGATTGGTTGAGAAAACTGGCCTGGCTGGTCTGGGGCAAGCGGCACCCACACCCCCGCAACTGCCCAACTCCCCCACCCCCGCAATACCCTCCCCGCACAACCGAGGGAGGCGGTGCTGAAAAACAGCTGACTCCAGCATTGCTGCTCACGTGACCACTGCAGCTGCAGCTCCCGTTCCA
The DNA here is from genome assembly GCF_028885625.2 of Pongo pygmaeus. Lineage (NCBI taxonomy): Eukaryota > Metazoa > Chordata > Mammalia > Primates > Hominidae > Pongo > Pongo pygmaeus. The sequence goes on from NC_085931.1 coordinate 41,525,090, forward strand.
CTCCTTGTCCTGGGCTAGGTGGGCACTACCAGGGGCTCCTTCGGTAAGGAGTACCAGGTAGGCACCCGGTCCTGCCAATCCACCACTGGAACAGCTAGGGGGACAGCAGACAGGCACGGTCGGACAGACTTGGCAGATCAGACGTCAGGCCCTCTGCGCTGGTCCCGGGCTCTTTAAGCAGGAACGTGGATGGCCTCAAGATGTCTCACATGGTCCCACTCCTCCTCCTCCTCCCTTTGTTCCCTACCTCCAGGAGGGCTGCTCTGCCCTTCCTTCCTCTGTTCTTTGGCCTTATGTTCCCCGCCACCACAGACCTTCCCCCGCCCCACCCCGGAGGATTAATCAGTGACAGGAAGCTGCCTCTCTCAGAGCCGTGACCGGCTGTGGTCAGGAGAGCTTCAACAGGGCCAGCCCCAGGAGTCTTTCCCGATTCTTGCTCACTGCTCACCCACCTGCTGCTGCCATGAGGCACCTTGGGGCCTTGCTCTTCCTTCTGGGGGTCTTGGGGGCCCTCGCTGAGATCTGTGGTGAGTAACTCGCCTCCATCCTGTGCCTCTTTCCTCCTGGGTCCTTAGGAGGGTGGCTAGGGCATTGGATAAGGGAACTTACCTGCCCTTCTGAGCTCCCATAGCAGTTTGGGCTTAGCTGGACCTTAGCATTTAACATATCCTATTGCGATTGATTATATGTCTGACTCCTCACAAGACAAGATCTCTTCTGTTAATTCAGTCATTTGTTCACACATTCATTTAGCACATAGTTACTGAGACTTTTCTGTGTCAGGCCTTTGGGGAACGTGCAAAGCATGAGACAAGTCTAATTCCTGCCATCCTAGAGCTTATGTTCTAGGGAAGGGGGACGGACAAAAGAAATCAATGGTTAGGTGTTCCCACCTGAAATCACAGCATTTTGGAAGGCTGAGGCGGGAGGATCGCTTGAGCTCAACACTTCGAGATGAGTCTGGGCAACATAGACCCCATCTCTACAAAAAAAAAAAAAAAATTAAAAATAGCTGGGCATGGGGAAGAATTTCTGAAGACCAAGAGGACACATGGGAGCTGAGGCTTGAAGGAAGAAAAGGAGCTGGCAGGAAAGGAGTGGGGGACACGCATTCTATGCAGCAGGAAGTGAGCCTTCGGAGGTCCTGCCTGCTCTAGTTCTGTGCCCCAAGGGGTCTCTTGGAGCACACTGTCTCCTGGGACCTGTCTATGAGTCTGAGCTTAGAGGCTCAGGGCTGCTGCTTCAGACAGGAGGCAGAAGGCGGGCTTTGGGACTTTGGGCTGTCCATGCTGCTTTTCCCCTCCTCTGCACCTAGGATTACGCTCAGCAATACATTTTCACCACCATGGTCTCTTGTGACCCTGTGGAAACCCTGACAGGTGGGTGCAGTCATGTCCAGGTGTCAAGTGAAGAAGTCGAGGGTTGGAGGGGCTGAGTGACCCACTCAGGGTGCTTCAGCTTTACCAGAGCTTTGCTGAACTTAGTTTTTAGAACTTGAAGTCTCATTTTCTTTTTTCGTTTTGTTTTTTGTTGAGAGAGATTCTCACTCTGTTGCCCAGGCTGGAGTGCAGTGGCACGATCTTGGCTCACTGCAACCTCTGCCTCGTGGGTTCAAGTGATCCCCCCACCTCAGCCTCCCAAGTAGCTGGGGACTACATGTGCATACCACCATGCTCGGCTAATTTTTGTATTTTTTTGTAGAGACAGGGTTTCACCATGTTGCCTGGCTGGTCTCAAACTCCTGGGCTCAAGTGAAACTCTTGCCTCGGCCTCCCAAATTGCTGGGATTACAGGCGTGAGCCACCGCACCCGGCCAGAACTCCAAGCCTCTCATCTGTGTTTCATAAATGCAATCAGACACCTCAGGTCTGGGCCCAGGAACCCAGCTCTTTGTTCATGTCTGGACAGTCCCCAGGGGAGTTCTGGGTTCAGCTAGCCAGAGCTTTCCCTCCTGGCTGATCTGGTCCTCAGCCTTGGACAGTTAGTCCATTAGCCTGACGCCACAGGAGCCCAATCCCTTGGGGTCTGGGGAATCTTGAACTGAGGTTTGGGGTGCAAATATCTGCGCTGAGTCATTTAATTGCACCCAGCCTCATTCCTTCATCTGTAAAATGGGCTAAGAATGCTCCCCTGCCTTCCTCCTTGGTGTAGTACAAGGAAGGATCCCATGACACCTGCTCTCCCAGTTTAAAGCTCTACATGTATGTTGTGAAATTGACAGGGATCGCTGCACAAACGCTAATGCAAAGTGGGCTCCTGTGCTTCCTTTTTCCTTTCTTTCTTTTTTTTTTTTTTTTAATTTTTTTCTCGAGATGAGGTCTCACTATATTGCCCAGGGTTGGTTTCAAACTCCTAGGGTCATGTGATCCTCCCACCTGGGCCTCCCAAAGTGCTGGTATTACAGGCGTGAGCCACTCTGCCTGGCTCCTGTGCTTGTGAATGTCAACAGCAATCAGCCCTTAGCTGGCAGGGCTGGGTTGGTAGGGCGAGAGCTCACCCAAGGCTGCTTTTATTACCCTGGGTAAATCTGCCTGGCCTCTTCCTTCTAAGGAGGTTCCTGTGTGGTTGTCAGTCTCTCCCTTTACAGCTGGATCCTGATCTCTGAGTTTCTAACCCTGTGCTGACTCATCGTGCTGGCGGTGAGAGCCCAGGGTGAGGTCAGGGAACTCCCTTGCGTATTTCAAGAAAAGGGAAAAAGAGAGGTGAGGAGGGGCAGATGACCAGAGAGACACAGGCCGGGAGAGACTGAGACAGACCCAGAGAGCCTCAGAGACATTGAGGGAGAGAGATGGAGAAATGGAGATAGACACCAAAAAATGGTTCTGAGTGACAGAAAGGGAAAAAAGCAATCCCCTAGTCTCTCTCCATTAACATTTGGTGAGAAACCAGCCATGTGCTCTGGTCTGGGCCTGCACAGCCAAGGATTATGTATGGTATCATGCTGGTGGATGGTCACCTTATAGCAACAGGTATCTGGGGCTGTCGGGAAAACAGACACGAGGTTGTGGGACCCAAACCCACAGAGATGGAGCTGTGTTCTAGGAGCTCTGGTCCTCGCACCAGGAGGCCCAGGAGGCGGCTGAGGCGTCTTGCGGCAGCTCCTTTTCTTAGTCCCCTGGGATATGGCACAGTGGAGGCCACCATCAGGCAGCTGGAGCCCAGCAGCAACTGGGAGGCACTAAACAGGGACCGAAAGTGCAAGGTGCCTCCGAGGCAAACTACTCTAAGCTACCCTGTGCTGAGCTCAAGTCCCTTGGAACCATCCCTATGGCTTCTGCTTCCAGGGTGTTTCAGTATTTTCGTTGCACAGCTTCGAATAAATGCCACAGCAACAGGTAAATGGCTGCAAACTGTGACTGTTTTCTAAGAGCTCATCTCACAATCTCAGGTCCTTTTCATTTAAACAGATGGCAGGAAAAGCGTTATTTTGAGATCTGCATGGAGAAAGTTCACCAGGCAGCCTCAATTCACCAGCTGGAAGTCTGCGTTGTTTGAAAATTTGATGTGTAACACGTTCTGCATGTGGGCTGATGTTTTTGTAAATGGGTAGCACACATTCAGCAGGGCACCAAAGAGCGGGGGCTTTGCAGTTAGGTCCATCCTTGGCTCTGCAGCCTTTGGGGTAAGACATGACACGACTTTGAACTTCTGTTTCCTCTTTTGTGCAAAGCAATGATGACAGTATCTACATCACAGGACTGGCATGAGGACCAAGTGACATTGGGCAAGGTGTCTGGGCACACCCTACAGCTTGGCATCCAGTCTCACTGTCACCGCTGATGGGCAGAGTGGTTGCCTGCCAGTAGCATCCTCTACCTTCAGCCCACCACCTCTCTCGCTGGCTCACTCCAACGGCTCTTTTGGGATATATGCTTCCCCCCTTTTCCCCTCCCACTGCCTTTCAGTATGGCTGCATTTCCCTCTGCAAGTTGGTGTGTGCTGGGTGGAGGTGGGGGTGAGGACATGTATTCCCTGGAGAAGGCCCTGGTAATGTCAAAGCACTTCTTTGCTGGTGGCCTGGCCCTGTGACCTCACTTGCACCATTTTCTTTCCTAAGAAATACCAGAGGTGGACAGCCATCTGGTAGAGAAGTTGGGCCAGCACCTCTTACCTTGGATGGACCGGCTTTCCCTGGAGCACCTGAACCCCAGCATCTATGTGGGCCTGCGCCTCTCCAGCCTGCAGGCTGGGACCAAGGAAGAACTCTACCTGCACAGCCTCAAGCTTGGTTACCAGCAGTGCCTCCTAGGGTATTGCCACACTCTTCTTTTTCCATGTTTTGCTCCACATACTAAGAGACGGGAAACTTGGGTACTAGTTTGAGCCTGTCACCGTTTTGTGGGCAGACCTTAGGGAAATTTTCCCCATCTATAGAATGGAGGGCCTTTCTCCATCTATAGAATGAAGGGGTTGGTTGGATTAGATCAGAGATGCTAAATGCAGGGCTCCTCCTGCTACTACTGCCTGTCCTGTGCCGGAGGCAGACATCACTAATCCATGACTATACTCTTTCATGATGAGCCCAGAAGCAGCATCTGCCTCTATGCTCATTTACTGTGCCTGAGGCAGACATCACTAATCGATGACTACAGTCTTCTACATTGAGCCTAGAAGCAGCATCTGACTCTGTGTGCTCCCCTCCCATGCAGGAGGCAGACATCACTAATCCATGACCACACTCTTTCATACTGAGCCCAGAAGCAGCGTCTTTTTTTTTTTTTTCTTTGCTGTTGCCCAGGCTAGAGTGCAGTGGCACAATCTTGGCTCACCCCAACCTCCACCTCCTGGGTTCAAGTGATTCTTGTGCCTCAGCCACCTAAGTAGCTGGGATTACAGGCATGTGCCACCATGCCCAGCTAATTTTTGTATTTTTGGTAGAGAGAGGGTTTCACCTTGTTGGCCAGGCTGGTCTTGAACTCCTGACCTCAGCTGATCCGCCTGTCTGGCTTCCCAAAGTGTTGGGATTATAGGCATGAGCCACTGCACCAATCCAAAAGCAGCATCTTTCTGTGTGCTCCCTTTTCAAGAGGCATTACAGAGAGACCTGTTTTGGTGTTTGAATGAGAAGTGAAGAATCGGGCAGCCATGGAGCGCCTCTTCCTCAGACTCCCTCTTGAGAAGTGGATGCAGGGGTGGAGAGAAGAAAAGGCTAGGCATAGTGGCTCATACCTGTAATCCCAACATTTTGGGAGGCTGAGGCAGGAAGATTGCTTGAGCTCAGGAGTTCAAGACCGGCATAGGCAACATATTGAGACCACATCTCTGGGGGGGAAAAAAAAAAGGAAACAAAAAAATTAGCCAGGTGTAGTGACTCATGCCTGTGGTCCCCGCTTCTCTGGAGGCTAAGGTGGGAGGATCTTTTGAAGCTGAGAAATCAAGGCTACAGTGAGCCATGATGGCACCACTGCACTCCATCCTGGGAGACAAAGTGAGACCCTATCTGAGTAAAAAAAAATAAAAATATGGCCAGGTGAGGTGGCTCACACCTGTAATCCCAGCACTTTGGGAGGCCAAGGTGGGTAGATCACCTGAGGTGAGGAGTTCGAAAGCAGTCTGGCCAACATGGTGAAACCCTGTCTGTACTAAAAATACAAAAAAATTAGCCAAAGGTGGTGGGCAACTGTAATCCCAGCTACTCGGGAGGCTGAGGCAGGAGAATCGCTTGAATTTGGGAGGCGGAGGTTGCAGTGAGCCGAGAACGTGCCACTGCACTCCAGCCTGGGCAACAAGAGCGAAACTCCGTCTCAAAGAAAATAAATAAATAAAGGAGGGGGCATGTGGGTGAAGTATGGACAAAACAGTGGGGCAGGCACAGATGATCTGGACACAGGAGCCCTTGGAGTTTATCCTTGAATCTAGTTCATCTTTATTAAATATTTGTGGCATACACCTCACAACAACATAGCCAACACACCTACTTTTGGAGCTTTTATCAAAGTTTCCCACTGTTAAGGTTTTTTCCACTTTGTGATGCTGGTGGGGTGGGTGCTCCAGGCAGGCTTATGGGGTGGCACTTTCTCACAGGCATTAACTGGCTTTGTCCTAGGTCTGCCTTCAGCGAGGATGATGGTGACTGCCAGGGCAAGCCTTCCATGGGCCAGCTGGCCCTCTACCTGCTCGCTCTCAGAGCCAACTGCGAGTTTGTCAGGGGCCACAAGGGGGACAAGCTGGTCTCACAGCTCAAGCGGTTCCTGGAGGATGAGAAGAGAGCCATCGGTGAGCAGACACCATCCGCTGGGGTTGGGGAGCAGCTGGGAGGACTCATCAGGTGATATTCTCTAGTGAGAATCAGAACTTCGGGTTTTCTCCCCAGGCGTCTTTCCCACCATCCATTCTGCTCATCTCACTGCCTATGTAGAGGCTGGAACCTGTCCCCATAGCCATCCTTGATCCAGCCTTTCCCACGCTGCACACACTCTATTGACAAGTGTGTTCTGTGTTTTTTTTGTTTTTGTTTTTTTGAGATGGAGTTTTGCTGTTGTGGCCCAGGCTGGAGTACAGTGGCGCAATCTCAGCTCACTGCAATCTCTGCCTCGTGGGTTCAAGCAATTCTCCTGCCTCAGCCACCTGAGTAGTTGGGATTACAGGCATGCGCCACCACACCCAGCTGATTTTGTATTTTTAGTAGACGTGGGGTTTCTCCATGTTGGTCAGGCTGGTCTCGAACTCCTGACCTCAGGTGATCCGCCTGCCTCAGCCTCCCAAAGTGCTGGGATTACAGGCATGAGCCACTGCGCCCGGCCCATTGACAAGTCTTACATTGGCAAGCCACCAAGATTGACTTGATTATCCGCCTTCGGGACAACTGGACAGCCTGCTTATGATTTACGCCGTAGTCTGTCTCTGCTAGCTCTCCTGCCCTGACTTGACCTAGCATACAACAGCCAGAGCCAGCTTTTTCAATATAAACCTGATTTTGCTGGCACTGCTTAAACCCTGCAGGGGCCTCTCACTGCTACATGGCCCGGCTAGCCTGTCTACCCTTACCTTCTCCCCAGGCTCTGCTCATCCGTTCTCTGCCTCCCACACACACCTGCCCTCTGTGGGCTCTAGCCATACTGGCTGTCTCTCATCTCTCAACTCATAAGCCAGTTTCTTCATACAGGCTCCCTCCATCTGGACTGGCTTCCTTATGTGCATCACTCCTGCTCTACCTTTGGCTCTACCTCTACCCATCCCCAGCCCTCTCCAGCATTACCTCCTTGCAGAATCCTGCCTTGACTTCCCAGCCACCCAAATATCACTACTTGGTCTGCATTCCCATTACCATTGCAGTCTCATGAGCAATTGCTATGGTTGAGGCCCGAACTGCGCAGCGCCCATCTGCCATGGATCTCCTGCCTCCTCTAAGCACAGTGCCAGACACACAGTGAGACCTCAGCACGTATGGGCTGAGGCAATGAAGGAATGAAGGATCCTATGACCCAAAGGAGTGTGTTGGAAAGTGCAGGCCAGGGGTCCCATGTGCTGGTGGGGCTGGCTGCTGGGTGGGGGCAGGGAGGCAACCCCTCGGTTTTTTTTTCCCCCCTCCCAGGGCATGATCACAAGGGCCACCCCCACACTAGCTACTACCAGTATGGCCTGGGTATTCTGGCCCTGTGTCTCCACCAGAAGCGGGTCCATGACAGCGTGGTGGACAAACTCCTGTATGCTTTGGAACCTTTCCACCAGGGCCACCACTCTGTGGGTGAGTAGGTCAGACCCTGCCAAGGCCAGGCTGGCACTTCCTCAGTCCCCAGGCCTGCACTGATGACCTCCATACCCTGGCCCCACACTCACCTTTCCTTGGGACCCCTCCGTATCAAGTCCTTTAGGGATGAATTGGTGAGGGCTCATGGGTGATGCTCCAGCTGTGAGCCAGCTTTGGAGCTGGTAGGTGGATCTTTTGAGGCCAGGAGTTCAAGACCAGCCCGGACAACATGGTGAAACCCCATCTCTACTAAAAATACAAAAATTAGCCAGGCATGGTGGCACATGCCTGTCGTCCCAGCTACTCGGGAGGCTGAGGCAGGAGAATCACTTGAACTTGGGAGGTGGAGGCTGCAGTGAGTGGAGATCGCATCACTGCCCTCCAGCCTGGGCAACAGAGTGAGTGAGACTCTGTCTCAAAAAATAAAAAATAAAATAAAACTCCCCTAGTGATTCCAATGTGCAGCCAAGTTTGGAAATAGGTGGTATGGGGTCAAGTCCTCTTGGGCCTCCCTCCTCCAGTTCTCCTCCTTAATATCTAGCCCTCAAGTTGCAGAGTGATCAGCCAAACCGATTTGCCCAGAAATGAGCAGTTTCCTGGGACATAGGATTTTTCAGAGTCCAGACAAGGAAAGTCTTGGGCAGACCAGGTTGAGTTGGTGCCCCTAGCTGATCTGACCACGTTGCCCTTCTTCTCCAAGCCCTCCTGTGGTTGCCCATAGCTACAAGGGCCTGACCCTCAAGCCCCTGCCTGTCCTGGCCCCTTGGCTCTCCAGCTCATTGCATGTTCTGTTCCCCGCTTCAAGACACAGCAGCCATGGCAGGCTTGGCATTCACCTGTCTGAAGCGCTCAAACTTCAACCCTGGTCGGAGACAACGGATCACCATGGCCGTCAGGACAGTGCGAGAGAAGATCTTGAAGGCCCAGACCCCCGAGGGCCACTTTGGGAATGTCTATAGCACCCCATTGGCACTACAGGTGGGAAAGAGACCCTGGAGCCATGGCCACCCTGGGGAACAGTCAGGGGTGGAGTGGTCAGGGGCTGGAACACCCAGCCCCTCCCCGCTGGCTGACCACCTCTCTCTCTTCCCCACTCTATCGCCAGTTCCTCATGACTTCCCCCATGCCTGGGGCAGAGCTGGGAACAGCATGTCTCAAGGCCAGGGTTGCTTTGTTCGCCAGTCTGCAGGATGGAGCCTTCCAGAATGCTCTCATGATTTCCCAGCTGCTGCCCGTTCTGAACCACAAGACCTACATTGATCTGATCTTCCCAGACTGCCTGGCACCACGAGGTAGCCCAACCTTTTGTGGAAGCACAGCCCTTTACAATCTGCTGCGCACCTGTTGACGTCCTAGTGAGGGGAGGTTGCTTCATCCTGATTAGCTGAGTCAGCACAAGTTTGTGGGTGTGCATGGGACACAGCAGCCAAAATGTGGTCACAGCTTCTAGAAGCTCACAGTGTGGGGAGGAAGACACTAAATGGAGAACCCTGGGCATACCGCTTGTGTGATACCGAGTACAGAAATGTTTGAGTGGATGGATGGAGGGAGGGATGGAGGGAATTTTGGTTCACTCTAATACAACATGATAAGCCCCAGTAGCAGCATGATCCAGGCTTCCTCTGAGAGAGGGGCTGAGGAGGTGATTGGGATTTGCCAATTAAGGATGGAGAAGGCGGCCATGTGCAGTGGCTCATGCCTGTAATCCCAACACTTTAGGAGGCTGAGGCGAGTGGCTCACCTGAGGTCAGGAGTTCGAGACCAGCCTGGCTAACATGGCAAAACTCTGTCTATCAAAAATACAAAGAAGTAGCTGGGTGTGGTGGCGGGTGCCTGTAATCCCAGCTACTCAGGAGGCTGAGGCAAGAGAATCACTCGAACCTCAGAGGTGGAGGTTGCAGTGAGCTGAGATTGCACCACTGCACTCTAGTCTGGGTGACAGAGTGAGACTATGTCTCAAAAAAAAAAAAAAAGAAAAAAAAAGAAAAAAAAAGTTGGAGAGGAAGGAAGCTGGACATGGTGGCTTGTGCTTGTAATCCTAGCACTCTGGGAAGCTGGGGCGGGTGGATTGCCTGAGCCCGGGAGTTTGAGACCAGCCTGGGCAACATGGTGAAACCCTGTCTCTACTAAAATACAAAAGATTAGCCAGGCATGGTGGTAGACGCCTATAATCCCAGCTACTAGGGAGGCTAAGGCACAAGAATCACTTGAACCTGGGAGACAGAGGTTGCAGTGAGCCGAGATTGCGCCATTGCACTCCAGCCTGGGCAACAGTGTGAGACTCTGTCTCCAAAAAAAACAAGAATGGATAGAGTGGAGCCAAGAAGAGGCAGCAAGAACAAAGACACAGAGGAGCACAGAGTGTGGGGGAATTGGGAGGAATTCCCAATTCTTGCAAAAGAGTGGGATCTGGGAGAATGAGTGGCAGTGGAAGGCAGATGAATGAAGAGGAGGTTGAGCCCATCAGGGGAACAGAGACACGTTGTGAACAAATGCATGTTCTAGGAACAGCCCTCTGGAGTGCTAGGTGCCGGAGAGGTGGGAGGAAGGATACTGGAAGCAGAGAAACCAGTGAGGGGCCTGATCTTGGGTGGTGGGGTGATGTGGGGAATGAGGGACAGGGGAGGCTGGGATGGAAGCCAGGTTTCAGCTGAGCCAGGTGGTGGTGGCATTGATGGAGATGAGGACATGGGGAAGGACAAAGTCCAGGCGTCTTTGAGGGAAGACAAGAAGACAAACATCCAGGCTCTCTGTCCTCACACCAGCTGCCCCTTCCATTCTCCCCGGCACAGTCATGTTGGAACCAGCTGCTGAGACCATTCCTCAGGCCCAAGAGATCATCAGTGTCACACTGCAGGTGCTTAGCCTCTTGCCGCCGTACAGACAGTCCATCTCTGTTCTTGCCGGGTCCACCGTGGAAGATGTCCTGAAGAAGGCCCATGAGTTAGGAGGATTCACGTGAGATTCCCACCTCCCAGTCCTCACCCCACCCAACCTCACATGCCTGATACAGGGTCACAGAAGAGACGGGGGACAGAGGAGAGGGTTCTCTTGGGAGAGACACTGGCCCTGCTTCTGCTTCTACCTGCTCCGCTCCTTTCTTGCCCACGGTCTTATGGAAACGGAGCCATAAGCCAGCATTGTCATAGAGCAGGCTTTGGAAGCAGAGTCCCTCAGTTGGAATCCCAGCTCTAACCAGCTAGGTTCCACGTAGGCACCCACAATTCACCGAGGAGAACGGTTGTGCCCCCTCCCTGCAGGGCCAGTGTGAAGAGTCCAGGAGTTAGTACACATAGAGAGAGTGGCATGTGCTTTTTATACGTGCGAGGTCCAGCACATAGCAAGCACTCAACACAGCGTTGCTTTCATCAGAGTAAGAACTGTTTTTTGTTTGTTTGTTTTTAAGAGACAGGGTCTCAATCTATCACCCAGGCTGGAGTGTAATGGTGCAATCACGTCTCACTGCAGCCTCGAACTCTGGGGATGAAGCAACCCTACTGTCCTGCCTCAGCCTCCCAAATAGCTGAGACTAGAGGCACGTGCCACCCATCCCTGGCTAATTTTTTTTTTTTTTTTTTTTTTTTGAGATAGGGTCTCTCTCTGTTGCCCAGGCAGGTCTCAAATTCCTGGCCTCAAACCATCCTCACACCTCAGGCTCAAAATATTGGGATTATAGGTGTGAGGCATCATGATCAGCCAAAATAATAACTTTTTTTTTTTTTTTGAGACAGAGTCTCACTCTGTTACGCAGGCTCTGGAGGCCCAACTCGTGTTTGTGTATTTGTTTATTTTTATTTATTTATTTATTTCGAGACAGAGCCTCTCTCTGTCACCCAGGCTGGAGTGCAGTCGCGCAGTCTCGGCTCACTGCAACCTCCGTCTCCTGGGTTCAAGTGATTCTCCTGCCTCAGCCTCCTGAGTAGCTGGGACTAGTGTGCCACCATGCCCAGCTAATTTTTGTATTTTTAGTAGAGACGGGGTTTTACTATGTTGGCCAGGCTGGTTTCTAACTCCTGAACTCAGGTGATCTGCCTGCCTCAGCCTCCCAAAATGCTTGGGATTATAGGCATGGGCCACCACGCCCGGCCATGTATTTATTTAGGCAAGGTCTCCCTCTGTTACCCAGGCTGAAGTGCAGTGGCACAGTCATAGCTCACCACAGCCTCAAATTATCCAAGTAGCAGGGACTACAGGTATGCACCACCACACCCATCTACTTTTTTTTGAGATAGAGACTCCCTCTGTCATCCAGACTGGGTTGCAGTGGCACAATCTCAGCTCACTGCAGCATCTACCTCCCAGGTTCAAGCAATTCTCCTTCCTCAGCCTCCCGAGTAGCTGGTACTATGGGCATGCACCACCATACCTGGCTAATTTTTATATTTTGAGTAGAGATGGAATTTTCGCCATTTTGGCTAGGCTGGTCTTGAACTCTTGACCTCAAGTGATCTGTCTGCCTCAGCCTCCCAAAGTGTCGAGATTACAGGCATGAGCCACCGTGCCTGGCCCAGAATAAGAACTTTTATTTTATTTTATTTTATTTGAGACAGGGTCTTACTCTGTCACCCAGGCTAGAGTGCAGTGGCACAATCACAGCTCACTGCAGCCTCAACCTTCCGGGCTCAGATGATCCTCCCATCTTAGCCTCCCAGGTAGCTGGGAACTACGGGCATGCGCCACCACGCCTGGCAAATTTTTTATTTTTGGTAGAGATGGGATTCTCCATGTTGCCCAGACTGGTCTCAAACTCCTGGACCCAAGCGATCTACCCACCTTGGCCTCCGAAAGTGCTGAGATAACAGGCGTGAGCCACCGTGGCTGGCTAGAATAAGAACTTTTATTATGAAATAACTTTGGCTCAATCTGTTGTTAATTACCTCAAAGAGGTTGGACAATGTCCTTACACTTGCTTCTCACCCTGAGCTTAGAAATAAGTTTGGCCCAATCTGTTATTAATTACCTCAAAGAGGTTGGACAATGTCCTTACACTTGCTTCTCACCCTGAGCTTAGAGCAGTCTGAGAATGAGCATGTCTGGACTGCTGTTTGACAGGTCCTGTCCATGATGAAATAAGATGAATGTAATTCTCATGTTATCAGTGGGGAGTCCAGCCCAGAGAAGTTGAATGCCTTCCACCAGGTCACGCACACCACAGACTTCACCCCTAGAATCATGGGCCTATTTCTGTCCCCAGTGGGCCCCAATTTCTGTCCCCAGTGGGATTTCCTGGAAAACAGCATCCTGCATCCAGGGAGGGCCCACAGTTTGCTCCTTCGGGTCCTCTACGCCAGAGAATCTCAGACCAGAGATATGCAAAGACTCCTCTGAAGTACAAACATTCTCCCAGACCCCAGGTTAAGTTATTTCTTCTATAATATGACTTAGATGTGTACTGAAAGTTTACTAAATACAAAGTCTTTGACCAGAGCTGGTGGCTCCCTTTTGTAATTCCAGTGATTTGGGAGGCTGAGGCAGGAGGATCACTTGAGCCCAGGAGTTCGAGACCAGCCTGGGCAACATAATGAGACTGCCATCTCTACAAAAAAATTTTTTAATTAGCTGGGCATGATGGTGTACACCTGTAATCCTAGCTACCCGGAAGGCTGAGGTGGGAGGACTGCTTGAGCCCAGGAGTTGAAGGCTGCAGTGAGCTATGATGACGTTACTGTCCTGTAGCCTGGATGACAAGAAGACTCTGAATTAAAAAAAAAATAAAAAATAAAGGGCTGAGTGTGATGGCTAACACCTGTAATCCTAGCACTTTGGGAGGCCAAGGTGGGCAGATTACTTGAGGCCAGGAGTTCAAAACCAGCCGGGCCAACATGGCGAAAGCCCGTCTCTACCACACACAAAAAAAGTCCTTTCTCTTTCTAGCTCTAGACAGCTATAAATCCCCAACAACTTTGTAAATTAAATAGAAAAGTATAAAAACCAGTACCATTCAAATAAGGATGCTCTGCGGAGGTGCTGGCCTGCGCCTTAGCACCTCCCTGTATTCGAGCTGCAGTGAAGCCTGGGCACTCCTGGCCTGGCTCAGCCACTTCATTCACTGTGAGGGCCACCGCCACCTCCATTCCCTTCCTGTGGCCTATGGCACATAGCGCAATGCTGCTGGGCACCAGCGCAGTCACTGATGGCCACGCATAGGCTGAGTGCCCTTAGGGGAGGGCTCAGACCCACAGACTGAGATTACCAAGAACCAGCTGGTATTCGTGTTTGAATATTGTCATCAAAATGAAAGACAATTAGAATTCAACATTTTTATTCAGAGCTCGGGGATTTCTGGGAAGACACTGTGGACTCCAGTCTGAGAAATGGTTCTCTTGTTAGTGTGCATGGATGCCTCAACTGGGTTCAGGCATGAAGACTATGTTTGAGGCCCCTGAATGCACAGCAGAGAAAGCTTAACTGCAGACACAGACAGACAGACAGACAGATGTGGAGAGAGGTAGCCCTGTGCAGCCACATGGCCCTGTAGAGTTAAGGAATGGGAAAAGGGCTACTCTGACATTCCTTAGAACAGTAGTTTCCCTTCGCTGAAGTCACCCCAAATAGGTTTTTTTTTTTTTTTTTTTTTTTTGGAGACGGAGTTGCATTCTGTCGCCCAGGCTGGAGTGCAGTGGCACGATCTCCGCTCACTGCAACCTCCACCTCCTGGGTTCAAGCAATTCTCCTGCCTCAGCCTCCCGAGCAGCTGGGATTACAGGGGCCCACCATCACGCCTGGCTAGTTTTTGTATTTTTAGTAGAAATAGGGTTTCACCATGTGAGCCAGGCTGGTCTCAAGCTCCCGACCTCAGGTGATCCACCCACCTCCGCCTCCCAAAGTACTGGGATTACAGATGTGACCCACCGTGCCCAGCCTGTGTTTCTTAAAACCAAAAAAAAATCCCTCTCTCTCTCTGACTGCAACCATCAATAACTTAGGGCTGTATTACCCCAGAGGGCACTTTCTAGAAGATGCATCTGTTCACATCACTCGCCTGTTACCTCGATGGTCTCACCTCCTTTTCAGTCATTTGCATTCTCCCAGAACCCACTCATTTGTTGTTGTTTGTTTGTTTGTTTGCTTTTGTTATTGAGAAGCAGTCTTGCTCTGTCACCCAGGCTGGAGTGCAGTGGTGTGATCTCAGGTCACTGCAACCTCCGCCTACTAGGTTTAAGTGATTCTCCTGCCTCAGCCTCCTGAATAGCTGGGATTACAGGCATGCACCACCATGCCCAGCCTAATTTTCATATTATTAGTAGAGATGGGGTTTCACCATGTTGTCCAGGCTGGTCACAAACTCCTGACCTCAAGTGATCCACCCGCCTTGGCCTCCCAAAGTGCTGGGATTACAGGCATGAGCCACTGTGCCTGGCCTGAGCCCGTTCTTTTGAAAGACTGTTCCCCCAAATTCTGTGCACTTGTGTACGTTTCTTCTCTCTGCCTCCTCTCGGGTCTGCCTCGCTCTCCTCCCTTCTTCTCTGGCAAATCCCACTCATCTCTTCAAGCCCTTCTTCCAGGGGAAGCCTTGATCATGCTGCTTCCTCCTGTGGGAGGGATGAAGGACCTGGCCCGCAGAGTTTATTTTGTTTTGTTTTGAGATGGAGTTTTTGCTCTTGTTGCCCAGGCTGGGGTACAATGGTGCGATCTCAGCTCACCGCAACCTCTACCTCCTGGGTTCAAGTGATTCTCCTGCCTCAGCCTCCCCAGTAGCTGGGATTACTGGCATGAACCACCAAACCTGGCTAATTTTGTATTTTTAGTAGAGATGGGGTTTCTTCATGCTGGTCAGGCTGGTTTCAAACTCCCAACCTCAGATGACCTGCCTGCCTCGGCCTCCCAAAATGCTGGGATTACAGGCTTGAGCCACTGTGCCTGGCCCAGGACCACAGAGTTTTAAGAGGCTTCCTGTGGCAGTGGCATCCAGACGGAGTGGAGAAACTCAAAAGTTGGAGGCCAGAAGCTCAGGAAAGGGGGAGTGTGAGTGAGGAGTCTCTTGGCTGCCAGGGCCAGAAATGGAACTCCAAGCCTCTCCACAACAGCGGGTGTAGAGCATGTAGAATCAGAGAGGAGGCTGAGCCATGCAGCCCCAAGAAGAGGGGAATGCCACTGAGCCACGGAGACCCAGTGCCACTGCCAGGTGTCTCTGCCTCCACTTCCCATCACCCTGCCTCTCTCTGCATGCAGGCTTCACCCTCTCTCATTGTACAGTGTACACATTCTAGGTGACACCAGCAGCTTCTGATTCTCATCCCCGATAACATCAGCCCCCCAGAGAGGGGGGACAACTGCTGAGCTGATGACATAATAGATGCCCCTTTCCTGGAAGCCATGGCCATGGTCAGCGTGGAGAGGAGGAAGCCCGAGCAGGCAGGATCGGGGGTCTGGAGGGGAAGGAGGTGGAAGTTGAGATCACAGACCTGTGGCCAGGTGGCCCAGGAAGGGTTTGACTAGTGTCAGCCCAAAGAGCTTGGAAGGGATTTTGTTGCTGTGGGTGAGCTCTGCCTCTCCCCTTAGGGACAACAGCCACCTCTTCTCTCCCCCTTTGCCTTTCCCTTTTGTAGATATGAAACACAGGCCTCTTTATCAGGCCCCTACTTGATCTCCGTGATGGGGAAAGCGGCCGGAGAAAGGGAGTTCTGGCAGCTCCTCCGAGACCCCAACACCCCCCTGTTGCAAGGTGAGTCATGGCCTGACACCCTGGATGTGTCCCCTACCCCAAGCTTACCCAGCCAAGAGGCTTCATCAACTCACCCCAGCTTTCCCTAGCACCCTCCTGGGCCACAGCTTTACAAAATCACTGATGCTCCAAGTTGGATATAATATATTGAACTGAAGTCTTAGAGTTTTTATGCAAGTTATTATGGAAATTCTAGGAAACCAGATAGATTACCCCCCCCAAAAAAAAAACTAGAAGAAAATTAAAATCACCTAGAATATACTACCTAGGAATAATGTCTTTTTTTTTATTTTGAGACGGAGTTTCGCTCTTGTTGCCCAGGCTGGAGTGCAGTGGTGCAATCTCAGCTCGCTGCAACCTCCGCCTCCTAGGTTCATGTGATTCTTCCACCTCAGCCTCCCTAGTAGCTGGGATTACAGGCACCTGCCACCATGCCCAGCTAATTTTTTTGTACTATTAGTAGAGACGGGGTTTCACCATGTTGGCCAGGCTGTTCTTGAACTCCTGACCTCAGGTGATCCCCACCAGCCTCGGCCTCCCAAAGTGCTGGGATTACAGGCGTGAGCCACCACGCCTGGCCTGCAAACAGACCCTTAAAGGTCATCTGTCCCTACTCTTGCTACTTGAGTTGCTTTTATACTCCACCCCTAAAGAACTTTTATGGGGCACTTACCATGTGTCAAGCATTGTGGCGAGTGCTTTAGAGAAGGTGGGACTTTCTAAGGGAGCCCACAAAAAAAATTCTTTTTTCTTGCCCTCATTCTGAATAAATTGAGGAATAAAAAATAGGAGCTACAGATGGAGACCCCAAGTCTGGCCAGTTCTATTACTGATAAAGACAGGAAGGTGAGAGCTAGGTGGACCCAGCCAGGAAGCAGACCTGGGCAGTTGTAGCCTCTATCTCCTACCCCCTCTGCCCTTGAGTCTAGCAGGAAGCCCGCTCCCAGGAGAAAAATAAGAGCCCAGGCTACACATGCCTAGTTTATTCTTCCCAAATCAAGCAGTTGCATAAATCACTCCTCTATCTTCTTGGGGTGGAAAGTGGATGGGAGTTATAATTTGAGTTCCCTTTTGTCTTAGTCCATTGAAGCTGCTATTACAAAATACCATCAACTGGGTGGCTTATAAACAGTAGAAATGAGGCCGGGTGTAGTGGCTCATGCCTATAATTCCAGCACTTTGGGAGGCCAAGGCAGGTGGATCACCTGAGATCAGGAGTTCCAAGACCAGCCTGACCAACATGGTGAAACCCTGTCTCTACTAAAAATACAAAAATTAGCTGGGGGTGGTGGCGGGCGCCTGTAATCCCGGCTACTCAGGAGGCTGAGGCAGGAGAATTGCTTGAACCCAGGAGGTGGAGGTTGCAGTGAGCTGAGATCACGCCATTGCATTTCAGCCTGGGCAACAAGAGTGAAACTCCATCTCAAAATAAAATAACAGAAATGTATTTCTTACAGTTCTGGAGGTTGGGAAGTCCAAGCTCAGGACACTGACAGATTCAGTGTCTGATGAGGGCCCACTTTCTGGTGGTACCTGCTGGCTGTGTTCTCACATGGTGGAAGGGACAAGGCATCTCTGGGGCCTCGTTTTTTAATTTTTTAAAAAAATATTTTCCTGGCCCTTGCCTGCTGAAGGAACCTCTTTTATAATGGTACTTAAAAAAAAATTTTTTTTTGAGATGGGGGTCTCTGTCACCCAGGCTGAGTGCAGTATCACGATCTCAGCTCACTGCAACCTCTGCCTCCCAGGCTTAAGCGATCCTCCCACCTCAGCCTCCTGAGTAGGTGTGACCATAGGCCCATGCCAGAAAGCCCAGCTAATTTTTTGTATTTTTGGTAGAAATGTGGTTTCACCATGTTGCTTAGGCTGGTCTCGAACTCCTGAGCTCTAGTGATCTGCCTGCCTTGGCCTCCCAAAGTGCTGGGATTCTCGGTATGAGCCACCCTGCTCGGCCTATAATGGCACTTTCCTATCCCATTCATGAGGCTCTACCCTCATGACCTAATCATCTCCCAAAGGCCCTAAGGCCTCCTGATACCATCACCTTTGGGGTTAGGTTTTAACATATAAACTTTGCGGGGAGGGGGACACAGACATTTTGGACCATAGCACCTCCATTGAAAGGAAACATTTCTGACACCTGGCTCTCTCAAAGGGCCATTTCAGTTCCCCTGCAGGCTGCATTCCCACATCACCAACAAGAGCACCGACACTCACTCACTCAGAGATTAAATAACTCGTCCAGTCACAGCAGTAATGAATGACAGAGCTGGGGCTTGAATCCAGGCATCCTCCTAGAGCCTGGATTCTCTGTAGTGAGTGAAGGGTGACTCCTGGGAGACTTCATGCATGGTCTTGGTTCTCTCCCCAGACTGCACTGTGCAAGTTTCTCTTCCTGATGGCCCCTAGGGTATTACAAAGACAGTGGCCCTGCCTGTCAGGTGTTTTTATTACCAGATGAGCTCATGGCCTCAGGAACCCTGTAGGAAGCTGAGTTCAGAGTCTTTGAGCAGGCTTTAGGGAGGTTCCAGCTTCCCAGCACCAAGCCCCAGGTGGATTCTTACAGACCCTAGCCTCAGGGTGGGGGGGTCTGGAAGATGAGGTTGTGGGGTGCGATATTCTGCCCAGTTCACCCCGCCTTGTTCAATCTGTTTCTGCAGGTATTGCTGACTACAGACCCAAGGATGGAGAAACCATTGAGCTGAGGCTGGTTAGCTGGTAGTCCCTGAGCTCCCTCATCCCAGCAGCCTCGCACACTCCCTAAGGCTTCTAACCCTCCCTCCTGATGTTCCTGGAACAGGAACTCACCTGACCGTGCTGCCACCTCCTGTGCACTTGGAGTAATGCCCCCTGGGATCACCCCAGCCACAACCCCTTCGAGGGCCCTATACCATGGTCCACCCTGGAGCAGAGAGCCAAGCATGCTCCCTGGGAAGTCTTTCTGGCCAGGTCTGGCCAGCCTGGCCCTGCAGGTCTCCCATGAAGGCCACCCCATGGTCTGATGGGCATGAAGCATCTCGGACTCCTTGGCAAAAGGAAAAGGAGGCCGCAGGTGTTGTGAGGACCACTTGTTCTGTGGTTGGAGTCCTGCCAGAAGGCCGCCTCAGCCCAGAGGCTATGGCCCTGACCCCAGCTCTCCACTCCGCTGTGGCAGCTCTGAGCTGGTTGTGGCACAGTAGCTGGGGAGACCTCAGCAGGGCTGCTCAGTGCCTGCCTCTGACAAAATTAAAGCATTGATGGCCTGTGGACCTGCTGCAGTGGCCTGGTGCCTCATACTCCTCAGGTGCAGGGGCAGGGACAAGCAAAGGGGGAAGTAACCCCATTGGGGAGGAGTGGAGGGTGCCTGAGCTGCCATTTGGGCATTGGGGGAGTGATAGGAATGCCAGCAGTGATGACATTGACTACTGACTGAGCACCCACTACTATTGACTGAGCACTCGCTTGCTAGATACTATCTTGAACAACTCTGTGAGGTGGTTGATATTTTCATTTTTATTTGTGCTTTACAAACCAGGAAACTGGGAGGCCGGGCGTGGTGGCTCACACCTGTAATCCCAGCACTTCAGGAGGCCGAGGCAGGTGGATCACAAGGTCAGGAGTTTGAGATCAGCCTGGCCAACATGGTGAAACCCCATCTTTACTAAAAATACAAAAAATTAGCCAGGCATGGTGTTGCATGCATGTAATCCCAGCTACTGGAGAAGCTGAGGCAGGAGAATTGCTTGAACCCTGGAGGCGGAGGTTGCAGTGAGCCGAGATCATGCCTCATTGCACTCCAGCTTGGGCAAGAAGAGTGAAATTCTTGTCTCAAAAAAAAAAAAAAAAAAAAAATCAGGGAACTGGTGCTCAGAAAGGAAAAGTGACTCACCAAGGTCACAAACTAGGCAGTGATGCTGTGGGAACCTGGCTCAGGGGACACACAGACCTGGCCTGGGGCAGCCTTGCAGCTCCTCCACTAAAATACTGAAAAAGGGGCTTCGATGATCATTACAATCATATGGCAGAGCCCCAACTCAACTAGAGCCCTGGGACCCTGAAGTTAGGGTCTCCCTGCTTTTCCCCAAGGCACCATTAGGACATCACCCCAGGCCTCGGCAGCCACAACGTGGGGATCCTGCCTCATTGGTCGGGGGCTTAGGGGCTGTGGGCTGCCCTCTCGAAGGTAGGGTTCAGCCCAGGCAGGCACCCCCTATGCTGCACCCCACCAAGGTTAGGAAGAGGTCCTGTCCTCAGTGGGGCCCTCTGATGAACAGCCCATCAGGTCTGCGTCCACGTGCCTTGGAAGAGATGGTGACATACTTAAAAGTCCTTGAAGCCGCATATCAAACCACCTAGAGCACCATCTTCAAATATTTAGGGTCTGGGAAGATACAAGAAGTAGGCAATTTAAAACATTTCTTTATATTGGGCCAGGCGCAGTGGCTCACGTCTGTAATCCCAGCACTTTGGGAGGACGAGGACCACCTGAGGGGCAGGAGTTCAAGATCAGCCTGGCCAACATGGTGAAACCCCATCTCTACTAAAAATAAAATTAGCTCAGATGTGGTGTGCACCTGTAATCCCAGCTATTCAGGAGGCTGAGGCACAAGAACTGCTTGAGTCAATATTGCGCCACTGCACTCCAGCCTGGGCAACAGAGTGAGACTCCATCTCAAAAAACAACAAAAAACTCATTCTTTTATATTGAAATAAACTTAGGTCTACCAGGAAGCCAAATGCAAAATCCGTCCCATTTTTAAGGTGAAATGTCTATGGCCAGAACCCCAAACCTCTGCTTGTTCACTTGCCTGTCCTTAATCATGGTGAGGGAGGATTCAGGACTTGTCCAATGACTGACTCCCCCTTAACAGCCCTGAAACAGGCGCAGAGATTCAGAGGCCAGCAGCTTGCCTTAGGTCGCACAGCCTGTGGGTGGCAGAGCTGAGATTCCCCCACCTTGGACCCCAGTGCCGACACTTGCCGTTGTACCATGCCACCTCCTTGCCCCCTGAGACTGGGCCTGAGAAAGCCACAGGCCCCTCCCATTTTGGGGAGACTGGTTGTGGCAGGTCTCAGGCCAGGCTAGAGAGAAAGTGAAGGGGAACTACAGGGGATCCCTCTGCACTGGGCTTTGAGGGGCCCATTAGCTGGGTTTGATCCTCCCTCCAGGAGGGACTGTTGGGGTGTGTTTGGCCCTGAGGAGCAGGAAGCTGCTGAATCCTGCTCAAATGAAAGGATATTTGCTAAGCCAGGCACAGTGGCTCACGCCTGTAATCCCAACACTTTGGGAGGCAGAGGCGGGCGGATCACTTGAGGTCAGGAGTTCGAGATCAGCCTGCGCAACATGGTGAAACCCTGTCTCCACTAAAAATACAAAAATTGGGTGTGGTGGCAGGTGCTTGTAATCCCAGCTACTGAGGAGTCTGAGGCAGGAGGATCACTTGAACCCAGGAGGTGGAGGTTGCCATGAGCCGAGATTGCACCACTGCACTCCAGCCTGGGCAACACAGCGAGACTCTGTCTCAAAAAAAAAAAAAAAAAGATACTTGCTGAAGAGACCCAGCCTGCCAAACTCAGGGGCAGCCAAGGGAGGTAGTGAAATGGAAGTTGGAGCTCAGAGCTCCCTCACTCCACTGCCCTCAGATCTTCTCTGCCTCTTCCCCATCAGTCAGCTGCTTCTGGGCATGGTCTTGGCAGAGACTTGGCCCCCTTCCAGTTCAAGCTCCCTCTTACTTTCTCAGATTGTGTCCCACGCCACTGAGTCTCTGGGACATTGGGTCAGATGTCTAGTCTGGCACAATTGGCAGGAATCCTCAGAAACAGTGTGGGTGAGGGGACAGTCATGTTGGATGCATGGCCTGGTAACGGTAAGAGTCTAACCAACAGAGGCCCTCCATCTGGGACTGGGAGGCAGGTCTACGTCACGCCTGCATTTAGATCTCTAATGGCTCCAGACAAGCCCCTTCCGCTCACTAAGCCTGTTTCTTAACACAGCCGTGGGATGGTGCTTTGGTTTACATAGCACGCGATCCCATCATAGATCACGCATGGGGAAACTGAGGCCCCAGGAGTGATCTGCTGGCACATGCAGCCACAAGAGGAGAGGCGCGTCCCACAGCCTTGCAGCACGGTTGCCAGAAATCGATTCTCTGCCCCCATCCCACCCCCACCCCCCCATCCCACAAAGCCTCTCTGCATCACCTTCCCACAGCAGCAGCCTGGGCCTCCAAAGGGCACATTCAGATTTGAGGGATTTGGGGAGTTTGTGGGCAAGGGCAGACTACTATGGGCTTTTGGGTGGACCCCAAGGGAATGCAAAGAAGCCCCCTGCCACTCTCCATGAATGGAGGTGAATGCCCTAGCCCCCCATTCTTCCACGTGGGAATATCCTCTTGAGAGTCCTGCTGGCTGTTGGTCAAGGCAGGTTAAAAGGTGAGGCTTAAAGTAGCCAGGAGTAGTGGCTCCCGCCTGTAATTCTAGCAACTTGGGAGGCTGAGGCAAGAGGATCAATTGAGCTCAAGAACTGGAGGCTGCAATGAGCTATGATCACACCACTGCACTGTACTCCAGCCTTGGGGAAAGAGCAAGACCCTGTCTCAAAAAAAAATAAAAAAAGCTTTGGGAGGCCGAGGCAGGTGAATCACAAGGTCAGGAGTTCAAGACTAGCCTGGCCAAGATGGTGAGCCCCTGTCTGTACTAAACTACAAAAATTAGCTGGGCGTGGTGGTAGGCCCCTGTAATCCCAGATACTCAGGAGGCTGAGGGAGGAGAATTGCTTGAACCCAGGCGGCAGAGATTGCAGTGAGCCTAGATTGTGCCACTGCACTCCAGCCTGGGTGACAGAGTGAGACTCCATCTTAAAAAAAAAAAAAAAAAAAAAAGTTGAGGCCCTAGAGCCACACGGAGACCAGGTCCAAACCTCCTGCCACCATTCAAGCTGCGTGTCCCTGGCTCCTTGCTTTCTGCAGCTGACCAAACCCTCTCATCTGCAACTGGGATAATACAGCGCCTGCCTCCAGGAGGAACAGTAAGGAGTGGATGGGATGAAGCCCTCCACCCTGGCCACAGGTGGTGTCTGTGGGTGGCAGAGCTGAGATTCCCCCACCTTGGACCCCAGTGCCGACACTTGCCATTGTACCATGCCACCTCCCTGTCCCCTGAGACTGGGCCTGAGGAAGCCACAGGCCCCTCCCATGTGCCTTGGCCCTTCTGGGCTCCCATGGAGGATGGTGCTGCTGGGTCACCTGCTTTGGGCTCTGTCCTTAGATTCCCTTCACCCCAAGGTGTGCCGTCCTCTCCATTCCACCAAGGCCTGTGCAGGCCTTGCTTGCTTAATCCATAGTCCTCAGAGCCACCCGTCACCAGGCAGGGCAGGTGGGAGCCGCTTCATGGTGGTCTTGGAGACAGATTTTCACCACCAACCACTCCCCATCAGCTCAGGTCTGAGAAGGTACAAGGTGTTTTTGTTTTGTAAAATTATTATTGTTGACCAGGTGTGGTGGTTCATGCCTGTAATCTGAGCACTTTGGGAGGCTGAGGCAGGGGATCACTTGAGGTCAGGAGTTTGAGACTAGCCAGGCCAACATGGCAAAACCCCATCTCTACTACAAATACAAAAATTAGCTGTAAATGGTGGTGGGCACCTGTAGTTCCAGCTACTTGGGAAGCTGAGACAGAAGAATTGATTGAACCTGGGAGTTGGAGGTTGCAGTGAGCCAAGATTGTGACATTGCATTCCAGCTTGGGTGACAGAGTGACTCTATCTTAAAAAAAAAATTTAAAAAATATATGTATATATATAAATTATTACTGTTGCCGAGCGAGGTGGCTCATGCCTGTAATCCCAGCACTTTGGGAGGCCGAGCTGGGTGGATCACCTGAGGTCAGGAGTTCAAGACCAGCCTGGCCAACATGGTGAAACCCCGTCTCTAGTAAAAATACAAAAATTAGCCAGGCATGATGGCAGGTACTTGGGAGGCTGAGGCAGGAGAATCACTTGAACCCAGGGTGGGGAGGGGGACAGAGGTTGCAATGAGCTGAGACTGTGCCATTGCACTCCAGCCTGGGTGACAAGAGTGAAACTCCATCTCAAAAAAATTATTACCGTTGTTGGTTTTTTCTTATTATTTTTTAATTAAATTAAAAAAATTTTTGGTCGGGTGCGGTGGCTCACGCCTGTAATGCCAGCACTTTGGGAGGCCAAGGCAGGTGGATCATAAGGTCAGGAGATCAAGACCATCCTGGCTAACACGGTGAAACCTCGTCTCTACTAAAAATACAAAAAATTAGCCGGGCGTGGTGGCGTGCGCCTGTAGTCCCAGCTACTCAGGATGAGGCAGGAGGATAGCGTGAACCCGGGAGGCAGAGCTTGTAGTGAGCTGAGATCGTGCCACTGCACTCACTCCAGCCTGGGCGACAGAGCGATACTCTGTCTAAAAAAAAAAAAAAATTTTTTGAGGCAGGGTCTTTGTCACCCAGGCTGGAGTGAAGTGGTACAATCTCAGCTCACTGCAGCCTCCATCTCCTGGGCTCAAGGGATCCTCCCTCCCAATCCCCTGAGTAGCTGGGACTACAGGCAGACACCACCATGCCAAGCTCATGTTTGTTTGTTGTTTGTTTTTGAGATGCAGTCTTGCTCTTTCGTCCAGGCTGGAGTGCAGTGGTGCAATTTCCTCCAGGCTGGAGTGCAGTGGTGTGATTTTGGCTCACTGCAACCTCTGCCTCCCGGGTTCAAGCGATTCCCCTGCCTCAGCCACCTGAGTAGCTGGGACTACAGGTGCCCACCACCACACGCAGCTAATTTTTGTAGTTTTAGTAGAGACGGGGTTTCACCATGTTGGCCAGGCTGTCTCCAACTCCTGACCTTAAGTGATCCGCCGGCCTCAGCCTCCTAAAGTGCTGGGATTACAGGCGTGAGCCTCTTCGGCCAGCCTCCCGGCTCATTTTTGTATTTTCTATAGACACGAGGTTTTGCCGTGTTGCCCAAGCTGGTCTCCAACTCCTGAGCTCAAGTGATCCTCATGCCTCAGCCTCCCAACGTGCTGGGACTACAGGCACTGTACCCAGCCTATTGTTTTTTACTAAAGGAAACTTACTAGAAAACTGACAAAATCCAGGCTGGGCGTGGTGGTTTACGCCTGTAATCCCAGAACTTCGGGAGGCCAGGGTGGGTGGGTCACCTGAGGTCAGGAGTTTGAGACCAACCTGACCAACATGGTGTCTCTACTAAAAATACAAAAATTAGCCGGGTTTGGTGGTGCACGCCTGTAATCCCAGCTACTCAGGAGGCTGAGGTAGGAGAATCACCTGAACCCAGGAGGCGGAGGTTGCAGTGAGCTGAGATTGTGCCATTGCACTCCAGCCTGGGCAACAAGAGCGAAACTCGGTCTTGGAAAACAAAAAAACCTGACAAAATCTCAAAGATAATTATAACCCTTAGGGGTCCCAGATTTCTCTTCCTCAGGAAATGGCAAGGGGGTGCGAGAGAGGGGCCGCCCGCTTTGGCTAGCTTAGTTTCCTTTCCACAACCCTTTCCGGAGAAACCCTACATGCCACCATTTTTTGGTCCTTGGCCTGGAAATTTCCCTATCTGCACCCCCTGCCCTGTAGCTTAGGCTATTCAGCAGAGATCTGCAGGCTCCAGCAGGCGTCGGACTTACAGAGGCAAATGTGACCATGTAAATTCCCAGGCCCACCCGTGGCAGAGAGCCTCTGATTCAGCAGGCCTCCTTTGAGGCTGGGAATTTTAAACCCGCGTCCCGTGATTGGGATGGGGATTGAGGGCTATATTCCGCACCTGGCCACCAGAGGGCGCAGCGGGCTGGGTTCAGCGGTCCCCCTTTGAGATCTTGTGTCTCAAGACAGGTTGCTGTCATCAAGGATTTGCTGGTTAGACAACAGGCAAGGGGTGAGCTGGGTCCTCTTGGGCAGGAGCCTAGTAGGAAGACCGACAACAGGAAAGAGGCTCACATCTGATACTGGGCACATGGCTGGGCCTTGGTCCTCGTGCTCCTGGACTTCAGAGCTCAGAGGGGCCAGGGCCTGGCCTAGCCTGGAATCTGGATGGACCTCTTCTGCCTTGGGGCGCGCCATTTACCCAATCCTGAGCTCAGAGAGCGTCTGTCGTTCTGGTGGGAAAACCGAGACCCAGACATTAACAAGGGCTCAGTGGCAACCGCTCTGCCTCCCAGCCCAGGGCTCTGTCTTGCCGGGGCTGGGGCACAGGGTGGACCCCAGGAAGTTCTGCTATGAGTCAGCTTCGAGTGCTCAGGGGACGGGACAGAGGCTGCTGGCCGGGGAAGGATGCCGGCCGGCGGTACCTACTTCCGCAGCAGTGGGTATCCCTGCCTCGTGATTCAGCTTCCCTCTGAGGGTCCCCAGGGGGCGCCGCCCTGGACTGGGAGGCTGGGGAGGATGCTGGGGCTACGGAGGGGCGATGGAGGTGCCTTAAGGGACCCTGTAATCCAGCTCTGCTGGATGCTGAGGTCCCACGAGATAATTGTGGCCAGAGATCAGGTGGGCGTAAGACTGGTCCTAGGATGGGGCTGTGGGCCCCTCCTCACTACCCTGCTTCTTGAAGATAGCCTGGGCGGCTGTGCGGGACACCCCAGTGTCTCCAGCAATGCGCGTTCATCTACATGGGGGGGCTCGCCTTGGCGCTGGGTGGGGAGAGACCTGGTCCCCCCGGCGGCGAAGAGAGGCTGACCACGCCAGCTCGGGGGGGCTCTACTGGGCAGATGCGCAGGCCCCGGGTGGAGGAGGGCTGATGGGGGAAATGCCCGGCCGATGGGGGAGGGGCCGTGAGCGGGAGGCGTTGGGGCGGGGCGAGACCTCCCTCCTGGGCCCGGGGGCGGGGCCTGGCCTGGGGCGGGGCCTGGCGGGGGTGCTCAGCCCAATTTTCCGTGTAGGGAGAGGGCGGCGGCGGTGCAGGGAGAGGCGGAGGCGGAGCCAAGAGCGCACCGCCGCGCCCGCAGTGCCGGGCCTGAGCTGGAGCCGGGCGTGAGTCGCAGCAGGAGCCGCAGCCGGAGTCACAGCCGCAGCCAGAGCCTCAGCCAGAGCCACAGCCAAAGCCTCAGAGAGCAGGAGTTGGAGCGCAGGCCCTGCTGGAACCGCGCCTAGCTCGCCGCCAGGCACCGGCCGGAGCACGGGCCGTGGTGTCAGCTCACTGCCCAGGCGCTGTGGGAGGCAGCGAACCCGCGACCCCCCGGGCCGGGCACCACCAGGCGCGGAGCCCAGATCGCCCCCCTGCCAGGCCTGGTCACGGCCAGAGCACGCAGGAGTTCCCAGGGTCTGGATCTGCGCGCACCCTAATGACCTGGGGACTGAAGAGAAAAAAGGAACGAGGATTTCATCTAAAAGCATAACGTGGATACTAGGCGAGGAAGAGAGTGGAGACCACCTGGCACGGGGCAGAGGTGCCTGGAGCCCACGCTTGAGCATCGGAGACCCTGGCATCCTAGCAGCCGCGACCTTGGCTCTGCACTGTCTGAGCTGGAAACACAGCTTAGCTTCTAGACATCGCTGGCACAGGCCTGGCACAAGTAAGCAGTGTTCTCACCTGTCTGAAACGGGACACGGGGTCGGAGGAACCAGGATCTAGCCTGGCCCCAAGCGGAACTCTCTGGTGGCTCAGAGGTCGTCACTGGGGAGCCCGCCTCCTGCCCTAGCCTCACTGGTGCGGATGTGCCGCTGCCCGCCGGAGCACCATGATGGCAGGATGACCTCAGCCGAAGTAGCAGCAGCAGCTGGTGGTGCTCAGGCGGCTGGGCCCCCCGAGTGGCCCCCTGGCAGCCCTCAGGCCCTCCGGCAGCCTGGCCGGGCCCGGGTGGCCATGGCAGCACTGGTGTGGCTGCTGGCGGGAGCCAGCATGTCAAGCCTCAACAAGTGGATCTTCACAGTGCACGGCTTTGGGCGGCCCCTGCTGCTGTCGGCCCTGCACATGCTGGTGGCAGCCCTGGCATGCCACCGGGGGGCACGGCGCCCCATGCCAGGCGGCACTCGCTGCCGAGTCCTACTGCTCAGTCTCACCTTTGGCACTTCTATGGCCTGCGGCAACGTGGGCCTAAGGGCTGTACCCCTGGACCTAGCACAACTGGTCACTACCACCACACCTCTGTTCACCCTGGCCCTGTCGGCACTGCTACTGGGCCGCCGCCACCACCCGCTTCAGTTGGCCGCCATGGGCCCGCTCTGCCTGGGGGCCGCTTGCAGCCTGGCTGGAGAGTTCCGGACACCCCCCACCGGCTGTGGCTTCCTGCTCGCAGCCACCTGCCTCCGCGGACTCAAGTCGGTTCAGCAAAGTAAGTGCCTGGGTGGCCAACTGAGAAGGTGGGGGTCCGGGTGGGTGCATGGCCTGGATGGCCC
Source organism: Pongo pygmaeus (assembly GCF_028885625.2). Lineage (NCBI taxonomy): Eukaryota > Metazoa > Chordata > Mammalia > Primates > Hominidae > Pongo > Pongo pygmaeus. Next base: position 41,553,787 of record NC_085931.1, read on the forward strand.
TGTGAGGGGTATGGCTGTTGTCCCATTTTACAAATGAGGAAACTGAGGTTCATGGCTGTGGAGGAAGCAGAACTGAGGCTCAGAGAGGGCCCACAGTTCAGTGAGTTCCAGGCCCCAAACTCAGGCTCTGGAGGCCCAACTCGTGTTTATTTGTTTATTTACTTATTTAGACAGGGTCTGGCTCTGTCGCCCAGGCTGGAGTGGTGAGATCTCAGCTCACTACAGCCTCCGCATCCTGGGTTCAAGCGATTCTTCTGCCTCAGCCTCCCAAGTTAGTGGGACTACAGGTGCGCACCACCACGCTAAGCTAATTTTTGTATTTTTAGTAGAGACGGCATTTTACCATGTTGGCCAGGCTGGTCTTGAACTCCTGACCTCCCAAGGTGCTAGGATTTCAAGCATGAGCCACCCCACCTGGCCAGCTAATTTTTTTTTTTTTTTTTTGGTATAGATACAGGGTCTTGCTATGTTGCCCAGGTGGGTCTTGAACTCCTGGCCTCAGCGATCTTCCCACCTCAGCTTCCTGAAGTTCTGGAATTACAAACCAGTATTTAGTGATAGCCAGTGATCTATTCCTTGACTAGCCATTTATCTCACTGTATTGTTCCCATCTGATAGATGAAGAGGCTTGCGCTGGGCCCTGTGGCCAGTGAGCAGCAGAGGCAAGATCTAAACCCAGATAGTCGGACTCCATGCTTCCAAGAGATGTGGCCTAAGGCTTTGGACACAGGAAAGCCAGAAAGCATGGGCCAGGGAGAGAAAAGGAGGGTAAAGCCTTGAGCAGGGATTTGGAAGGTCAGGGGTCAGGCCTAAGTCTGGGGACGGCTGATGTTTACTGGGAGCTACAGTGTGACAGGCTTGGTGCTGAGTGTTGACCTTGAGTTGTCATGGCAACCACCAACTTTATCCCCATTTTACAGATGATGGGACTAAGACCCAGAGAAGTTCACGATTTGACAGGCCGGGCACGGTGTCTCATGCCTGTAATCCCAGCACTTTGGGAGGCTGAGGCGGGAGGACTCTTGAGGCCAGGAGTTCAAGACCACCGTGGCAAACATGGTGAAACCTGTATCTATTAAAAATACAAAAACTGGGGCCGGGCACGGTGCCTCATGCCTGTAATTCCAGCACTTTGGGAGGCTGAGGCGGATGGATCACGAGGTCAAGAGTTCAAGAACAGACTAACCAAGATGGTGAAACCCCATCTCTACTAAAAATACAAAAAAATTAACCGGGCACCATGGCAGGTGTCTGTAATCCCAGCTACTCAGGAGTCTGAGGCAGGAGAATAGCTTGAACCCGGGCGGCAGAGGTTGCAGTGAGCTGAGATCGCCCCACTGTACTCCAGCCTAGGCGACAGAGTGAGACTCCATCTCAAAAAAAAAAAAATTGGGCCCGGCGCGGTAGCTCACAGCTGTAATCCCAGCACTTTGGGAGGCCAAGGCAGGTGGATCACCTGAGGTCAGGAGTTCAAGACCAGCCTGGCCAACATGGGGAAACTCTGTCTCTACTGAAAATACAGAAATTAGCTGAGCGTGATGGTGGGTGCCTGTAATCCCAGCTACTCAGGAGGCTGAGGTGAGAGAATCGCTTGAACCCGGGAGGCAGAGGTTGCAGTGAGCTGAGATCGCGCTATTGCACTCCAGCCTGGGTAACAAGAGCGAAACTCTGTCTCAAAAAAAAAAAAAAAAAATTAGCCAGGCCTGGTGGCATGCACCTGTAATCCCAGCTACTGGGGAGGCTGAGGCATAAGAATTGCTTGAACCCGGGAGAGGGAGGTTGCAGTGAGCTGAGATCACACCACTGCACTCCAGCCTGGGCGACAGAATGAGACTCTGTCTCAAAAAAAAGAAAGAAGTTTGGCCCAGCACGGTGGCTCACACCTGTAATCCCAGCACTTTGGGAGGCTGAGTTGTATTGGGGGAAATTCAGCCAAATATCGGGCAAAATTCACCCCCGATATTTCACGTAGATTCTTTTCTATATTACCTAAGTGTCAGCCGGTCTGAGAAATAAAGGGACAGAGTACAAAGGAGAGAAATTTTAAAGCTGGGTGTCCAGGGGAGACATCACATGTCGGCAGATTCCGTGATGCCCCCTGAGCCATAAAACCAGCAAGTTTTGATTAGTGATTTTCAAAAGGGGAGGGAGTGTACGAATAGGGTGTGGGTCACAGAGGTCACGTGCTTCACAAGGTAATAGAATATCATAAGGCAAATGGAGGCAGGGCCAGATCACAGGAATTAAAATTGCTAATGAAGTTTCGGGCATGCATTGTCATTGATAACATCTTATCAAGAGACAGGGTTTGAGAGCAGACAACCGGTCTGACCAAAATTTATTAGGTGGGAATTTACTCGTCCTAATAAGCCTGGGAGCGCTACGGAAGACTGGGGCTTATTTCATCCCTACAGCTTTGACCATAAAAGATGGCCGCCCCCCGAAGCGGCCATTTTAGAGGCCTACCCTCAGGGATGCATTCTCTTTCTCAGGGATGTACCTTGCTGAGAAAAAGAATTCAGCGATATTTCTCCCATTTGCTTTTGAAAGAAGAGAAATATGGCTCTGTTCCGCCTGGCTCACCAGCAGTCAGAGTTTAAGGTTATCTCTCTTGTTCCCTGAACATTGCTGTTATCCTGTTCTTTTTTAAAGGTGTCCAGATTTCATATTGTTCAAACACACATGCTCTACAATTTGTGCAGTTAATGCAATCATCACAGGGTCCTGAGGCGACATACAGCCTCAGTTTACGAAGATGATGGGATTAAGAGATTAAAGTAAAGACAGGCAGAGGAAATCACAAGGGTATTGATTGGAGAAGTGATAAGTGTCCATGAAATCTTCACAATTTATGTTCAGAGATTGCAGTAAAGACAGGCGTAAGAAATTATAAAAGTATTAATTTGGGGAACTAATAAATGTCAACGAAATCTTCACAATCCATGTTCTTCTGCCATGGCTTCAGCCAGTCCCTCCGTTTAGGGTCCCTGACTTCCCGAAACAGAGGTGGGAGGATCACAAGGTCAGGAGATCAAGACCATCCTGGCCAACGTGGTGAAACCTTGTCTACTAAAAATACAAAAATTAGCTGGGCGTGGTGGCGTGTGCCTGTAATCTCCCCTACTCGGGAAGCTGAGGCAGGAGAATCACTTGAACCCAGGAGGCAGAGGTTGCAGTGAGCCAAGATCACGCCACTGCACTCCAGCCTAGGGACAGAGCTAGACTCCATCTCAAAAAGAAAAAGAACAAAGAAAGAAAGAAGTTCATGATTTGCCCAGAGGTCACAGGGTCCCTAATGACGTGAAGCATGGTCTATGTGACTCCAGATGCTGGCTCTGATGAAAGAGGGCAGCAGGGCTCTGGGCAGTTTAGGGCCGAGGCTCCAGGCCCAGACCCACTAGATCATTCTGCCTCAGGGCGAAGGCTGGCTTCCTGCCTTTCCTACTGAGGGGCATCTGAGTCACAGCCTCTACCCTCTCTCTGCCTCAACCCAAGGAGACATAGGGGAGGCCAGGGTGCCCACTCAGGGTGGGGAGGCCTGGGTTCCAGCCATACCTTTGCTCATATTTGCTGGGCAACCTTGGGCATATCAGGATTTTATCTGGGCCTCAGTTTCCTCATCTCAGTGGAGGAGAGTTGGAGTTGATGGAGTCCAAGGGGCCTCTTGCTCTCCCTTCGCCCTGAGATCCTGTGACCCAGGCCTGGGAGAAGGAAGTGGGCACACCAAGAGTGCTGGGCTGGGATTGATGACAGCCCATAGCCAGGGAAGATTGAAGTCAGAGTTCAGCCCTACCCTGGCATATTCAGAGCTGGGACACAGAGGCCCTGTCTCTATCCTCCCTGGCCCCAAGGGCAGGGCCAAAACCCAATTCTATTTTTTGCCCTCAGGTTACATGAGAGCTAGAGGCTGAGCACAGGCATGAGCTCTGGGCGTGAGTCTGCACTGGGAAACCTGACCTGTGGGCACCCCCGTGTAGGCCACAGGGCTGTGAAGGTCCTAACCTCAAGGCCCATGCTGCCCCTGCTGAGAAACAGTCAGTGCTTCTCACACTGGGACCCAGGCAGCCCCAGCCTGCAGGAGGGGCAATGGCCAGCCAGGCCTCAGGCACTTGGGCATGGAGTGGCATGTGCCTGGCATCGGGCTGCATCTTGACTCCTGCCAGCTCCCTCCTTCCCTCCCTCCCCAGTCTTAACTCCTGACCCCTGGGGAGGTTGAGTCCTTGCTCTGGGCTCCTGTGGCACCCTCTGCTCCCCTATCATGGTTCCAAATGCCATGGTATGATCACCACCTGGTTACCTGTCTGCTGCCTGCCAGACAGATTTGGGGCAACTCTGTGTTCCTGGAACCTAGCCCCAGGGCCTGACAGAGGGTACATACTTTGTAAATTATAATTTTTAAATTTTATTTTATTATTATTTTTTTTTTGAGACAATCTCTCTGCTGGAATGCAGCAGTGCAATCTTGGCTCATTGCAACCTCTGCCTCCTAGGTTCAAGCAATTCTTGTGCCTCAGCCTCCTGAGTAGCTGGGACTATAGGCTCACGCCACCGTCCTGGCTGATTTTTAATTTTTTTTTTTTTTTTTTTTTGTAGAAACAGGGGCTCACTATGTTGCCCAGGCTGGTCTCGAACCCCTGGCCTCAAGTGATCTTCCCTCCGGGCCTCCCAAAGTGCTGGAATTACAGGTGTGAGCCAACATGCCAATAGGTTTATTGATGGCTCTGACAGGCGAGCCAATCTCATAGACTGGTTGGGCTGCCTGGTTCAGGAGGGAGTTTGGGGGCTAGAGGCCCCACTAACAGAGATGGGAGCCCTGCAGAGACGGGGAGGAACAGACTTGAGCCAGGGCCTGAGATAGGTTTTTTTTGCTTGTTTGTTTGTTTGTTTATGAGAGGGTCTTGCTCTGTCATCCAGGCTGGAGTGCAGTGGCTCACCGTAGCCTTAATTTCCCAGGCTCGGGCAATCCTCCCACCTCAGCCTCCCCAGTAGCTAGGACTATAGGCGCTCCTCCATGCCCAGCTAACTTTTGTATTTTTTGTAGACATGGGGTTTCATCATGTTGCCCAGGCTGGTCTCCAACTCCTAGACTCAAGTGACTTACCCACCTCGGCCTAAAGTGCTGGGATTATGGGCATGAGCCACCACACCCAGCCTGAGATAGGTTTTGAACAAAAGGAGGTTTCTACTGCAAGAGGCGCCAGGAGAGGCACCAGGGCCAGATTCAGACTCAAGTGTACGTGGCTGATGCCAGCTTCATTCCTGAGAGCAGAGTTTGTGGGAGCAGAGGGCAAGTATCCAGAAAGAAGGCTGGGCACGGTGGCTCACGCCTGTAATCCCAGCACTTTGGGAAGCCAAGGCAGGCAGATCACTTGAGGTCAGGAGTTCCAGACCAGCCTGGCCAGCATGGTGAATCCCCGTCTCTACTAAAAATACAAAAAAATTAGCTGGGCATGCTGGTGCATGCCTGTAATCTCAGCTACTCGGGAGGCTGAGGTAGGAGAATCTCTTGAACCGGGGAGGCGGAGGTTGCAGTGAGCCGAGATATCACACCATTGCACCCTAGCCTGGGCGACAGAGTAAGACTCCATCTCAAAAAAAAAAAAGGGCCGGGTGCGGTGGCTCACACCGATAATCCCAGCACTTTGGGAGGCCAAGGCGGGCGGATCACGAGTTCAGGAGATCGAGACCATCCTGGCTAACATGGTGAAACCCCGTCTCTACTAAAAAATACAACAAATTAGCCGGGCGTGGTGGCAGGCACCTGTAGTCCCAGCTACTTGGGAGGCTGAGGCAGGAGAATGGCGTGAACCCGGGAGGCGGAGCTTGCAGTGAGCCCAGATAGCGCTACTGCACTCCAGCCTGGGCGACAGAGTGAGACTCCGTCTCAAAAAAAAAAAAAAAAAAAGTATCCAGAAAGAGGAGAGCCCAGGCAGCTGTTGGCAGGGCCAGCGACTTCTCTCCTTCCTGGGCCAGTTGTAGGCCCAGGGGGCCTGCACAAGGAAAGGGGTTATGCCATCCTCCTACCCACAGAAAGGGTGGGAAGTGGGGTGCCAGCCTGCTGAGCTTGCTCTCAGCTGGACACCCTCTGCATCACAGAGCAGGCGGACTCAACCCCTCTGAGCTCTCAGGCTGATGGGGGAGATGCACTCAGATATAGAGATCACGATGGCAAAAAAGAAGTTCTAGAGGTCAAAGTGGTCACAGGTGTTGGGGAGCGGTTGCTTCTTCCTGGGGAGCGCTGAGAAGGCTATCTAGGGGAAGAGACATGCAATGATGATGACAATAATGTAACCATGAGAGCAAACATTTGTTGGGGCCTCTCTAGGTGCCCACACCATGCCCAGCTCTTCATACTGAAGGAGGAGGAAAGGGTGATCTGGGAATGGGAAACAGGCCGTGCCAGGGCACAGGGTGTCAGCCAGCAGGAGCAGGGTGTGGGGATCATGCCAGCTGCCGGGGTGAGCCGGCATCAAGGGCATCACACAGGGCATCAGGCCCTGTGTTCAGCACCTCACATGTGAAGGGGCTGTTGCTACCCGAGTCACAGGACTCACAAGGAGACTGAGGCGTGGAGAGAGGGAGACAGTATCACACAGCCCGTGAAAGAGCAAAAGGGACAAGCCAATAGCAAGCAGACAGGGTTTAGAGAAGGGTCAGCTGTTGTCTGCATGTGGCAGAAACTTGGGCATGTTCCAATAGAAGGAGAGGTGGCAATGAGGCAGGACAAACAGGCTGACATTTTGGGGTCCCCAGGTAGAAGCCAGTCGCCGCCTCTGACAGCGAATCGCTGCCCTTTCCCTGGGCTGCAGGGAGGGGAGGTGGAGGATTGGGTGGGATGTACAATGGGTGTGAGGAGATGGGTGGGAAGGTTAGGACCTTCCTGCCTGGCTGCCTTGCAGAGAGTGAAATTTACCAAAGGTGAAGTTCACCTGAAAACCCAACCGCCTTCTTGTGATGGGACCTTTAACGTGCAAGCCACAGGTAGCTCATAACAGTGTTAACTTTCGAGCCTGCAAGCAGGAGGCATTCCGATTATCTGTTCATTTCTAGAAACGCTTGAGCCAGAGGGACTGTTTGTTGCCTAGAGAACAAAGCTAAAACATCAGAATGAAATTGAGAGAGAAATAAAATTTCCTATTCTAAGCATAGCCTATGAGTAAGCATCTCTGTGGTTTTTTGGAAAGTGTGTGTCAGAAAATGCATAGAGGCTCACAGAGGCCTGGGAGGGGACCTGTGTCGACTACTCATCTCTCTCCACTAGCTTGGCGAAGGCCCCATGCCATCATTGCCCTCATGCAAATAATGTTATTTCAGCCAGGCGCAATGGCTCACACCTGTAATCCCAGCACTTTGGGAGGCCAAAGTAAGCAGATTGCTTGAGTCTAGGAGTTTGAGACCAGCCTGGGTGAACCAGATGACGAAACCCCATCTCTACAAAAAATACAAAAATTTTCAGGGGTGATAGTGCATGCCTGTAGCCCCAGCTACTTGGGAGGCTGAGAAGGGAGGATCGCTTGAGCTCGGAAGACAGAGGTTACAGTAAGCTGACATCGTACCACTACACTCCAGCCTGGATAACAGAACCAGACCCTGTCTCAAATAATAATAATAATGTCATTTCACCTGGGCACCCCTTTGTGAATTGGCTGGTGGTGGCATGTGTACACGCAGGTACACACAGATACACAGTCACACATAGGCAAAGCAGCAAGATCCCCTCTTCCCTTGCAAAGTGAAAAGGTTTCCTCTTAGTCCTGGATTCGTCTTGACAAGCCACAGTATTAGCAGGAAAAAAAAGATGCTGATTATCAGTTATAAACAGTGAGTGAGAGCCAAGATCCCACAATGACCTTTTGTTCCCTTGTCACTCCAGTGGTCATAAGTGAATGAGGCAATGAATGGGTCACACTTTTGACCGAATTTATTATTTTCTTTTATAAATTCTTTTTTAATGCAAAGGCCCCCATGTAGCTAGTAAGTGGCAGAGCCGGGACCCTCTGCTGGCCTGCCGTTTCATGGTGGCTGGAACTGCAGTGTGGGAGTAATTAAGGGCTGCGGCGGGAAAGGTGGTTGGGGCCACTTGATGCAGAGTCTTCGAAGCTGGGTGAAGAACCTTGGGCTGGATGCACTGGCTCACGCCTGTAATCCCAGCACTTTGGGAGGCCGAGGTGGGAGGATCACCTGAGGTCAGGAGTTCGAGACCAGCCTGGCCAACATGGCGAAACCCCGTCTCTACTAAAAATACAAAAATTAGCCAGTTGTGCTGGTGCATGCCTGTGATCCCAGCTACTTGGGAGACTGAGGCAGGAGAATCACTTGAACCTGGGAGGCAGAAGTTGCAGCAAGCCGAGATCATTCCACTGCACTCCAGCCTGGGCAACAGAGCAAGACTCTGTCTCCAAAACGAAAAAGAAAAAAAAAAGAACCTAGGACCTTCAGGGCCAGGGCAGCCCCTGAAGATTTATTTTTATTTTTTAGAGACAGGGTCTTGCTCTGGTCATTGAGGTGGAGTGCAGTAGCATCATCATAGCTCACTGTAGCCTTCCTCTGGGCTCAAGTGATCCTCCTGCCTCAGCCTCTCAAAGTGCTGGGATTACAGGCATAAGCCACCGCACCTGACCGATTTTTTGTTTTTTTTTTAAGACAGGGTCTCGCTGTGTTGCCTAGGCTGGAGTGCAGTGGTGCAATCTTGACTCGCTGTAACCTCCACCTCCTGAGCTCAAGATCCTCCTGCCTCAGGCTCCTGAGTAGCTGGGACTACAGGCACGTGCCACCACTCCCAGCTAATATTTGTATTGTGTAGAGACAGGGTTTTATCACATTGCCCAGGCAGGTCTCAAACTCCTGGGCTCAAGCGATCCACCCTCCCAAAGTGCTGGGATTACAGGCATGAGCCACCACACCCAGCCTTTGTAATGTTTTTTGAGCCACTTAGTCTTCATGCTTATTGATCATTTAGATAGATATCCCAAGCAGATCATTGTTTCAGCTCCTGGGAGGCAATTTGAAGTAGCTGATAACAGACTTATTTATTTTAGTTTAGTTTTTTATATTTACTGAGCATTTCCCATTTAAGGGCTTTATGTATGCCGTCTTTTAAAATGTTTACAACAACCCATGATTAGGTTTTATTACCCAACTCTCCGGGTGAGGAAACTCAGGCTTACAGAGGTCAAGTGCCTCTCATGAGCCCAGGTCACAGCTACTCAGGGGTGGGCACAGGTCACAAACCCAGGTGGTCTGACTCCAACTGTTGACTGTCATGTTTCAGATGAGGAGCCACTATCCCTGCCCGAGGGGCCCGGGTAGGCTTCTTGGAGGATGGGCCATAGGGGTCATACTGGGGTGGCTGGAGGGGGTTGTGTCCTTCTGGGTGCTCATGGCGGTTGTCCTGTTGCAGGTGCCCTGCTGCAGGAGGAGAGGCTGGACGCGGTGACCCTGCTCTATGCCACCTCGCTGCCCAGCTTCTGCCTGCTGGCGGGTGCAGCCCTGGTGCTGGAGGCTGGCGTCGCCCCACCGCCCACTGCTGGTGACTCTCGCCTCTGGGCCTGCATCCTGCTCAGCTGCCTCCTGTCGGTTCTCTATAACCTGGCCAGCTTCTCCCTGCTGGCCCTCACCTCTGCCCTCACCGTCCACGTCCTGGGCAACCTCACCGTGGTGGGCAACCTCATCCTGTCCCGGCTGTTGTTTGGCAGCCGCCTCAGTGCCCTCAGCTACGTGGGCATCACACTGACTCTTTCAGGAATGTTCCTTTACCACAACTGCGAGTTCGTGGCCTCCTGGGCTGCCCGTCGGGGGCTGTGGCGGAGGGACCAGCCCAGCAAGGGTCTTTGAGACCTGGGGGATCTCAGGAGCCACCTGGGATGGCCCTGGCCTGAATCCAGCCTCTGCCGTGGCCATAGAAGGAATGGAGAACAGGGCTGGGCATGGTGGCTCACGCCTATAATCCCAGCACTTCCAGAGTCCAAGGTGGGTGGATCACCTGAGGCCAGGAGTTCGAGACCAGCCTGGCTAACATGGCAAAACCTCATCTCTACTAAAAATAGAAAAATTAGCTGGGCATGGTGGCGTGTGACTATAGTCCCAGCTACATGGGAGGCTGAGGTGGAAGGATCACTTGAGCCCTGGAGATCGAGGCTGCAATGAGCCAAGATCGCATGCTACTGCACTCCAGCCTGGGAGACGGAGCGAGACCCTGTCTCAAAAAAAAAAAAAGGAGAACTGGCAGTGACCTCTACTGGGGCCCATGGTAGGGAGGGGAGCCTTCTGGAAGGGCTGCCTTGGAGATTGGAATGGGGACTCCCAGGGAGACCTGCCTTCCATCCCTGCCACAGACTCTGCTCACCACTGGATGGTGGGTCCAAGCCTGGCACAGTCCCTGTGCTTGTCAGAGTCATTATTATGATTAATATCAATTACGATGCCAAAAATTGCTAGGCAAACTTTGAAGACCTCAACTTGTTACGATGATGATGATGATGATTCTTGGCGGTTACACAATCCTTCCTCCTGGCGGGGAGGCAGCTAGGAGGCCCAGCACGGGGGCTTCTATGCTGCTGGGCTCCCCTAGGGAGTTGGGGTAGTCTATGCCAACTCCAGGCAGCTGCTGTGGCCTCACCCCTGGGCCCCCCAGTTTTTGGTCATCCATCCTCAAATACACTATTTTTGCTTGTATGCCTGTGTCATTTGTTGGGGGTACAGAAGGGATATAGGGAGAGTTGTAGGCTTCCCACACAGAAACTAGGACATCCTCCCTTACCTTGTTCATTGCAGTCTGTCTGGCCCCCCACCCCGAGCCCAGTGCCATTCCCTCAAATCCCTCCACTGGCCGGGCCACCATTGCCCATCTTCCGGACAGTGGCAGTGGCCTCCCCCTTGCTCTGCCTGGCCCCTCTACTCCATCTTACACACAGACCCCTTCACCCAGAGGGATCTCACTAAAACATGCACATTCTGATGTTCCTCACTGCTCTTGGGACAAAGTCAGAATTTCCTACCCCAGACCCCAACTCCCTTAGGACCTGGCACCTGCAGCCTCACCCAGCTTGTCTCCCTTCCCCTGGGCTCTGCCTTCCAGCCTCACCGACTTCTTTCAGTTCCCCGTGATACCAGGCCTGCTCACTGAAACCTTTGTACATGCTGTTCCCTCTGTCCAGTCCCCGCTTCCTACAACAACGTCCTCCCTTCCCACAGCTTAAACCCCTGCCTGGAGGAGAAAACCCAAACATGCAACTCTTTTTAAAAAGAGAAATCCAGGCCGGGCGCGGTGGCTCACACCTGTAATCCCAGTACTTTGTGAGGCCAAGGCGGGCAGATCACCTGATGTCAGGGGTTCGAGACCAGCCTGGCCAACATGCTGAAACCCCGTCTCTACTAAAAATACAAAAAAATTAGCTGGGCCTGCTGGCGTGCATCTGAGGCAGGAGAATCGCTGGAACCCAGGAGGCAGAGGTTGCAGTGAGCCGAGATTGTGCCACTGCACTCCAGCTTGGCCAACAAGACCGAAACTCCGTCTCAAAAAAGAAAAGAAAGATCCAATCGCTTGAGGCCAGGAGTTGGAGGCTGCAGTGCACTATGATCATGCCACTGCACTCCAGCCTGGGTGACAGAGCAAGACCCTATCTCTTTGGGGAAAAAAAGGGCTGATGAGGGTCTTGACAAGGGACTGTGCTCAGGAGGCTTGCAAGGGTGTAGGGGAGCAGGGCTCCCATGTAGGGAACCTAAGACAGGAGTCCCAACCCCCAGAGCTCCCTGACTCGCCAGCCAGCATCAGCTTTGTTATTTACCTCTGAGCCTTTCCTTGGCGCTTGTAACACTTAACTCTCCCCACCCAGCTACCTCTCCTGGAGACCACCTGTTAAAGATGATAAGGACCCAGGTTGGAGTGAGAACACCTGGAACCTAATCCTGCTCTGCCCACCTGACTGGGAGCCTCCCCTCCCTAGGCCTCAGCTTCCAGATCTGCAAAATGGAACTGATGATCCCTATGGACAGGGTTCGAATGAGGAGCACTGGGCAGGGCCAGGAGTGAGGAAGGAGGTAATGGCACCAACTGGCTCTGCTTTTATCTTGGGGTATTCACCCAACCTTTCTGGAAACCATCTGCAAAATGTCTCACATTTGTGTGAGGACCAGGAGCTAGACCAGGCTGGGGCTGTGGTCTAGGGAGACTGAGATTCAGGGAGGAATCATTCAGATTCAGTAACCAGAATTCGTAAGAGACCACAGTGCCAGCCAGTGCTAGGCAGGGCTGAGTAAAGGGCCAGCCCACGGCGGGGTGGGAGTGGGTAGGGAAGGCCTAGGAGGACCGGTATGGGGTTTCCTGGCCCCAGCCTCCGCCCAGGCTGCCTTACAGAAGGGGAAGTCGGCCTGGGCTGAGTCACCTGTCACCCGCCCTCTCTATGACTCAGAGATGCCGCTGGCCCAGCCCAGTCCCTGAGCAGCTTGGGTACCTCTGGCCTCCACTCTCAGGCTTTGCCAGGCAGGATGGAGGGATGGATGGCTGTGGTCAAATCCTCCTCGGTGACTCAGGACCCTTTCCCATCCAATGGGCCCCCACTGCCATAGCAGGGACCTCCCTGTAACACCCTCATTTCTAGGCCTTGTGGGATACTTGGCTAATGAGTGAGCCTCACATCAGATTAAAGCCTGCCCCTGGTGGTTGTGGGGACAGGTAATTGGGGTTGTGTGTGACCTGGGAGCTGGTTTGTCACCAGATTCAGGACCATTAGACATTGAGGTGATTCCCCCAAGGCCACGGCCAAAGCCATCCCTATCACCCCTCCCAGCAGTGGGCACAGAGAGTGCTGGATTGGGAGTCAAAAAGCCTGGGTTTGGCAGGATGTGGTGGCTCACGCCTGTAATCCCAGTACTTTGGGAGGCCAAGGGGGGCGGATCACCTGAAGTCAGGAGTTCAAGACCAGCCTGGCCAGCATGGTGAAACCCCATCTCTACTAAAAATACAAAAATTAGCTGGGCATGGTGGCAGGCGCCTGTAATCCCAGCTACTTGGGAGGCTGAGGCAGGAGAATCGCTTGAACCTGGGAGGCGGAGGTTGCAGTGAGCCGAGATCGTGCCATTGCACTCTAGCCTGGGGGACAAGAGCAAGACATCGTCTCAAAAAAAAAAAAAAAAAATTAGACGGACATGGTGATGGGGACCTGTAATCCCAGCTACTCGGAAGGCTGAGGCAGGAGAATCGCTTGAGCCCAGGAGGCAGAGGTTGCTGTGAGCCAAGATTACACCACTGCACTCCAGCTTGTGTGACAGAATGAGACTCCATCTCAAAAAATAAATAAAAATAAAAAAGAACAGGGGCTCTGGAGTTAGACTTGTGCTTGAATCCTGGCTTTGGTACATCTGAGCTGTGTGAACTTGCACAAGGTCCTCCCCACCTGTGCCTCTGTGCATTGAGTGGGGGCAGCAGTGGAACCTAATCCCCCACCAGCTTCTGGAGCTGTAATGGACAAAGGCCTAGGAAGGCCTTAGTCTTATCACAGATGCTTCCACTTCCTCCTCAAGGCTTCTCTTGTTATCTGCCCCACCCCTCCTCAGCCTGCCAGAGCACATTGAGAGTCCCCCAGGCATGCTCCCGCCCGAGCATAGCAGCGTGGATGCCAAGCCTCCAGCCCCCTTGTCCTGCTTTGGAGGAAGCCTGGGAAGCTGGGTCTGTGCTGGGCATCCTGCCATTGTGGACTTCGAAACAAAGACCTGTCTCAGGCCCAGCTGCCTGGTGCCCCTTCTACCTTCCCCTGGTGGCCCTTGGATTGGCATTCCAGGATCATGAGTCCTTGTTTGTCCTCGCTCCCTGGAAGGAGTAGCTCCTTCATGCTACTCTGCCCTCAAATTAGCTGAGGGATGTCAAATCCTCCACCACTGCACTAAATAACTTCCTGGAAGTAGCACAAAATACTTAACTGAGGGCCACGAGAGGTTGTGAGCCATGATCTTTTATTTCTTTTCTTTTTTTGAGACAGTTTCGCTTTGTTGCCCAGGCTAGAATGCAGTGGTGCAATCTTGGCTCACTGCAACCTCTGCCTCCCGGGTTCAAGTGATTCTTGTGCCTCAGCCTCCTGAGTAGCTGGGATTACAGGCATATGCCACCACACCTGGCTAATTTTTGTGTGCATATATATATATATATAGAGAGAGAGAGAGAGAGAGAGAGAGAGAGAGAGAGAGAGAGAGTGTGTGTGTGTGTGTGTGTGTGTGTGTGTGTGTGTGTGTGTGTGTGTGTAGAGATGGGGTTTCACCATGTTGCCCAGGCTGGTCTTGAACTCCCGACCTCAAGAAATCTGCCCGCCTTGGCCTCCCAAAGTGCTGGGATTACAGGCGTGAGCCACTGCGCTTGGTCAAAATAAACATTTCTTGATAAGCAGACCTTCAATTTAGTCTGGACCCTATGTAGAGAAAAAATTGGAGGGGCTTGAGACACGAGGCAGGAAGACTAGGGAAGACTTCTTGTTGTGGTCTAGGTAACTCCATGACAGTGGGAAGTGCTGGGGCAGAGTGGGTATCAGTTGTATTGATTTAGAATAACACTTTATCTCAAAACCTTATGGCTTAGAGTAACAAACATGTAGTATCTCACAGTTTCAGTGGATCAGGAATTCGGGATTGGCTTAGTGGGTTGGTTCTGGTTGAGTTTCTCATGAAGTTGTAGTCAAGATGTGGGTCTGAGCTTCAGTCATCTGAAAGTTTGGCTGGGGCTGGAGGATTTGTGGCCCCCCAGTGGGTTCACTTTGCCCACTGCCTAGACAAAGCCGATTTATCAAGACAGGGGAACTGCAATAGAGAAAGAGTAATTCACACAGAGCCTGCTGTGCAGGAGACCAGAGTTTTACTATTACTGAAATCAGTCTCCCCGACCATTCAGGGAGCAGAGTTTTTAAGGACAACTTGGTGGGTTGGGGGAAGCCAGTCAGACAGGAGTGCTGATTGGTCAGGGATGAAATCACAGGATGTTGAAGCTGTCTTCTAGTGCCCAGTCAGTTCCTGGGTGGGGGCCACAAGATCAGACGAGCCAGTTTATCGATCTGGGTAGTGCCAGCTGATCCATCAAGGGCAGGGTCTGCAAAATATTGCAAGCACTGATCTTAGGAGCAGTTTAGGGAAGGTCAGAATCTTGCAGCCTCCAGCTGCATGACTCCTAAACCATAATTTCCAATCTTGTGGCTAATGTTAGTCTTATATAGGCAATCTAGTCCCTAGGCAAGAAAGAGGTCTGCTTTGGGAAAGGGCCGTTATCATCTTCATTTTAATCTATAAACTATAAACTAAGTTTCTCCAAATGTTAGTTCAGCCTATGCCCAGGAATGAACAAAGACAACTTGGAGATTAGAAGCAAGATGGAGTCAATTAAGTTAGATCTCTTTCACTGTATCAGTCAGAATTTTGCAAAGGCAGCTCCAGATTTACGTTCAAAATGGGGCATTCACGTGGCTGTTGGCAGGAGGCCTCAGTTCCTTGCCATGTGGGCTTCTCCATAGGGCCCCTTGAGTGTCCTCAACACATAGTAGTTGGTGTCCACCAGAGTGGGTGATTCAAGAGAGCAAGAAACCACAAAGTCCTTTTAAATCTAACCTCAAAGTCTGTCATTTCTCCAGTATCTTATTGGTTAGAAGTCTATTTAGTGTGAGCCCTTCCCACATTGACTACACAAAGGCAGGATTACCAGGAAGATGGGATTACTGAGGACATCTCTGAGGCTAGCTACCATATCAGTGAATATCTATTGAATGAGTGATTGAGGACTTAAGAACATAGCCTGGAGCCCTATGAGGAATTAGCCTGGGAGCATTCTGTTCTGGGTGGGGTCTTGTCAGCCACACCTCTGCATCCTCCCTAACCGAGTATTGCACAGTCCTGGCCCACAGCATGCACTTAGTAAATGTTTGCTCAGTGAGGGCTGGTGGCTGCCTTCTGTGCTCTCCGCCACTGGCAGGACAAGGCCTGGGCTCCCTGGCCTGGTATTTGAAGCCATGGATGTTCTCATGTTTCCAAGCCTACCCTGAACCCTTCGGCTATTGGGGGCCACCCTGTTCTCTATGCCTGCTGAAGTTTTTCAGTATCTAGGTCTCCTGCTGCCCTATTCCGACTGCCACAACCCTCATGTGCCCCCTTCCTCCTTCTCTTTTTTTTTTTTTAAACAGAGCCTGTCGCCCAGGCTGGAGTGCAGTGGTGCGATCTCCGCTCACTGCAACCTCCGCCTCCTGGGTTCAAGTGATTCTCCTGCCTCAGCCTCCTGAGTAGGTGGAACTACAGGCGCACAACACCATGCCCGGCTAATTTTTTTGTATTTTAGTAGAGACTGGGTTTCACCATGTTGACCAGGCTGGTCTCGAACTCCTGACCTCAAGTGACCCACCCACCCTGGCCTCCCAAAGTGCTTGGGATACAGTCCTGAGCCACCATGCCTGGCCGCCTCCCTTCTCTAAGCACTGCCAGCATCCCAGCTGCACCTGCTGCCTAGGCTGGGAATTTCTGTTTGTATGTTTAGACTCTCTTTGGAGGAGAACCCTTGTTACGCTGGAGCCCAAAATCAATCAAGCCAAAGCAGAGTTCCCTGTTTTTATTTATTTACATATTTATTGAGGAGTAAACAGTCTTTATTGGGCTCAGAGCAGGAGTCCATGGGTCTTGAGGACATCCGAGTATTTGTCAGTTTCCTTCTCCACGTTCTTTTCGGCCTGTTTCTGTAGCCTCATTAGCTGTTTTTTTTGGGGGGTGGGGGGATGGAGTCACGCTCTGTCGCCCAGGCTGGGGTGCAGTGGCGCGATCTCCGCTCACTGCAAGCTCCGCCCCACGGGTTCACACCATTCTCCTGCCTCAGCCTCCCGAGTAGCTGGGACTACGGGTGCCTGCCATCACGCCCGGCTATTTTTATTTTTTATTTTTTTAGTAGAGACGGGGTTTCACCATGTTAGCCAGGATGGTCTTGATCTCCTGACCTCGTGATCCGCCCGCCTCCGCCTCCCAAAGTGCTGGGATTACAGTCCGGCCATCCCATGAGCTGTTTCTTATTCGGGTAGTGGATCTTGGCCTTCTCCTCCCTCTTCTCCTCCAGGGTGGCTGTCACTGTCTGGTACTTCCAGCCAACTTTGAGCCAGGTGCCCCAGGTAGGCAAACTTTCTTGTAGGCTTCAGACACACGACCTGGAGGGCAGCAGGAACCACCAGCCGCTTTTTCGTCATAGGGCGGTGGGATGCCGTTAAACACCTTGAGGCGGTCGCGGGCAGCCTGGCCTCCTTGGTCTCCCGAGGCAGCATGCCTGGGGGTCCGCCAGAAGATGCGGCTGGGGACCTGGAAGTGGTGGGGGCCCAGAAGTGGTAGGTGCCTCGGGAAGGGTTGCTGTTCATCCGCTTGTGGAGGAAGGCCAGGTACTTCAACTTCTTTCTGTAGACATTGCCATAAATACTGATGCCCCCGCAGTGTACGACCACCACCTTCCGGCCTGCTTAGCCACCATGGCCCTCAGGAAGCCCAGGAGATAGCTTCGACCATTGAGCACCAGGACCTGCCCCTCTGCCATCTTCGGCAGCCGCCTGGGAAAGGAGTTCCCTATTTTTAGATGAAACAGGGAAGGGCATGGGGCCCCCTCACCCCTGAGGTACCTCTGCCAGATTTCCCTGGAACCCTGTTTGAAAACCACAGATCTAGTTCAATCCTTGTTGTCCATATGAGGAAACTGAAGCCCAAAGAATAGAAAGAACCAAGACGACCTTGTGCAGAGGAAGCAGTAGGATTAGGACTTCACCCTCCTAATTCCTGGGGTTCTGCTATTCTCTGCTCCCTACTCTGCTATGAAGAACAGAGCCACGGTGTGAAGTTACCAGGGCTGTGCAGGGTCTGGCCCAGGGTTGTAGGGACAGTTTGCCACAAGAAGCCAGCAGCCAGGTATGGTGGCTCACACCTGTAATCCTAGCACTTTGGGAGGCTGAGGAAGGTGGATGGCTTGAGCCCAGGAGTTCCAGACCCATCTGGACAACATAGCAAAACCCTGTCTCTACGGGAAAAAAAAAAAAAAAAAGCCAAGTATGGTGGCACACGCCTGTAGTCCCAGCTACTTGGGAGGCTGAGGTGGGAGGCTGCAGTGGGCTGTGATTACACCACTGCACTCCACTCTGGGTAACAGAGTGAGATCCTATCTGGAAAAAAAAAAAAAAAAAAAAAGAAAAGAAAAAGAAAAAAAGAAGTCACTAGCCTGGCATTGCCCAGCTCAGTCAACAAAATATCTTTTTTTTTTTCTTCCAGGAAAAGTAATTACAAATATTTTGCCAAGGGCACATCTAGCATGTCTCTCAGAAATGGGCCTGCCTTAGTATCCCTTCCATACCCAGGAAATAGCTAGAAGGAGCCTGAAGGAAATCTGGTTTCAGCATAAACATGATGATGGATTTCAGTGTCACAGTTGGGAGCCCATAGTCAATTCTGCTTTCTGTAAATAGAGGTCTGTGGGGTGCCTTCTTATGCACGGATGGCATTGTGATTCCCATTTAACAGAGTAAGCAAAATTTCAGAAAAATTCCAGGGTCTGCCTGAAGACAAAGCCAAGAGGTGGAAGAGTCAGGATGAGAATCCACAGCTCTCAACATTCCGCCCAAGCTCCTTCTTAGGTGATATTGGGCCGCGATCCAGAGGTGGAAAGTAATGGATTCTTAGGACCTTTTTTTTCTTATTTTCATTCATTTATTGAGGCACCACTGCACTGCATCCTGGGCAAAAGGGTCTCACTCTGTTGCCGAGGATGCAGTGGAGTGGTGCCATCATAGTTGACTGCAGCCTCAACCTCCTTGGGCTCAAGCGATCCTCCCACCTCAGTCTCCCAAGTAGCTGGGACTACAGGTGTGCACCACCATGCTGGGCTTTTTTAAAAAACTTTTTGTAGAGAAGGAGTCTCACTATGTTGCCCAGGCTGACTGCAAATTCGCAGGCTCAAGTGATCCTCTTGCCTCAGCCACCCGAAGGGCTGGGGTTACAGGCATGAGCCACTGCACTTGGCCTCTAAGGGCATTTGGATTTAACATCCCAGGATAGGAAAGCAGGGCTATGTGCTTCAAGGTCAAGAGCTACCTGCCCCTGGGATTTGTAATTAGATCACCATCTCAACAGAGGTCATTCCGAGAAATCCTCAGGGCCAACAGCATGTCCCTGTTTATCTGACAGGGCATTATAAACTTCACAGAAACTTCTCAAACCAAATTTAATTGACTTTGGAAAGAAAGTGATTCCTCACTTTTTGAAGTGAGAAAGTTAAAGCTTCATGTAATCAAACAGGGCTAGAATCCCTGTTCTAAGCCAGGCTGTTAGGCTATGGGACCATTTTTTTCTCCCCTACTATAGGACTGCATTCAAACCCTAACATGGCCTTCTTCCGAGGTTGTCTGAGTAAAAGGCTGCTCTACTCTCAGTCCAAAAGAACAGCGCGAACTGTTTGGGGAAAGGATGTGAACCCTCTCAAAAGCCCTCAACCTTAACCTCTCCCACTTAGGATACGAACTCCTGGTCTCATCATGTCCAATTCTGAATACTTAAAAAGAGAGTTAAAAAGGAGGAATGGCTTGGCCCAGTGGCTCATGCCTGTAATCGCAGCACTTTCGGAGGCTGAGGAGGAAGGATCACTTGAGCCCAGGAGTTCGAGACCAGCCTGGTCAACATAGTGAAACCCCATCTCTATTTTGTATAAAAATATAAAGTAATTAAAATTTAAAAAAGGAGGAATGAAAATTATGTTTACTCAACTATGAAAAAAATGCTCAGGAGGAAGGAACTAGATCACAATACTAAGATGTTGACTTGGTTACAAGGATGGGGATATTGTGGCTGGACCATATTTGTTTTCCTTTTTCTACGAATGAGCATGTAAGATAAATTTCTGGGCTGGGTGCAGTGGCTCACACCTGTAATCCCAGCACTTTGGGAGGCCGAGGCGGGTGGATCACCTGAGGTCAGGAGTTTGAGACCAGCCTGGCCAACACGGTGAAACCCTGTCTCTACTAAAAAAAAAAAAAAAAAAAAAAATGGCCGGGCGTGGGGGCGGGCACCTGCAATCCCAGCTACTTGGGAGGCTGAGGCAGGAGAATTGCTTGAACCCGGGAGGCGGAGGTTGCGGTGAGCCGAGATCACGGCATTGCACTTTAGCCTGGGTGACACAGCAAGACTCTGTCTCAAAAAAAAAAAATTCTGGCCGGGTGTAGTGGGTCGCACCTATAATCCCAGCACTTTGGGAAGCCAAGACAGGTAGATCACTTGAACCCAGGAATTTGAGACCAGCCTGGGCAACATGGTGAGACTCTGTCTCTAAAAAAATTTTTAAAAGATTTAAAAAATAGGCCAGGCACGGTGGCTTATGCCTGTAATCCCAGTACTTTGGGAGGCCAAGGCAGGCGGATCACGAGGTCAGGAGATCGAGACCATCCTGGCTAACACAGTGAAACCCCGTCTCTACTAAAAGTACAAAAAATCAGCCAGGTGTGGTGGCGGACACCTGTAGTCCCAGCTACTCGGGAGGCTGAGGCAGGAGAATGGCGTGAACCCAGGAGGCGGAGCTTGCAGTGAGCCAAGATCGCACCACTGCACTCCAGCCTGGGCAACAGTGCAAGACTCCGTCTCAAAAATAATAATAATAATAATAATAATAATGATTAGCTGGGTATGGTGTTGAGTACCTCTAAGTTCCAGTTACTCATGAGGCTAAGGTAAGAGGATCATTGGAGGCTGGGAGTTTGAGGCTGCAGTGGGCGGTGATCACACCACAGTATCTAGCCTGGGCAACAGAATGAGACCATCTCAAAATAAAAATTTTTTTTTAGTGAAAAAAAACTAAATCTCTCGGGGTTCCATTTCTAAGTAAGATAGAGTAAGCATAGTCTGTCTCTCCCACTGGCTGCAACTGAAAGCCCTGGAAATAATGCATCTGAGGACTCTGAAAAAGAAATATTAACAAGGCTGGGTGCAGTTGCTCATGCCTGTAATCTTAGAACTTTGGGAGGCTGAGGCAGGAGGATCACTTGAGGCCAGGAGTTTGAGACCAGCCTGGGCAACACAATGAGACTCTGTCTCTAGAAAAAAAATTTTTTTTTTTTTTTTGGGTAGCAGCAGTCACAGTGGTGGCCAGAAAAGCACCTAAAACTCTGACAAAGCAGAATCCTTTCATCTGTCCAAAGCATCTGCAATCTGAAAGGTAGAAGAGGGGAATCTCCATTGCCTTTTTTCTCTCTTCATCCTGTCACCTGGCCCAAGAGTACACCCGCCATGGAGGGTACGTAACAGAGCAGGGAGACTCAAGGTCCCAATTTCTAGCTAAAGGGCCAGGAAAATGAGGGGTCTTGAAAGCTGGAGAATGTGGACAGGAGAGAGCTTGTGAAATAGATCTCATAAAGTTGCACATGAATTTGTAGGCTCACATGCATGGATCTGACCCTAAGTAGTATTCCAGTGAATGAGAACTGAACTATTAGGCAGAACACCCAGGTTTCAGACTGGTCACTGGGTGGCATAAGCTTAGGACTGTTCTGATTTACATGGCAAAGGCTTTGAAACTGAACTGATCGGCCGGGCGTGGTAGCTCATGCCTGTAATCCCAGCACTTCGGGAGGCCGAGGCGGGTGGATCACGAGGTCAGGAGATCGAGACCATCCTGGCTAACACAGTGAAACCCCGTCTCTACTAAAAATACAAAAAATTAGCCAGGCGTGGTGGTGGGTGCCTGTAGTCCCAGCTATTCGGGAGGCTGAGGCAGGAGAATGGCTAGAACCTGGGAGGTGGAGCTTGCAGTGAGCTGGATTGCACCATTGCACTCCAGCCTGGGCGACACAGCGAGACTCCATCTCAAAAAAAAAAAAAAAGAAAAGAAAAAAAAGAAACTGAACTGATATTGGAACTACAATAGCCCACAGGAGACAGATGAGAATCGAACCGAAGAGGGTCAACTGCCTCCTAAAACAAAAACCTGACATTTTCCGTGGGATTTAAACAAGACCTATTCAAAACGCCTGGGATACAATCCAAATTACACACAAAGAACAAGGAAAGTCTGGACCCTGAGATGACCCAGATGTTGGAATTATCAGAAAAAGACTTTTTTTCTCTCTTTTTTTTTGAGATGGAGTTTCACTCTTGTTGCCCAGGCTCGAGTTCAATAGCATGATCTCGGCTCACTGCAACCTCTGCCTCCTGGGTTCAAGCGATTCTTCCACCTCAGCCTCCCAGGTAGCTGTGATTACAGGCACCCGCCACCACATCCAGCTAATTTTTTGTATTTTTAGAGACAGGGTTTCAACATGTTGGCCAGGCTGATCTCGAACTCCTGACCTCAGGTGATCCACCAGCCTCAGCCTCCCAAAGTGCAGGGATTACAGGCTAAATAAGAATTTTAGAACTAAGAAAATACAAGAATCAAGATTTGGAAATGATGTTTCTGACCTATTCCCTGGAAAATGTGAATGTTACTTTATATGACAAAGGAGACTGCAGATGTAACTTATGCAGATGTAACTGATTTTATTTTTATGTTAGTGGGCTCATTCTAATCACGTGAGTCTTTTAAAGCAGAGTGATTCTCTCTGGCTGGACTTAGATGTAACAGAAGGAAAAGTTAGAAGTATTTAAAGTGTGAGAAGAATTCAACCTATTTCTGGAGGGGGACACATAGAAAGCACCAGAATGTGGGCAGCTTCTACGGAGAAAAGGCCAGCCCCCAGCTGACAGCTAAGAAAACAGGGTCCTCTACCCTGCAACTGCAATGCACTAAATTCAGCCAAGAACCCAAATGAATGTGGAAGCAGATTCTTCCTCAGAGCCTCCAGGGAAAAACACATTTGGTTTTGGCCTTATGAAACGTGATTTTGACCTTGTGAGACTCTAAGCAGAGGACCTAGTCAAGTCCAATCAAGCTTCTGACCTATAGAAATTGTGAGAAAATATATGGATGTTGTTTTAAGCCACTAAGTTTGTGGTAATTTGTTACAGCACCAAGAATAAACTAATACATTATCCAAAATGAGCAGCAGAGAGAAAAAAAAATTTTTTTTTTTGAAACACAGTCTCACTTTGTCACTCAGGCTGGAGTGCAGTGGCACGATCTTGGCTCACTGCAGCCTTGACCTCCTGGGCTCAAGTGATCTCTCACTTCAGCCCCAACAAATAGCTGGGACTACAGGTGCATGCCCCCACACCCACCTAGAGAAAATTTTTTAAAAACTGAATAGTCTCAGGAATTCACGGACAATGTCAAAAGGTCTAATGTTCATGTTATCAATGACACAAGTACAGGACAGTATGGTACAGAAAACAATATTTGAAGAAATCATAGCTGAGAACTTCTAGATTTTTGAAACACGAAATCAAGTGGCTCTGTGACCTCTGATAAGGATAACCGAGAGAAATCCATGTCCATATACATCATAATCAAACTGATGAGAACCAAAGACAAGGAGAAAATCTTAAAAAGCAGCTGGGGAAAAATAAAGCATTACCTGTTGGGAAACAATAGTTAGAATGCCTCTGGATTTTCTGAGAAAAAACTATGGGGGCCAGAAGGCATAGAACAATTTTTTTTTTTTTTTTTTTTTTTTGAGATGGAGTCTTGCTCTGTTGCCCAGGCTGGAGTGCAATGTTGTGATCTTGGCTTACTGCAACCTCTGCCTCCCGGGTTCAAGTAATTCTCCTGTTTCAGCCTCTAATCTCAGTAGCTGGGATTACAGGCACTTGCCACCATGCCCTGCTTTTGTATTTTTAGCAGAGACGAGGCTTTTGCCATGTTGGCCAGGCTGGTCTCGAACACTTGACCTCAAGTGATCTGGCCACCTCGGCCTCCCAAAGTGCTGGGATTACAGGTATGAGCTGCCACACCCGGCCTCAATTGCATTTCTATATAATAATAATGAGCAATTGGAAAAAAAATTTACAATAGCCCCCTCAAGTGAAATATAGTTTGAGACCCATTCATGGATCTCAAATCCAAAAATCTGAAATGCTCAAAATCTAAAACTTTTTGAGAGCTGAAATGACTATCAAAGGAAATACTCATTTAAGCATTTTGGATTTTGGAGTTGGCATGCTCAACTAATATTTGCTTCAGGTAAAGCAAATATTAACCTGAAAATAATCCAAAATATTTCTGGTCCCAGGCATTTCTTTTTTTCCTTTCTTTTCCTTTTTTTTTTTTTTTTTTTTTTGAGATGGAGTCTCACTCTTGTTGCCCAGGCTGGAGTGCAATGGTACAATCTCGGCTCACTGCAACCTCCGCCTCCTGGGTTCAAGCGATTCTCCTGCCTCAGCCTCCCAGCCTCCCAGCCTGGGATTACAGGCGCCCAGCTATAAAAGAAAAAGCACTTGGCTTCCACTGGAATCTGGAGCCACAGTTCAGTGTCAAACAGAGCAGCTGTGCTTTTGTTTCAAATGCTGTTTGCTGAAAACCTCTGGATCAGAAGAGCTGGTCTTGAGCCGGGTCCTTGGCACCAAGGGGATGTGAACAATCCTGAATTCCAGGGCCTACTGATGGAGTCCACTCGTTAGTCCCTTTGACACTGCCCCCTTATGGATCCCAGTAGTCAGCCGGGGTGCAGGTTTTCATAGTGATTCTAAACAAGGCTGCAATCACTGTTTAGAAGTGATTGGGGGAAGCTGGAATTGTGCTCCTTGTTTCAGGACCCCTAGATTGCACCCAGATTAAACAAGACGGAAGCTCTCAAAAGGCTCTAAGTCTAGGCCTCCTCCGAGGTAGGGTCTGAAAGGACTTAAACCATTTTTTTTTTTTTTTTTTACACACAGGGTAACTTTTTGGAAGAGTACTTTGTAACAATGAAGGGCTGTGCACAGAAAGGAGAAATGCCATTATGAGGATGTGTGTGCCAACCTGGGACCAGAAGGGTGAAAGAGTCTATCATTCATGATGAGAGCTGCCATTTGAGCTAAGCACACACCATGTGCCAGGCACTATGCCAAGAAATTGTTGAATCTTCAGAATAACTCTGTGAGAAAAGGGCTGTCATTGGACAGATGAGGACACTGATGCTCCCAGGGGTCCAGGTCACATGAAGAGGAGGTGACAGGGCTGGGCCTTGGTCCGAAGCTCCAGCCTTCCAAGCCAAGGCCTGTGAGAGGAACCCCTGAGGCCTGATGTCAGGCTTGTTTTTCTCATGTGCCCTGGAGAAGGGGACCAACACCATCTTTTGTCAAAGTTTGGTGAGGGATGGCCAAGAGCTCTTTGAAACTTTGCCATGTACAATAGCACTCACAATTTTTAAAAAATTTTTTATATAGTGGTATCGGGGTACAGTGGCTCACCAACACTTTGGGAGGCTGAGGTGTGAGGATTGCTTGAGGCCAGGAGTTTGAGACCAGTCTGGGTGACATAGTAAAACCTCATCTCTATAAAAAAAGAAAAAAAAAGATGCGGGCATGGTGGCACACATCTGTAGTCCCAGCCACTCAGGAGGCTAAGGTAAGAGGATCACCTGAGCCTGAAAGGTTGTGGCTACAGTGAGCCATGATCACACTACTGCACTCTGGCATGGGTGACAGAGCAGGACGGTCTCAAAAAAAGACAAAAAAAAATTTACACAGTGGAATGCTTTAAAAACTACCTTATGCAAAAGTACAATCTAGAAAACCAGAACTGGGCCACTTGTAGTGAAGGTGGAAGCAGAGGTGGCCTGGGACCCCCCCCAGGATTCCTGGAGCACTGCCTGAAGGCCATTTATCTAGTAGACTGGCACTCACTGTGAGAAGCACAAGAGGTACCATGATGCTTAAGGCTCTGGCTCTGGGTGTGAAAGAACGAGGTGGAATTGTAGCAGATTCAATCGGTTTTGGGGAGGGCTGCAGGATTCCAGGCCTGCCATGTGCAATGGGTGCTGGCCTCTTTCTTTTAGGCACCATCTGCCTCAACCTATCCCCTGGCCAGCAGAGGCCTGTCACTCACAGGGCAGAAAATTTATCTTCACCATCTCACAATTAGTGAGTTTAATCTTAAAAAAAAATGGATTATAAAGTTAAAAGCTACAGCAACTCTTTTTTCTTGTGCTCATAAAAGGCATCATCATTTTTGTTTAATCATTTTTTCTGTATCAACAAAAGTAGAATGTTCAAGTTTGGATCTTGGTGTAGGATCAACAATAGATCTGTACCTCTGACTCCAATGCAGGGGCTGGTGGGATGGCTCACAGTGGAATCATCAAACGGACTTCCTTCTCATAGATGTCAGGGATCATTCCCACTGGAGAACTGACCATGTGCACAGTGTTCTTGCCAAACAACTGAAACTCATAGTGGATGAGCTGCTCCCAAAAGCCGCTGTTGGGTCGGATGATGGGCCGGCATGACTTGGTCCATGTGTGGGCATCCAGCAGGGACATGGCGTGGTACTTCATGAGGTAGGCGAGGCACAGGGCAGCTGAGCGGCTCACACCAGCAGCGCAGTGCAGCAAAGTACGGCCCTGCTTCATCTCCACGCTGTGGATATGGTCAGCAATAGGGTCAAAGAAGTCACAGAGACGTGAGTTAGGGGCGTCAGCCACAGGTACCTGCAGGTACTGGATATCCTCATACAAGGTGTTCACTACCTCCACTGAGACATTGATGACCATGGTGATCTGGTTGCTAGACAGCATGAGCTTGTTGTTGGCGGCCACACCATTGCTGATATACAGGCTTTTGGTTATCTGTGAGAGGCCGCTGACTGAGGGCTGCCGGAACTGAACTGGGAAGGCACACGAGGGTGTTGTCATCAAGGCGGTGGGTCAGCAGTCAGCAGTCAGCGAAGCATGAAGGCTGCGTCTTTCTGCTAGGCTGTGTCCATGGAAAACTGCAGAGAGGGAGAGGATGTTTAGAGGGCAGGTGCCCAGAGGGCCAACTCTAGGGGATCCCTGGGAAATGGATGGATAGGCCTATAGCATTCCCCAAGGCAGTCCTCTGACCATCACAGCAGAATTACCCAGCAAACTCATTTAAAGTACAGATACCCAGGTCCCTCTCCAAACCCACAGAGTCAGACTCTCGGGGTGAAGAGCATGAATCTGCATTTTCAGCATGCTTCTCAGGTGGTCTAATGTGCACTGCCCTATAGGACAAAGGGCAAGTCCCCAAGTCTGGCACTTGAGGCCTCCCTTGAGGGGCCCCACAGCTCTAGTTGGGCAGATGACTTGTGTCCCTCGGCCTGTGCCTTGGCCTGATTCTCCATTTAAGCTCACAGAACCCTTTTCTTGCTCCTCTTCCAAATTCTCTCCTTCCTTCCAGCCTCTCTGAGTGGTAACCACTTGTACAGTCTTCCTCGTCAGTCTTCTGACTTTATGCCCAAATCATAAGGCCCTGAGCCAATGGCATGGAACCAGAGCCCACTGTGCTGGCAGTCACTGAGGAGGTTGGTATAAGAGTAGGGAGGGTTCCCATTTTCCCCCTCTAAGAACCATCTCTTTAAAGAGATAGGATATGCCCATGCGAAGCTGATGTCAAATACAAAGTCCTAAATTGTTAGACATGCTCCCGTACCTTGCCTCTGAAGAGGGCCTGGGAAAGGGAGTGGCTGAAAGCTTCCTGGAAGCCAGCATGATGGGCACCACAGCAACCCCAGGGGCAAGCACAGAGACAGCAGGGCCTTAGGAAGACCTGCCATACCTGCATCATGCTGCCTGCAGCAGAGCTGTGAAACGCACCCCAGGGAGAGGCAGACCCCCTGCCTTCACCCGCTCGATAGGTTCAGTCGCCGCTAAGTAATTGGCGTAGGGGTTCAGCCGCAAATCTGCTTCCTGTGCCGCTGACCGTGCAGTCCTTAGTGCTCCTCAGGTGCGGCCCGGGTGCCCAGAGCATTCGTTAGACTCTCGGACCTTCACTTTCTCAGACTTAAACAAAGCTGCAAAACCCAGGACATCTTTATATGTCCCACTGAAATAGGGGTATTTGGATTTAGATCACACCTTTCAAGGCCAAGTGGCAGTCTTCACCAGGCACGAGAAATGAGGAGCCAAAGTTTTGTTTCCCTGCTTAATATATATTTCAGTGGGGCTGTGAGGATAAGATGGAGCCACTTAGTTTGGCTGTCAAGGCCATTTGTGACCTGGCTCCTGCCTGTCTCTCCAGCCTCTTATTAGGCTTCCCCATGCTCTGAAGGGCCTCAGGTGAACTGAGCCACTTACAGTTCCTTAGGGACAGCCTGTCCTCTCCAGCCAGTGGCCTTTGCCCCTGCTGATCTCTCAGTCTCTTTCCTTATGAACCCATCAGATCCTGATCTGTTCCATTCAGCAGAGGACTGCAGAAGTCTGAGGAGCCTTAAGATATCAACTCAAAGGTAACTGTTTTAAGGGAAATCTCCTTAGATCACACCCCTCCCTCACCTTTGACCAACTCTGCTCCAGGCTTTCTTAGCCCTATGTTCTCTCCTTCCTAACACTTATTGAAGATGTGGTTTTGCTCCGATCTGATTATTTGATTAATGTCTGTCTCCCCAAGAGACTGTGAGCCCTTCAGAGATATGACGGTGTCTGTCTTCACTCCCACTCTATCACCAACTAGTGCCAAGCGCTGTGTCCCAACAAGTAGGTGCTTGATAAATATTTGTTGAATGAAGAAATTACTCCCAACAGCTAAGACTCTGCCTTCTGAGAGGTTTTCTGGAAAGAATGAGTTCTCTGGCCGTGTGTCTCTAGAATTCCAGGGAGGGTCTGGGTGGGGATGGGGGTGGGTCTGAGGCTACCAAAGAGAAAGACCAAAGGTTGTATAGGCAAATCCTACCTGCCAATGCCCCAGACTCAAATGCATCAGGCTCATCCCCGGAAGGACAGAGAGGGCTGGCTTGTTACAGAGGTGATATGAAGGGCAAAGAAAAAGCCTCCTGAACCCAGATGGAAGTCTAAATGCTAAGGAATGTTCTGGATCCTCATCATCAGAAAATCCAGAGAGAAGTGAACTGATGTCCCCCCAAACCAGTGCCCAGTGGGTAACGGGAATAGAGGAATGTGCTGTTCATTATAGCCACTAAAAGTCTGCAGAAGTGACAATGCTCTTGCGGGTGAGGGTAGTGATGGGAGGAGTCATTTTCAT
Organism: Pongo pygmaeus; assembly: GCF_028885625.2. NCBI lineage: Eukaryota > Metazoa > Chordata > Mammalia > Primates > Hominidae > Pongo > Pongo pygmaeus. Next base: position 41,582,824 of record NC_085931.1, read on the forward strand.
GCTAGTTAAGAAATATCTATCAGGGCTGGGCACGGTGGCTTAAGCCTATAATCCCAGAACTTTGGAAGGCCGAGGCGGGCAGATCACCTGAGGTCAGGAGTGCAAGACCAGCCTGACCAACATGGTGAAACCCCCGTCTCTACTAAAAATACAAAAATTAGCCAGGCGTGGTGGCATGGGCCTGTAGTCCCAGCCACTCAGGAGGCTGAGACGGGAGAATTGCTTGAACCCGGGAGGCGGAGGTTGCAGTGAGCCAAGATCGCGCCACTGCACTCCAGCCTGGGCGACAGTGTGAGACTCCATCTCAAAAAAAAAAAAAAAAAAAAGAAATCTCTATCAGGCCCTATATTAGGTGTTGCAGATACTGAAATGTACAAGACAGGCATGGCCCCTTTTCTCAGGGAGCTCAAAGACTAGTGGGAGAAACAGACAGTAAACAGGCAATTACAGGCAGACAGAGCTTGAAAATAGGATAACAGTACCTACCTTAAAAGGATGTTTGTGAAATTAAAAGAGATAATCCACGTAAAGAGTTTTCTCAGGGCTTGGCATAGAGTAAGCCCTCTCAAAATAACTTATTTTTTCTTGCTTCTGATAGGGAAGTTAAAATGCAGGGCTCTGTGAAGGGGAAGTGTAAACAAGATTTCTTCCAGGTCGGAGCCTAGGGAGTCACAAAGGACCGCCTGAAGAAATCACAAGAGATCTAAAGAACGTTTAGCTTGAGGGAGAGGGAGGAGGAGAAAAAAACAGCAACTCGGTAACAGTTCAGCTTCACCACTTTACAGCCTATGAAGTCTTTGGCTTCCCTCATCTGGTTCGATCTTCAAAGCAACCTAATCAGACCGGCGTCTAGAGTTAATATTTCCATTTTACAAAAGAGGAAAGTGAGACACAGCGCGGAAAAGGACTTGTTCAGAACGAGTCATAAAGCAAGGAAGCCGATCTTTATGGTCCATTATGTGTGGGAAAAAAGAACAAACACCGCGGGGCGTTCGTGAAATACTAAGTTATAAACGTGGAACAAAGTCCAAGAGTTAACGAGAGCGAAGCACCACTTCTAGGGGTGGGCCAAGTAGGTTTCCTCGGGGAGCTGGCATTGGAATAGGCTTCTTCGCCTGCTTGGTGTCAAGACCCCCAAGGTCTTACCTGTCTCCCTCAGGCGGGTGGGCGGGTTCGTTCAGGAAGTAGCCGCTTCGGGAAGCCTTAGGCAAGGTTCTTCGGGAGAGAGACCAGTCATGATCCCGCAGCCTCAATCGCCGCTGGCCTAACGCTTTGGTTTCCACAGCAATGGGCTCGTCGCAGAAAGGAATAGCCTGTGCCGGGTCTTCAGAGAAATCCTGGCCTCGGCTCCATGCCCCTGAGCAGCCCCACCCTGGCTCAACCGGTTACCCGCCCTGCCGGCAAGCCGGGGTCACTGCAGTCCCCGTGGCGAAGCAGGGTCAGCTCAGCTCACCGCACCCCACTCCATCCAGCCCTGCCCATCTCTACGGCAACGGGCCGGGTCGACCAGGGCTGCAGCCCAGAGACAATCTCACCGCTTCCGTAGCCCCCCCGGGCTCTGTGCGCATGTGTGACACTCCCTCCCCGGCCCCGCCCCCGTATGCGTCTCCCAGGCAACGCGCCGCGCGGGGCTCCAGGTTCCGCCCAGGGACTAACTCCAGGTCTGCGCGCGTCCAACGCGCATGGCCCGCAACCGTTCTCCGCGCGTCCAACGACCATGGCTTCCAACCGGCCTCCGTGCGCTCAACGACCATGGCTCCCAACCGGCCTCCAGTTTCCAACTGTTTCTCGAACAGGGAAGCCGCCATGACACAACTGACTACGCCCTCGTTCACAGGGGACCCGAGATCCTCCACGATTTACGGGACCGGCGCCACCTCGGGCTCGAACCACCCTCTCTATAGGGCCGCCGCTAAGTAATCGGCGTAGGGGTTCAGCCGCACATCTCCTTCCCGCGCCGCGGAGCGCGCAGTCGTTGGTGCTCTTCAGGTGCGGCCTGGGTGCCCAGAGCCTTCGTTAGACTCTCGGACCCGCAAGGGAGCCCGAACTCTTTCAGACTCGCTCTCCCTCAGCCAGACCTCGGCCCTTTTTCACACCCCAGGGGAGTCTGGATTTCTCATAGTCGTGGGCACCAGCCCCTTCCCAGTAGCTGTTGGGACTCCCTGAAGCCGGAACTCCCTCGCCTGGACTCCCGGGAGAACCTGGAATCCCCATCTCCAGTCCACGTTTTCTCAGAATCGGTCCTAGCCCTTCAGTCTCCCAGGCATGACATCGTGTGGTCCCAGCGCCCTAGGTGGTGAGCTCTGACTCTCCTTAGAGCCTGGCGAGGCCGAGGTCCTCCCCAGCTCGAACCCATCCCACACTCCCCTTCTCAGCCTCTGTGTTCCCCAGTGGTCCTGGAAGAGCCCCCAGTTCCCTCTGCCTGGCCCCAATCCTCACAAACCCAATTACCCACGCTCCTTTCCATTCCATAACCCCCATCACTGCATCCTCCAGGCTCCCATCCATGGAGGACTTGAGGTGGAAAGCAATTTGGTTCAAAATGACCATTATTTATTACTTGAAAGGGAATATTTCCAGTTGTTGCCAGCCTCCTCCCCTTCTAGTATTGGTAAATTTTTTGCACCACTAAGTGGGTGAAGAGTTTTATGTGTCTTTAAGTGTTTTAAGGATTTTTTTAAAAAAACAAAAAACTCTCAGGATTTGGGGGACTTTTGTGTTTGAGCATCTTGATCTCTAAACCAGCTTTTTCCATCACCTCATACCTAGGCTATGCATAGAGGTCAGAAAAATGTAAATGAGAGATTGAGAAGTTGGATTTTCATACTAGTTTGTAAATATAAAAATATTCACAACACTCCAGTTCCAAATAGGCTGAAAATGCATTAGAAAAACTAGTCCTTCAATATTTTTTATCCTTCTACAGTTGTCTTTTTTGACCTAATTATAAAAGTAGTGTACACTTATAGAAAAATGAGAACAGGCATGGTGGCTCACGCCTGTATTCCCACCACTTCACTTTGAAAGGCTGAGGCAGTTGGATCACCTGAGCTCAGGAGTTCGAGACCAGCCTGGGCAACAGGGCGAAACCCCATCTCTACCAAAAATACAAAAAATTAGCCGGGCTTGGTGGCTCACCTGTGGTCCCAGTTACTCAGGAGGCTGAGGTGGGAGGATCGCTTGAGCCTGGGATGTGGAGGTTGCAGTGAGGTGAGATTGTGCCACTACTCTCCAACCTGGGCGACAGAGTGAGACCCCGTCTCAAAGAAATAAAAAGAAGACAAGACAGGCCAGCAGCATAAGTGGCTAGGGACAATCACTGTTAACATTTTGGTGTATTTTGATCAGAATCCATTCACATATATATATATGTTACAACATGCTTATGCTTAAAAAAGGATACATCACAAAAGTTCACTTTTTAGTAACCTGCTTTTTTCTCACATCTGATATACCACCCGTCTATGTTTCATACACAATTACATGTATTTTATTTTATGACATACCAAAATTTATTCAATTGCTTCCATATTGTACATTTTGTTTCTGCATTTTAGAAAGAAAATATGAACAATTTTTTTTTTTTTGAGACAGAGTCTAGCTCTGTCGCCTAGGTTGGAGTGCAGTGGCACAGTCTTGGCTCACTGCAACCTCTGCCTCCTGGGTTCCAGTGATTCTCCTGCCTTAGCCTCCTGATTAGCTGGGATTACAGGCGCTCACCACTACACCCGGCTAATTTTTGTATTTTTAGTAGAGATGGGGTTTCACCATGTTGGCCAGGCTGGTCTCAAACTCCTGACCTCAAGTGGTCTGCCCACCTTGGCCTCCCAAAGTGCTGGGATTATAGGCCTCAGCCACTGTGCCTGATCCTGAAGAATTATTTTTAAATGGGCAAAACCATTTAAAGGTATTTATTTGTAAGACTACTTCATGGTGTAACCAAATTATCAAAAAGTGAAAACGCAGTGCCTAGAAGTATATCCACTCTTCACCATTTCCTCATTTTGACCAGATTGTTATATTTTCACCTGGAGTACCTGGCTCCATTCTACCCCACCCCACCCCATCTTTCACCTCTCACCTTTCAGAGTCTCCTAAAACCCCTGTCCACCCCACACCTCCCTCACTTTTCTAAATTTTCCCCAAACCTTCTTCTGGAATTCCCCTATTAACCAGCCTAACATCTGTCCAAACTCTTCACTTTTATTTCTCCCTGCTTTGATCTATACTCCCCCAAGCCCCCGCCTCCCAGATCCCCTTTAGGCACAGGGTCTAGAGCAAGTGCCTCCCAAGCTAAACACCTCTCAAATTCATCCTTCGAACCCTATTCTACAACTTTTACTCCTCCCCTCTAAGACCCCTCTCTCCCATTTCCTTAAGAAAGATCCTTAAGAAGGATAATCAAGATGACTGCTTTTGGCTGGGTGGGCATGGTGGCTCTCACACATGTAATCCCACCACTTTGGGAGGCCAAGGCAGGCATATCTCTTGAGGTCAGGAGTTCAAGACTAGCCTGGCCAACATGGTGAAACCCCGTCTCTACTAAAAATACAAAAATTAGCCAGGTGTGGTGGCGCACGCCTGTAATCCTAGCTACTTGGGAGGCTGAGGCAGGAGAATCGCTTGAACCCGGGAGGTGGAGGTTGCAGTGAGCCGAGATTGTGCCACTGCATTCCAGCCTGGGAGACAGAATGAAACTCCATCTCAAAAAAAACAAAAGACTTCTTTGGAAGATGGTTCTGAGTTCCTGATAACCCTTGTGGACTGCACTGGGCACTTTTACAAACACAGAATTGCTTTTCTTCTGGGTGTCCATGAAACACCCCTTTAGCATATCTTTCCATAAGAAGAAACTGGTTACTCCGTTGCTTCTCTGAAAATTGTGACAGAGCTGCACTTGTCCTAAGATACCTGGGGAAGCCTCAGCCACTCCCCCAGGACCCTGTCAAATCTGCTCTGGCCCTGGCCTCAGCCATCTGTAACCTGTAACCTGTAACCTGTATCACCTTTCCCTCCCTGCTCCAGCTTAATGATTCCAGTGAAGCAGCAGTGAAAAATGTTTTACTCATATAAAAAGAGCAGTTTATCTTGGGTGGTTTTTCATGACAAGCTCATAGCACAACGACTCCATGAGGTGGAGGTAAAGTAGCCACAAGCTTTTGCATTAGAGGGTGTTAGTGGCTTGACCCATGTTCATTTCATTCTCTCTATATTCTGGGGTATCATAGAGGTGATAGGAAGTCCCCAAGGTGCTCCAAGGCACGCCCCATTTTACAGAGGAGGCAATTGACACTCAGGGTTACTGACTTGCCCAAGGTGTCACACCTGTTCCTAGGCTAAGGAAGCTAGAAAGACTCCATGTCTCTTGGTTTTTTTTTGTTGTTGTTGTTGTTGTTTTTCCCTGAAAGCACATTATCTCTCTAGGGAACCCATGGATGGATTCTTATTTTCTCCCATACAAAGTCTTGGGTTCTAGGCTGGGTGCGGTGGCTCATGCCTGTAATCCCAGCACTTTGGGAGGCAGGACAGTCACTTGAGGTCAGGAGTTCGAGATCAGCGTAGCCAACGTGGCGAAGCCCCGTCTCCACTAAAAATGCAAAACTGATCTGGGTGTGGTGGCGGGTGCCTGTAATACCAGCTACATGAGAGGTTGAGACATGAGCATTGCTTGATCCGGGTGGTGGAGGTTGCAGTGAGCTGTGATTATACTCCAGCCTGGGCAAAAGAGCAAGACTTCGTCTCAAAAAAAAAAAAAAAAAAACAAGCAAAAATAAATAAAACCCCCAAAAAACTAAGGTCTTGGGTCCTAGAGTTTGAATCAGCGTTAACACCATCTTGTCAGTTATTTCCTTCGGGGATTATCCCCATTTTCCAGATGAGAACTTAGGCTCTTCTCCCACTTTTTGCTTATGGACAGGTAAGAGTTTGACTCAGGCTTATTGAAAAGCCTGAGTGCTGTCACCCTACTGTTCCATAGACCCTGATTGATGAACTCATTAAACCTGTCCTTAGGGCCTGCTTGGGACAGCTACTGTGTTGGGTGCTAAGAAGAGACAAATGAAAAAGATGGACACCAACAACATACTCATTTTTTCAAACAGAGCAGGAAGCCCAGGGTTGAGCTGCTGCCCCTTCTTGACTCTGTTGACTTCTCTCCATGTTCCAGGGTCAAATCTGGATGGGCCCACAGGATTCTAACATCGAAAACAGTTGGAGATCCTTAAGAGATGGTGCCAGATCCTCTTGAAGATCACAAAAACCAAAAGAAGAGCAGAGACCTGGGCATTTCTGCCTCTGCTAAACTTCCAGTGGTGTGATGTAGTGGAACTAGATGGGCAGGCCAGCTTTGTGTGACCTTGGGTGAATCACACTTCCTCCAGACTGTGCTTTCTCATTTGTAAAAATAGGATCTATTAAGATCCTCTCAGTGGCAGGTAATATAAACTGAACTTGAACTAGTTCAAGCAAAATAGAGAAGTTGGGTTTACATAATCAAGGACGGACAGGGCACAGTCGCCAGTGTTTTAGGGGAGAGAAGCCAGGGGCTATACTGCCACCAGGTATGTCTTCCATTCTCTCTTCATTGTCTTTATATTGTATCTCATCTCGTCCCGTGCCATCCCGTCTCGTCTGTTTGAGACACGGTCTCACTCTGTTGCCCAGGCTGGAGGCCAGTAGCATGAGGCTCACTATAGCTTCAACCTCCTGGGTTCAAGCAATCCTCCCACCTCAGCCTCCCAGGTAGCTGGGATTACAGGCATGTGCCACCATGCCCGGCTAATTTTTTGAATTTTTAGTAGAGATGAGCTTTCACCATATTGCCCAGGCTGGTCTCAAACTCCTGGGCTCAAGTGATCTGCCCTCCTCTGCTTCCCAAAGTGCTGGGATTACAGGCATATGCCACCGTGCCCAGCCCTTTGTGGCTTTCTGAACACCGGTATCATTATCAGGCTGGCTGAACCTGGGGAGCAGAGTCACAGGAAACCCTGGCCTGTAGACCACAAGGAGTACTTCCACTGCTGCTCCAGTTAGACAAATCCTGAAGAAGGACTCCAGTTGGCCCCAGTTGGTTCATGGGCCCATCCCTGTTTTAATCACTGTGGCCAGGTGGTGTGGGGTGTTCTGAGTGGCCCATGATAGGTTGGGGGCCAACTCGGTGGGGAATGTTGTACACCTTAGGTGGGGCAAGGAACTGTGAACTACTCAACTGGAAGCTCCTGAGTTGGCTTTATGTATACCTGAGGGCTGTGCCAGCTTTCAGCTGTCCAGAAGCTTCATTTTACTTTTTTTTTTTTTTTTTTTTTGAGACAAAGTCTCCCTGTCACCCGGGTTGGAGTGCAGCGGTGCGATCTCAACTCACTGCAGCCTCCGCCTCCTGGGTTCAAGTGATTCTCCTGCCTCAGCCTCCCGAGTAGCTGGGACTACAGGCGTGCACTACCACGCCTGGCTAATTTTTGTATTTTTAGTAGAGACGGTGTTTCACCATGTTGGCCAGGCTGGTCTCAAACTCCTGACCTCAAGTGATCTGCCCTCCTTGGCCTCCCAAAGTGTTGAGATTACGAGTGTGAGCCACTGCGCTGGGCCTTGGAGTTACCTAGCTTAATGCCCACTTTTTACAAATAAATAGGCTCCCTGTGAGTCAAAGTATTTATGGAATGAATATAGTGTTGAGAGAGCTTTAGAGAAGAGCAATAAGGAGATCAGCCACTAGTGAAGATCAGGCCACCTGATAAAAACTTTATGACAGACCAGCTCAGAAAGCTGGGGTGCCGGAGATGGGAATCCATGAACATCTGCCAGTACTTGGATAACCTTTGAGTGTACCAGGAATAGTTGAAACTCCAGTCTCCCAAGAAAGACCAGCCACTCTAGTACTGGCAAAGGGATCTGCCCCAGGGCCACGATGACACTAGTGTGACCAGAGGAGAACTAGAAAATAGCCAGCCTACATGACTGTAAAACAATAGACGGAGACCAGCAGACAGCGGGGCATAACAAGTCCTCAGCAATCCTCATATTCCTTCCCCATGCGTCCCCTCTGTTCTGGTGAAAGGAGGTCCTGATAGTCCCATGGATTCTCACCTCAAAAAGGCAGGATCAAGCTAGCTTCCATGGTTAAGGTGAAGATTGACCTCTCGGTGCCCACTTGTCTGAGGTGACATGCCAGGTGAGGTGTGCTGGGACAGTGGTACCTTAGATGGGAAGGCCTCAGTAATGCTAGTGCCAGTGGTAAGGAGGTGTAGGGGAGGCATCAGAAGGACCTGGTTTAGGTGCCGTATCTACCACCAGTCAGCCGTGTGGCCTTGTCACCTCCTTGAGCCTCTGTTTCCTTATCTGAAAGAATGCCACAGTAGTAAGGGAACCTACCTCCAAGGTCTGGCATGAGGAGATAAAGTGCTCAGCCTAGGGCTCATCATTTCCAGTGACTGTCATCATGCTGGCTCCAGTGGCCTTCTAGTGGTCCCCACTCCCTGTTCTGCCTGCTATCCAGACTACATCCTGATAGTCCCCACATTGTACCTTTATTTGTGAAGACTGTTCATCCGGAATGCCTCTTTAGCTCACTCTTCATCCTTCAACATTTGTCTCAATGCCATTTCCTACACAGCATTTTCTTTTTTTGTTCTTTGGTTTTTTTTGAGACAGAGTCTCACTCTCTCCCAGGCTGGAGTGCAGTGGTGCAGTCTTGGTTCACTGTAACCTCCACCTCCTAGGTTCAAGTGATTCTCCTGACTCAGCCTCCTTAGTAGCTGGGATTACAGGCATGTGCCACCACACCCGGCTAATTTTTATATTTTTAATAGAGACAGGATTTTACCATGTTGGCAAGGCTGGTCTCGAACACCTGACCTCAAGTGATCCACCTGTCTGGGCCTCCCAAAGTGATGGGAATACAGGCGTGAGCCACCACACCCGGCCTGCTACACAGCATTTTCTGACCTCCTCCTGTCTCCTGTCCACCTCTGCCCATAACCCACCTAAGTCATATGGGAACGTTTCCTCTCCCCTCTGAACTTGGATTACTTGTGGTTTCATTCTGCCTTGCAGAGTAGCTGTTTGAGCATCTATCCTGGCTCCTGATTAGATTGTACATTCTTTTGTTGGGGTGATCAGACCCAACACCAGGTCCTGGGGGCGACAAAGTCTGGCGGAGTCAAAGGAATGAGAAAAAAGTTTGAAAGAGAAAGTGGGACCAGGGGGTCATGGCGAGTGTGGAGGCTGCGAAGGCCCCGAGCTCCGGGAGCTCCCGCTATTTATTGGCGCTCAAACAAACAGGTGGTGAGGATGTGGGGGTTGAAACAGTGTATCAAGTGAATGAGAAACATATGGCTGCTTGAGATAATAGGAGTGCTAGAAGCAAGGGGCCGGCAAGTCTAGCAGACATGCAAGTCCTGCCTCACCTGCTCTCCCAACACTCAGTGTTTCTTCCAACATGCCTCCCCCTTCTCTTTTATGTAAAAACCGCCACAACTATCATTATTACTAGCATAAGGTGACCTCTTTTTAAAATTGATTGAGCAAGGCAATTGCAGGCTGTGTAGCGCTTAATTGCCGGTTGGTGATCCAGCTTCGTTTTTCTTAGCCCTTATTCAAAATGGAGTCGCTCTGGTTTGAATGCTTCCTACGTATCTCCCCTTTCCCTTTTACAAGAGGACCCTTAATCCTAGGGGTTGCAGAAGGATGAAGGTCCGTCTTCTGTAACTTCTTCATGCTGAATAGGGGCAATGATACTCCTGCCTACCTATTAGGGTCTCTTGTATTCAGGGTAGAGAGGATTTCAGTCAGAAAGCATTGGTCCATTAAGCATCCACAGGTAAAACCTTGGCGCTCTAGCAGTTTCTCAGCATGGCTCTTACTGGGGGAACCCGGTCCATGGTTGTACACATCTTGAGGGCACCTACACGGTTTGTTCATCTCCTGCAAAAACACAAGCATACCCTCACCCCCATGTTAGTAAATCTACTGAAACAGAAGCAAAAACTTTTGTGGCTGTAGCCTCGAGGCATGCCATTGCTGAAGCATTTGTAACTCAGCTTCTGCCTCTTTGGTTAATTATCACGGGGTGAAACTTACCATAGATAAGGAGAAGCAGGCACCTTATAACAGAGGGCACAGACGAAGCAAATCCAGATTTAAAAGCAATCCTTAAACCTTCAATTTGCGCTGTACAGGTGGGTCCACTAGATGCTGTGGTTCATGATCTTCAGATGTTTGGTGGGCACCCACACAGGCACTGATTGTCACCTGGAGAGACACAAGCAAATTCTCTTCCCATAAAATTCTTTCCTTTTTCCCAGCTCTTTGTATGTGCATCCCTCCACCACATATCTTGTCCAACCTTTTTATTTTCCTTTTGTCTTGTCAGGTGTTGTTCAGCTGCAGTCATAGGTTGAATCACAGCAATAACAGCCCTTAGATCTGTTAACATTCTCCATTTCCCTGATTTTTTCTTAATGACAAATACAGGCTAATTCCAAGGGGAGAAAGTAGGCTCTATATGTCCCTTTTGCAATTGTTCCTGCACCAGTTCTTTTAAAGCATCCAGTTTTTCATGTTTCAGCAGCCATTGCTCCACCCAAACCAGTTTGGCCATTAGCCAAACAAGAGGAGTGGGAGCTGGAGGCTCAACAATGGCTGCTCCTAGAAATGACACCCCAATCCAGTCTGATCTGTTTGCCTTTTTAATTCTAAAGGTTCTGATTGGCCATTTTTATGTTTTCCTAGTCCTTTTCCTGGGCGATATCCCATATTTCTCATCATTTGTCTACTATTATTACTATATTGATCCATAGGAATAGCTATTTCAGCATCCCATTTTTGCAATAAGTCTCTACCCCATAAATTGACAGGAATAGGTATAAATGATAGGCTGAAATATCCTTTTCTGAACATCTGGCCCTTGACATGGTAAAATCAAAGAACTTTGAAAAACTTCTGAGGCAGCTCCTACTCCAACAATACCAATGGATGCCTTTTGCTTAGGCCAGTGCCAGGGCCATTGATTTATAACAATAATAGAGACATCAGCTCCAGTTATCTACTAGTCCTTCAAAATCTTTTCCCTGAATAGTTACTGTGCAAATAGGTCTTTTGTCAGACACTTGATTAACCCAATACACAGACTTTCCTGCTGGATTAGTATTACCAAAGCCTCCTGTTCTTTTCACTGTACTCTTCCTAGTTTTATGTAAGGTAACAGCAACAATTGAGCAATCATTTTTCCTGGGGAGGCAGACCACGGAGTCGAGGAACTAATAACTAATTGAATTTCTCCAGTATAATCAGAGTCGATTATTCCCATACGTACAGTAACACCTTTTAAATTCAGACTAGACCTTCCAAATAATAGACCGACTGTTCCTGAGGGTAAGGGTCCCCTAACTCCCGTGGGGACCTTTGGTGGCTCCCCAGGAAGTAAGGAGATGGGAATTGTGCAGTAGACATCTACGGCAGTACTGCCTGCTGAGGCGGGGGACAACTGTTGTATGTTTGTAAGGGTACTGGCTGTGCCAGGTATGCCTTGGTTTGTTGAGGGGCTCGAGGCGGGCCCCTCTTCCCATTTCCCGAAAGAGGTTGTCCATCTTTGCTAAATTTATAATGACACTGACTTTCCCAGTGAGTGCCTTTCTTACAGCGGGGACATACACCAGGACTTTTCTGTTGATTATGGTAGTTTTTGCCTTTTGATTTCCTTTTCTACATTCCTTTCTTGTGTGTCCAAATTGCCCACAATTAAAGCAAGAGCCTGAGAAACGGGGCATATTCTTTCCTACTCTTAAACCAGCCATAGTCTGATCTAAAAGACTAGCCTTATGTAAGTTACCTCCAATGCCATCGCAAGCCTTAATATATTCAGCTAAATAAGCCTTCCCTTTCAGGGGTCTAATAGCAGTTTGACACTATGCATTAGCATTATCATATGTACGAAGCTGTGTTAGAACATCCTGTGCTGTTTTATCAGTTATGGCTTTATACACAGCCTCTTGGAGCCAAGCAATAATATCAATATATGGTTCTTTGGGTCCTTGCCAGACAGAACTGAAAGAGGGATATTTTTCCCTTGTAACATTTATCCTTTCCCATGCCTGTAAGCACACAAAGTGCAGCTGAACAATGGCAACATCCTCCATTACTACTTGATTTTCTAATCGACTCTACTTAGGGCCAACTCCCATTAACTGTTCAAAGGAAGCAGGCACAGGTGGCTGCACTTGTGTTTTCCCTTGCCTGAGTTTGAGCTTCATCAGTCCACCAAGTTTTAAACTGTAAATACTGAGACGGAGTGAGAACAGTTTTTGTCAAAGTATCCCAATCATATGGTATTAATTTATTATCAGAGCCATATTTTTAAATAAAGTTTGCACAAAAGGAGAGTTCGGTCCGTATTGACTAATGGCTTGCTTAAATTCCTTTAGTAACTTAAAAGGAAAAGTGGCCCAATTAGCTATATTAGCCCTGCCTCCCTACTGGATTATAGTAATGGGAAATTGCCATCCTTCAAGGTCTCCCTCAGCTCTAGCTTTTTGAATAGAATTTTGTATAGCACCACCAATTGCTCCAGGTTTTAATGTTCCAACTACAGGAGCAGTAAGTTTTTCAGCTAATTTATTTTCTTGCCAATTAAAGGGAGACAGAGGAGGTGGCCATTCACTTAATTCAGCAGGTGGAGCCGACAGGCTAGTAAAACGTTTTTCAGTTTTCCTTTCTTTCCTTTAATTTCCTCCGGTAGCTGTTCCTCACACTCAGAATCTGAAGTTAGTTTTTTACACTCATCCTCCTCTTCTTCATCTGAATCTGCCTCATGATCTGTTTGAAATGGCTCAAGAGCTGCCTTTATTGGCACCCACATTGACCAAACAGAAACTAGAATTTCTGCTCCCTCTTTATACGCCTTCTTAAAGTCTCTCCAAATTCTCTCCCATTCATTCAACTCCATAGTCCCTTGTTCAGGAAACCATGGGCAAAACTGCTTTACTGTACTGAAGAGTGATAACAAATTGTGAGTACTAACTTTCACGCCCCCCTCTTTGTAATAAATGTCTTAAGAAATCTAAATAAGCAGAATGTCTGCTTTCACTTTGTCCCATTGTCACCCTGGTTCTTCCCAGCGCTCAGCTTTCCCACTGAGCTTCTTTTAGACGTTTTTGGGTGTCCTTTGACAATGTGTCCTCCACTTTCACACGCTCTAGTGTTCCTTCACTGGGGTCTTTGTCGCCCCCACGTTGGGCAGCCAGGAATGTTGGGGTGATCAGACCCAACACCAGGTTGTGGGGACGACGAAGTCCAGCAGAGTCAAAGGAATGAGAAAGACAGTTTGAGAGAGAAAGTGGGACCAGGGGGGTCATCTCGAGTGTGGATGCTGCGAAGGCCCCGGAGCTCTGGAAGCCCACGCTATTTATTGATGCTCAAAGAAACAGTTGGTTGAGGACGTGGGGGTTGAAAGGAAACTGTATCAAGTGAATGAGAAACATATGGCTGCTTGAGATAATGGGAGTGCTAGAAGCAAGGAGCCAGCAAGTCTAGCAGACATGCAAGCCCTGCCTCAGCTTCTCTCCCAACACTCAGCTTTTCTCCCAACACTGTTTGAAGGCAAGGACCAAGGATCCTCCAAGATTCAGTTCAGGCCTCTTTTCTTCTTTGATGCCGACAGCTGGCCCCAGTAGAAAAGGCCATTCTTTCCTGTGCTGCTGAGTCCCCACACCCCTGTCTCCACACAGAGTGCTTAGTGCACAACATCATTTGTTTGCACACTGTCGCTCCAATCAGGTTGTAAATGTCTTTTTTTTTTTTTTTTTTTTTTGACCGAGTCTTGCTCTGTCGCCAGGCTGGAGTGCAGTGGTGCTCACTGCAACCTCCACCTCCCAGGTTCAAGCGATTCTCTTGCCTCAGCCTCCCGAACAGCTGGGACTACAGACACGTGCCACCACACCCAGTTAATTTTTGTATTTTTAGTAGAGACAGGGTTTCACTATATTGGCCAGGATGGTCTCAATCTCTTGACCTCGTGATCTGCCCACCTTGGCCTCCCAAACTGCTGGGATTACAGGTGTGAGCCACCGCACCCAGCCAAGATGAGGTTTTATTATGTTGGCCAGGCTGGTCTTGAACTCCTGACCTCAGGTGCTCCGCCCACCTTGGCCTCTTGAATTGCTGGGATTACAGGCGTGAGCCGCTGTGCCACCTGGTCTGGTTATAAATGTCTTTATGGCAGCAATGCTGACTTACTCATCCCTGCAATCACAATGCCTAGTAAATGGGGCAGTCACTCAGTGTTTTTTTTTTTTCCTTTTTGAGACAGGAGTCTTGCTCTGTTGCCCGGGCTGGAGTGCGGTGGTGCGATCTCAGCTCACTGCAACCCCTGCCTCCCGGGTTCAAATAATTTTCATGCCTCAGCTTCCTGAGTAGCTAGGATTACAGGCATGCGCCACCACACCTCACTAATTTTTATATTTTTAGTAGAGATGGGGTTTCGCCACGTTGGCCAGACTGGTCTCAAAATCCTGACCTCAGATGATCCTCCCACCTTGACGTCCGGAACTGCTGGGATTACAGGCGTGAGCCACCGTGCCTGGCCAGCAAAGTCATTTAATTCCTGCGGACCCCTAGCAGGAACAAGAAACAGGAACACTTTCCAGCCCAGCCCTTTGTTAAATTAGGAAGTGTTACTCTGGCTATTAGAATTCTGGGCCTGGTCCAGCAGCTGACTTTGAAAGTTTGCAGGCCTATGAGGGACAGAGCCAGGGGCAGGCCTTGGACTGGGACCTCCTGTCTCCCCCAGTAATGTCTCTCTGGGCTTCAGCTCTCCCACTTGCTCTTCAGGGACAGTGGGGCTGGTGGGTGGTTTCTGCACTTCCTTCCATTTCTCAGATCCTGAGATGTGGCAACAGAGCTTTGCACACACAATGCTTCACAAACATCTGCTGAGTGGAAAGGAACAAATCCTGCTCTGAGCAAAGCCAGAAAATCCAGGCTTATCAAAAATGATCACTCAGGGAGAGTTTTACTTAACTAATGTGTTTATCACTTTACAAAGTGACTCCCAGTGGTATTCCTTATCCAGTCTGCTCATCCAGCAGCATTTTCAAAGCTTCTGCCCCAAGCCATTGTCATTCAAATGCACCTCCCCACTGAGTCAGGTTGGGTCTCCCAGCTAATGGAAGTTCCCCTGTACAGGAGCTTGGCCAGGCACAGTGTTTCATGCCAGTAATTCCAGCACTTTGGGAGGTCCAGGCAGGAGGGTTACTTGAGGCCAGTAGTTTGGGACTAGCCTGGGCAACATAGCGAGACCTTGTCTCTACAAAAAATAAAATGAAAAATCAGCCTGATGTGGTGGCGTGTGCCTTTACTCCCTGCTACTTGGGAAGCTGAGGTGGGAGGATCACTTGAGCCCAGGAGGTCAAGGCTGCAGTGAGCCAAGATTGAACCACTGCACTTCAACCTGGTGAGAGCAAAACCCTATCTCAAAATAAAATAAAATAAATCTCCCTATGGTTAAAAAACACTCATCTTCCACTTTATCCAGTATGTGTTTATTTATTAATAGCTCCTCATATGTACCAGGCACTCTTGTAGGTGCTAGAAATCATCAGTGAACAAAACTGACTCAAATCCTTTGCTTCCATGGAGCTTGTATTTGAATAGTCTCGGGGGTGGCGGAGTAGGAAGAAAAGCAATCAGGTGAAACCGCTGGCTGCTGGAGTCTGATGCCTCTGGCTGAATGCAGGATGCCTCCTTTGGGCTTTATGGGGAGAACCTGGTTTACACAGTCTTTTCTCTGTGCAATCCTTTGGCCTCTGGAAATGCTGTCCACAGGACTGGAAGGCCATGTGTGTCCCTCCCTGCTGCAGTGAGGCTTCCTTTATCTGATGTGCATGGCCTCTGAAGTCAGATGGCTCTGTTTGGAATCTCAGCTCTGCCTTGCACAAGAAAGTCATTTTGCCCCTCGGAGCTTCACCTTCCTTATCTGGAAACTGGGAATAATTGTAGTACCTACTTCATAGGCTTGCTCTGAGAACCCAGTGAGCTTGACAAGAACCTAGCCCAAGGCCTGGCGTCTCACGGGTGAATGGGAAGGGGGTTGTGTTGGCAACTGTCATTGTGCTGTACTTGGAGTTGACACATACAAGTCAAGAGGCAGCCTGGTGCTGGGGAGTGGGCCTTGGAATAATAATCTAGAGGTGGGAGTTCGGCTTCTATGACTCCTCAGTTTGCTCTGAGACCCTGGGTAACATACATCCCCCACCTTTTTTTTTTTAGATGAAGTTTCACTCTTGTTGCCCAGGCTGGGGTGCAATGGCACGATCTTGGCTTACTGCAACCTCCCACTTCCAGGTTCAAGCGATTCTCCTGCCTCAGCCTCCTGGGTAGCTGGGATTACAGGCACCCACCACCACACCTGGCTAATTTTTTTTTTTTTTTTTTGTATTTTTAGTAGAGATGAGGTTTCACCATGTTGGCAGGCTGGTCTTGAACTCCTGACCTCAGGTGATCCACCTGCCTCGGCCTCCCAAAGTGCTGGGATTATAGGTATGAGCCACCGCACTTGGCCCTTAAATGCCTTTTCTGAGGATTGGTGATCTGCTCTCTTCCCTCATATTCAGTTAATCCCTTAGGAGAAAGAAATTGGGTTGAGACAGATCCATATCCTCCAGGGGGCCTTGGAGCACCCCAAGCCAGCATGTGCCTGTTGGGAACCTGGTCGGGAGCAATGGTTGGTCACTGGGGCTCCAACCAAGCCCTCCCCAGGTACTTCTCGGGGGCTGAGTGCACTTGCTCCACAAGAATGAAATGGTCACCAGGAAGAATTGTTCCTTAGCTTTGTCATATTCGAGGGCTGGGAGGGCCTGATCCCCTGGAACCTGCCTTTCCTACCTGATTTCCCATACTTCTTCCCATGAGCCAAATCCCATGATTTCTCTCATTTCTCCAAACAGGCCCCTTGATTTTCCACCTTGGAACTAACTTTCTTCCTCCCTTCCTCCCTTCCTTCCTTTCTTGCTTTTGTTCTTCCTTTCTTCCATTCTTTCTTCTCTCCTTCCTTTAACCCCATCCCTCCCTCATCCCCTCCAATCCCCTCCCCTTCCTTCCATCACCCAGGCCGGAGTACACGGGCGTGATCATAGCTTACCACAGTCTGGAACTCCTGGCCTCAAGTGACCCTCCCACCTCAGCCTCCCAAGTAGCTAGGACTATAGGTATATGCCACAAAGCCCCACTAATTTTTTTACTTCTTGTAGAGACGGGGGGTCTCGTTGTGTTGCCCAGGCTGGTCTTGAGCTCCTGGCCTCAAGCAATCCTCTTGCCTGGGCCTCCCAAAATGCTGGGAATACAGGTGTGTGCCACTATGCCCGGCCCACCTCAGAACTTTTGATTCTACTGTTCACCCTGCAAGGAATATAGACTTACCCTCATTTCTACCTGAGGAAGGTCAGCTCAGACTCTTCGGGGCCTGCCCTGACATGAGCTCTGCCTTCCTAGACTAGACTCTGCGTGTCTCCCATCAGACAGGGAGCTTCCACCAGGCAGGGGCTGGACACGTTAGGAAAAGAGAGGCTTGGGTGGATAACCTTTTCTTTGTAAAAATTGCATTATGCGGAACCAACCATATTCTCTGGAGCTCTCAGGTAATTTCTATGGCAGTCCCCCTGATTCCACATTGCTTTAGAGATTCTGTATACTTCACTAAGGAATCACTGACTCCTCTGAAAGGTTTTCACATAAAACCTGTCACTATCACTGTAAGCAGAGGTCACTAATTACTAGTCCTCCTGGGGCCAATAGTGGGGCGTTGATTCGATCAAACACTATGCTTCTCATAGTGATGAATTTAAGTACTTTGGATGTGGTATACAAGCTGCAGTTAGCTGAAGATCCCACCACTGCCATCTTCCTAAATCCAAGTGCATTTAATCTCCCTGGTCCCTGAAGGCATGTGAGTTTGTGATTACTCCAAAGTGTTAGAACAGGGTCAGATGTGGTGGCTCACGCCTATAATAGTGCTGGCTCGGCCAGCACTTTGAGAGGCCGAGGCGGGCGGATCACGAGGTCAGGAGATCGAGACCATCCTGGCTAACGCGGTGAAACCCCATCTCTACTAAAAATACAAAAAATTAGCCGGGTGTAGTGGCACGTAACTGTAGTCCCAGCTACTCAGGAGGCTGAGGCAGGAGAATCTCTTGAACCTGGGAGGCGGAGGTTGCAGTGAGCCTAGATCATGCCACTGCACTCCAGCCTGGGTGACAGAGTGAGACTTCGTCTTAAATAAATAAACAAATAAATAAATAAAGTTAAATTAGGCTGGGTGTGGTGGCTCATGCCTGTAATCCTAGCACTTTTGGAGGCCGAGGCAGGCAGATCACGAAGTCAAGAGATCAAGACCATCCTGGCCAACATGGTGAAACCCCGTCTCTACTAAAAATACAAAAAAATTAGCTGGGTATGGTGGCGGGCGCCTGTAGTCCCAGCTACTCGGGAGGCTGAGGCAGGAGGATTGCCTGAACCTGGCAGGCGGAGGTTGCAGTGAGCTGAGATCATGCCACTGCACTCCAGCCTGGTAACAGAGCAAGACTCCGTCTCAAAAAGAAAAAAAAAAAAAAAATTAAAGGATTTTTTCCAGCCTATATCCAGAAAGTGGCAGACCTGGGATTTGAAACTTCCAGACTTGTGCCTTTAGCTGCATGCTGCCCTCACTCCCACTTAGGGCCAGTTCTGAAGCAGGGTATGGTTCAAGCCACTCCAGACCTTTCCTGAATAAAATGAGACACACACCAGCATCTAGTTTTGTATCTGCGGTCACAAGCTCATAAGAGAACCTGTCTGGATTTTGGAATGAAGACCAGATGGCAGCTGGGAGACCTGGGTTTTTATCCAGTCAGTGATGTGACCTCGGACTCCGGCAGAGGGGGACAGTGATATTTGCCATCTCACAAGGCTAACCTCAGGTGGAAGTGATGGCTTGTGAGCAGTTCTGCAAAACAAGGATGACCAGCTACTCCAGAGCCTTCCAGCCCAAGGGGACTTTGCTCCTTGCCATCTTTTAGTTTTTCCTTCTCCTGAGCCTCTCAGGGACAGTCTGGCAGGGTTTGTTTTGGGTGGGCAGGCACCTTGGGGTTGGAAGCTCAGGTCTATATTCTTTTACTGCACAGGCAGGTTTTTGGACTAGAGAACCTTCTGTTTGAATATTGGCTCCCCATTTGCGCGCGCGCGTGTGTGTCTGTGTGTGTCTGGGCAGGCCTCTTTAGCTTTGTGAGCCTTGATTTCTTCTTGCATAAACATGGGGGTTATGAAACCAATCTTACAGGGTTGTTTTAAGTGTGGGAAGTGATGTATACAAAAGGCCTAACATTTGTAAAACAGAAGCATTTTATAGTAATTTTCTTTTCTTCTATTCTTTTTTCTTTTCTTTTTTTTGAGATGGAGTTTCGCTCTTGTTGCCCAGGCTGGAATGCAGTGGCACGATCTTGGCTCACTGCAACCTCCACCTCCTGGGTTCAAGTGATTCTCCTGCCTCAGCCTCCCGAGTAGCTGGGATTACAGGCGTGTGCCACCACGCTTGGCTAATTTTTGTATTTTTAGTGGAGACAAGGTTTTGCTATGTTGACCAGGCTGGTCTCGAACTCCTGACCTCAGGTGATCCACCTGCCTCGGCCTCCCAAAGTGCTGGGATTACAGGCGTAAGCCACCATGCCCAGCAGTATTTTTTTAATGGTTTGTTTGAATCAGGATTAAAATAAAGTTCACACACACTGTATCTGGTTGATATGTCTTTTTAAACTTTATAACATTTTCCAATTCACCTCCTATTCCTAGGCCATGCATTTATTGAATAAAACTTGTCGTTAGGATGTAGATTTTTCTGTTTTTGGATTTGACTGTCTGACTCCTTGGGCCATTTAGCATGTTCCTCTGTCTCCTGCATTTTAAAAGTACTGTTCAAACTAAAAACTAAACAGGTTTAGTTTTTTTGAATGGAGGGAGGTGGTATAAAAATAATCATAGGTGGTGCTGTTTTTCCTATGTGGTCCCATGGGGAGGCACATAATATCCTGTTGCACTTTTTGTGATGCTAAGATCAACAGGTAGAATCAGCTGATGTCAGCCTGATCCTTTAAGACGTTCCCCATCAACCCCATCACTTAGTAACTATTGGTGATTATTTGATCCCTTACAGTATTTCATTAGGAGTTGGCAAATATCATTTTTTTCTAATTCTATAATTCCTTCTGCATTTATTATTTTTATTATTATTTTTTTGAGACAGGGCCTTGATCTGTCACCCAGGCTGGAGTGCAATGGCATGATCTTGGCTCACTGCAACCTCTACCTTCCAGGCTCATGTGATCCTTCCACTTCAGCCTCCTGAGTAGCTGGGACTACAGGCACATACCACCATGCCCAGTTAATTTTTGTATTTTTTGTAGAGACGGGGTTTCACTATGTTGTTCAGGCTGGTCTCAAAACTCCTGGACTCAAACAATTCACCTGCCTTGGCCTCCCAAAGTGGCGGGATTACAGGTATGAGCCACTGTGCTCGGCCTCCTTCTGCATTTATTCGCTAATTATTCATTTATTTTTTCCTTCATAGAGATGGGTTGTCAGTATGTTGCCCAGGCTGGTTTCAAACTCTTGGGCCCAAGGGATCCAGCTGCCTTGGCCTCCCAGTGTTGAGATTACAGGCGTGAGCCACTGCACCTGGTCTAGCTAATTCTTCTATACACATTTTTCCTTCATGAACTTTGTTACTATGAGATAGTTTGTACAACAAGGATAGGATACAGACTTAATTATTTCCCTTTATCAATTTTCACAATAATGAATTGGTACTGTGGTAACCTCCACATAGGACCAATAAGGTGGGTTTTTGTTTTAGTGGGTTTTTGTGTGTGTGTGTAACTTTAGGAACTTATGCATTTAATTTATGGATTTTTATATAGTTGATGTTTCAGCCCATTGCAATCATTATTCTTTTTTGCTCATATTCTTCCACCTCTGGCCACTGCGAGCCCCTTTAAGTTGGCCCCTGAGTGCTTTTGACACAACAGTGGTCTTGAATAGCCTCTTCACTTTCTGGCATGACAAAATGTCCAGGCAGGCTCATCTTGCATATTTCCTGCCCCAGACTTGTAGTTAGTAAAAAATCTCCTTTGGGCCGGGTGCAGTGGCTCAAGCCTATAATCCTAGCACTTTAGGAGGTCGAGGCAGGCGGATTACCTGAGGTCAGGAGTTCAAGACCAGCCTGGCCAACATGGTGAAACCCCGTCTCTACTAAAAATACAAAAAATTAGCCAGGTGCAGTGGCGCGTGCCTGTAATCCCAGCTACTCGGGAGGCTGAGGCAGGATAACTGCTTGAACCTGTGAGGCAGAGGTTGCAGTGAGCCGAGATCATGCCACTGCACTCCAGTCTGGGCGACACAGCAAATAAATAAATAAATAAATAAATATATAAATAAAAAAAATCTCCTTTGTCCCCAGGAATCCTTCTTTCTGTAGGCTAAAGAGCATTCCTCACAGTGTGGTGTCCACCCAGCTCTGTTCCATCTCCTGTCTTACTCTTCCAGATATGATGAGCTATTTATTACTTCCCAGACAAGCTGTTCTTTCCCAACATAGGACTTAGAGTATGCTGGTTCCTTCACCTTGAATGCCCTTTCACTCCTTATCCCTTGGACTCAGTGCAAATGTTGTCCCTTCTGTGACTCCTTCTTCACTCACTCTGGCAGAACTAATGAAGATGGCAGGCCCTGTCATCTTTGAGAGCTTGGCAATTTATTGCAGCAGTCAAAACATATCCTTAAGTACTTGTTTACTAGACAGCTTCCTTCCTTAAGGGTTGCAAATGCATCTGATGCATACATAGCAGGCACTGAGCTTTGCCCATTGTGGTTATTTCCCAAGCTTGTCAACCTTGATCTCATCTCCTTCTGCTCTGGCCTCTGTTTAGTTCATTTCACCAAATATTTCTCAGAGAACCCTCTAGTAAATGACTAGAGAATATTTACTAAGCACTTACTATGTCAAATATGGTTTACATACATTATTTCATTACAACCTGAGAGGTAGTTGTATTATCCTCATTTTACAGATGAGCAAGCGGAAGCTCAGTGGGGTCACTGAAGGACCCACAGCAAGGGCGTGGCCGAACTGGGATTTCTTTAGTGGGTCTGACTCCCAAAACCCTAGATGTTCCCTCCACAACACTGTCCATCAAAATGTGCTCCATGATTCACCCACATGCAAAACCTCTGGGAAATCATTAAAATGCATGTTCCCAGCCAGGCGTGGTCCCTCATGCCTGTAATCCTAATACTTTGGGAGGCCGAGGCGGGTGGATCACCTGAGGTCAGGAGTTCGAGACCAGCCTGGCCAACATGGTGAAACCCCGTTTCTACTAAAAATACAAAAATTATCTGGGCCTGGTGGCGCATGCCTGTAATCCCAGCTGCTCGGGAGGCTGAGGCACAAGAATCGCTTGAACCCAGGAGGCAGAGGTTGCAGTGAGCCGAGATTGCGCCGCTGCATGCCAGCCTGGGCAACAGAGCAAGACTCCATCTCAAAGTAAATGAATAAATAATGAAATGCATGTTCCTGGCTGGACGAGGTGGCTCATGCCTGTAATCCCAACACCTTGGGAGGCCAAGACGGGAGGATTCCCTGAGCCAGGATTTCAAGACCAGTCTGGGCAACATAGGGAGGCTCCATTTCTACAAAAAAATTTTTTTTAATTAGCTGGGTGTGGTGGCACATGCCTGTAGTCCCATCTAGTCTGGAGGCCGAGGTGGGAGGACCACTTGACTCCTGAAGGTCAAGGCTGCAGTGAGCCATGATTGCATCACTGCACTCCAAACTAGGTGACAGAGTAAGACAGTCTCAAGAAAAGGAAAAGAAAAAAAAAAGCATGTTCCTGGATTCCACCTCTGACTTACTGGGGATGGAAAAGTGAATTTCTTTTTCTTTTTTTTTTTTTTTAACTAAGACGGAGTCTCGCACTGTCGCCGGGCTGGAGTGCAATGTTGCGATCTCGGCTCACTGCAACCTCTGTCTCCCAGGTTCAAGCACTTCTCCTGCCTCAGCCTCCCGAGTAGCTGGGATTACAGGCACACACCACCACACCCGGCTAATTTTTTAATTTTTAGTAGACAGGGTTTCATTATGTTGGCCAGACTGGTCTCCTGACCTCGTGATCTGCCCGCCTCGGCCTCCCAAGGTGCTGGGATTACAGGCATGAGCCACCGTGCCCAGCTCTGGAAAAGTGAGTTTCTAATAAACCTCCCTGGAATGATTTTAACAATTATTATCATTAATTTGAATCAGTGAAACATACACACAGTGAAACATACACAGTAAAACATACAAAAGGTTCAAAGTGTGAGTGAAAAGCAAGCATTCCACCTCATTTCCCAGTTGTCCAGTTCTGTCCCCCACTGCACCCCAGAGGCAATCACTTTTCCTTGGGGTGACTCACCACGCTGAAGTTTGAGGGTCACCGTCATACATATGGGATAGACCAAGATGGGGGGCTCTCTGCACTCCAGAGCTCACAGCAAAATTGCAGGTAAGACCACCATTCAAAGACAAGTGCCTGAGGAAGGGGTCTCAAAGTCACCAGCAAAGATGCCAGGGGCTCCTGTTCAGTGCATGTCTGCACCTCCTATTTCTAGGACCTTCCAATCTGCTTCCTTCTGGGGACTACTTCATGTAGGAGGCAGTCCCTACACAGGTTATCTTGTCACAAGCAAAGAACAGGAATGGATAGGTGGGTAAGGGGAGAGTAAGACGTGATGATGAACTAAGGGGAGCCTGCAGAGAGGTCTAAGCTTGAAAGGTCTGGACAGAAACCCAATATTCAGTCTTTCCATTTGTATTTCTGATTATTTGTAGTAACCATCAACTTTCGTCATTTGGAAAGATTCTTAAGAAAAAAAAATCACTGATGGCTGGGCACAGTGACTCACGCCTGTAATCCTAGCACTTTGGGAGGCCGAGGCGGGAGGATCACCTGAGGCCAGGAGTTCAAGATCAGCCTGACCAACATGGTGAAACCCCGTTTCTACTAAAAATACAAAATTTAGCCGGGCATGGTGCGGGCCGTGGAATCCCAGCTACTAGGGAGGCCGAGGCAGGAGAATCGCTTGAACCTGGGAAGCGGAGGCTGCAGTGAACCAAGATCACGCCACTGCATTCCAGCCTGGGCTACCCAGTGAGACTCTGTCTCAAGAAGAAAAAAAAAAAAAAGCGGAAAAAAAAAAATTCGCTGATGTTTTAACCATTCTGGGGTCACAGCCTCCTTTGGGAATCCCATGAAAACTATGGACCTACTCTGGAAAAATGCACAGACAGGTAAAACTCCACAACTACTGCGAAAGCCTCACAGACTGCCAGCCTACCCAGGGATCCCAGGAGGTCCAAGTTAAGAACCCCACTTTGAGATGTTTCTTGCACTAAAACGCCTCGTTTACAAAAAGTCTTCCCATATTTGTTTAGAGAACCCGAACGATGTCGTCACTTGCAGCGAAGCGCCCTGGCATGAACCGTAGGCCAGCTGGCTCAGGAGGTGGAGGCGGTGGCGGCGACTTGGGGCCACTGCTTCTGGCGGCCGCAGGAGCGACCCACAGACAGGTAATGGCTGCCATGGGGGGCGGGGCGTCGTCTTTAGCCTTTAGCGCCCCTGTGCTTCGTGCGCATTTCGTGGCCTCTGGGTGCCGTACCTGCTTCCCGCCCGGCTTTCCTGGGTGGCGGAGAGCGAACCCACCCCACCCTGGGTTGGGGGAGGGGGCGTCGGCGCAGGGTCCCGTGGGCAGAGCTGCGCTGGGAGCCGGCGGGCTCCGCATTCATCATTGTTCCTCCAGCGCCTGGCACGGGCTGGGCCGCAGCAGAGACCGTGGCCTGAAGCGCGCCATCCCCTCCGCGTTGCCCGCCCGCCCGCCGAGCTCTCCGCCCACAGGTGTTGCCAGGGCTCCTTCCACCGGCCGGACCGAGGGAGGACCCAGGGGCCAAACCTGGCCCGCGGCTGGCCGAGAGCACAACAGCCGGCGGGCGCTGGCGGGCGCGGGGCTCACGGGGCCGCGGAGGGACCCGCGCGCGCCCCCGCCTCGCGCCGCGCGCACGTGAGTGCGCCCCCGGCCCCGCCCCCGGCCTGCTCCCCGCCCCTACTGGCCGCTCGGCCGCGCGCGGGTCGGCAGGCTCTATGGGGAAAGCGGCCGCTCCGAGCCGAGGCGGCGGCTGTGGCGGCCGCTCCCGTGGGCTTTCGTCGCTCTTCACGGTTGTCCCCTGCCTGTCGTGCCACACGGCGGCGCCGGGCATGAGCGCTTCCACGTCCGGCTCCGGGCCGGAGCCCAAGCCCCAGCCCCAGCCCGTGCCCGAACCGGAGCGGGGACCGCTGTCAGAACAGGTGTCAGAGGCAGTTTCGGAGGCAGTGCCAAGATCGGAGCCTGTGTCCGAGACGACGTCTGAGCCGGAGCCAGGGGCTGGGCAGGCATCGGAACTGCTGCAGGGGTCGCGGCCGGGGTCAGAGTCAAGTTCAGGTGTAGGGGCTGGGCCCTTCGCTAAGGCCGCATCAGAGCCGCTCTCCCGGGCGGTGGGGAGCGCGCCCTTTCTCAGACCCGAGTCAGGATCGCTGCCAGCGTTAAAGCCCCTGCCTCTTCTGCGACCAGGACAGGCGAAGACTCCTCTTGGGGTTCCAATGTCGGGGACTGGCACGACCTCCAGTGCCCCACTGGCCTTACTGCCTCTGGACAGCTTCGAGGGCTGGCTTCTCAAGTGGACCAACTATCTGAAGGGCTACCAGCGCCGCTGGTTCGTGCTGGGCAATGGTTTGCTATCTTACTACAGGTATGGAAGCGCCAGGGTGGGACATGGGGGTTGGAGGGTGGTGATGCTGCAGGGATGGTGATGGAGGGCCTCCATGGTTGGGGGACACTGCCACTAGTCTAGAGATGTTTAGGGGCATGCATTCCAGCAAGCCAAGTCACACTTCTGGCCCGCCGCCAAGGGCTGGGGGCCCTGACCTCTGGCAAGGGTGAATGTGATCTGCGGACATGACCTCTGGCAAGCTTGGGTTTTTGGGCAAGTGGGGAGGTGGAGTAAGGGAGTGATCTGGGGCCTCAGTTCCCTTCTGCTTGGCAGTTGTGGGGCTTGGGGCAGCTAGCTAGAGTCAGCCCCTCAAAGTCCTTGCCCTTTCTGGTTTGGGAGCTAACATCGTTGTGTGTTTGGGATTGAGGGAGACAGTCACCTTGTTCAGTCCTTAGGACCCACACTCTTAGGAAGGGCTGCTTATTCTTCCCACCTGGGGCAGTTACTCCCACCTTTCCTGATGCCTCTGGTTGCCAGGCCTTGGGCTGGGCACCACAGACTCACAGATGTATTGGACACGGCTCCTGGCCTTCCGGAGTCCATCTTGGCATTTTGCAGAGAGCTAGGAAGTGTTTTGCTGCCCTCCTTTCTTATTCCAGACCCAGCACGGAATTCAAAATTGAAGTACAGTGGTGAGAGAGCTAACACTGTCTTCCCACTGAAACTGGTTGAAAGGAGGTTACTGAAGCCTCCCTTTGTTTTCTTACTGGCTCTTCCCTGGGTCTGCTTCCTGGGGATGGTTGGTTTAAGCCTTGAGAACTCAGATCAGTCTATGCCAGTCGTTCTCAAACCTGAGTGTGCATCAGCATTCCCTGAAGAGCTTGTTGGAACACAAACTGCTGGGCCTCCCCACTGAATTTCTGATACAGTGGGCCTAGGGGAAGGGCCTGAGATTCGGATTTTCTAATAACTTTCCCGGTGTGGCTGGTGATGCTGGTCCAGGACCACACTCTGAGAAGCACTGTTTCATTGCTGCACACAAAAGGACCTTGACTTGCTGTTGTTGAAATTCAGGTCACTTCACTCACTTCATTCAGCCAACAGTATCCCTTCAAGTCACCCACTACAGGGTTTTGTTTTTTGTTGTTTTTGTTTTTGAGATGGAGTCTTGCTGTGTCGCTCAGGCTGGAGTGCAGTGGTGCAATCTTGGCTCACTGCACCTCCACCCCCCGGGTTCAAGCAATTCTTCTGCCTCAGCCTCCCGAGTAGTTGGGATTACAGGCGCCCGTCACCATGCCCAGCTAATTTTTTTTTGTATTTTTAGTAGAGACGGGGTTTCACCATGTTGCCCAGGCTGGTTTCGAACTCCTGACCTCAGGTGATTCGCCTGCCTCGGCCTCCCAAAGTGTTAGGATTACAGGCATGAGCCACCGTGCCGGCCTGTCCTGTCTTACAAATGAGGAGTTCTGAGGTTTGATGGGGAGACACAGAGCCCATTATCCAAAGTCACTGGCCCAGTAGGTGGTAGAGAGGGATTCTGAACACCAACATCTGGACCTGTCCCAAATGTGTCCTTATACCCACTCACCTTTGAGTTCAGCATGTCTGTGTTACCTGTATTTACCAGGTACTACTAAACTGAAGAGTTAAAGGTAATGTTTATAAGTATAGTCTCCCACAGTGGCAGAAATGCCTGGTTTTAGTGGAAGTAAAACCTGATATCATGCTTTTGGGTTTTAATTGGAAGAGCAAAGATGTCCATCTTCTTTTTTTTATTTTTTGAGATGCAGTCTCACTCTGTCACCAGGCTGGAGGGCAGTGGTGCGATTTCGGTTAACTGCAACCTCCGCCTCCCAGGTTCAAGCAATTCTCCTGCCTCAGTCTCTCAAGTAGCTGGGATTACAGGTGTGCGCCACCACACACGGTTAATTTTTGTATTTTTAGTAGAGGCGGGGTTTCACCATGTTGGCCAGGATGGTCTTGATCTCTTGATCTCATGATCTGCCCATCTCAGCCTCCCAAATCTTCTTTTCTTAAAATAAAATGTGTAGACGGTTGACATTTCAGAGTAATCTCAAATGTGCAGATTCTCTGGGTAACTAAGAAAAATTCTTACTGCTTGCTAATAATGTTGTGAAGATAAATGCTAGTTTTGTGTGGAGGAGGGAGTGAGAACAAGTTTCTTGTGTGTGTGCATGTACAGTCCAGCTCTGCAATTTCCTTTTCGGACTTTTCGAGATTCTAAGGTGGGTCAAATTGTTGCTGACCTCACCCGGGTATAATGAATGATTCCTGACATTTATACTATCCTGTTCCCTCATTGCATTCCATGCAAAGCTGGCCAGGAAAGGGGAACTGAGGCTGAATGAATGAACCTCAGTGGCCTCCCCAGAGGTGTCCAGCTTGCAGGCTGTGTGTCCAAATGCCACCAGAGATGAGTATATGTGCAGAAAAGGCCCGTTTGAGGTGCAGCTGGAATTGCCACTTGAGATGTTTGACGCCGCTCTCCTGTCCCCACTTCTGATCTGAATCCCCCCTTCCAGAACAGGCCATCCTACCAGCTGGGATCAAGGACTGAGCATCCTCCAGGTCTGTCACGTAACCCTGACAGCAGCAGGGTGGGTTTTCGGATGCGCCAAATGTGCCCAGTGCCGTGCATGTGTGTTATTTCCTCCAGCCCTCTCCAGACACCCAGCTCTCAGCAGTTGGCCAAATGGGTGTGGCTGGGGACAGAGGTGAGATTAGGTGCTTGTGAGTTGGAAATAGAGTGAAAGAATTTTTAAATTCATGATCTCTTTTCCTTGGGGGTTGGTAGAGTCAGGCTTACCTGCTTGGCAACGTGGCTGGCGAAGAAGGAATCAGGCCATTTCTCTTGCTGGCTTCCATTTTGGAAAGACCACTCTCAACTTTTTATTTTTAATTTTTTTTTTTTTGAGACAGAGTCTCGCTCTTTTGCCAGGCTGGAGTGCAGTGGCGTGATCTCAGCTCACTGCAATCTCCGCCTCCCAGGTTCAAGCGATTCCCTTGCCTCAGCCTCCCGAGTAGCTGAGACTATAGGCGCACAGCACCACGCCTGGCTAATTTTTTGTATTTTTAGTAGAGACGGGGTTTCACCATATTGGCCAGGATGGTCTCAAACTCCTGACTTTGTGATCTGCCCACCTTGGCCTCCCAAAGTGCTGGGATTACAGGCGTGAGCCACCGCACCTGGCCAACTTTTTAATTTTTAACTAAGTGAAGCCTGGTGTTTGGAGAAAATGTGGGCGTCTATTTCTTGTGCCCCCTGCCATCCCATCCCACTTTCTGGCCTCCCCTCCTCCAGGATAGCAGCCACCATTCCTAATCCTGGTCGCCATCCACTTTTCTTCCCATTTTATTTAATTTTATCTCATCTAGGTGTAATTTTTAAGAGCCCATATTTTTTATTGCAGTTTTTTTTTTTTTTTTTTTTGAGACAGAGTCTTCTTCTGTGCCACTGCTGGAGCGCAGTGACACGATCTTGGCTTACTACACCCTCCCACTCCCAGGTTCCAGCGATTCTCATGCCTCAGCCTCCTGAGTAGCTGGGATCACAAGCGTGTGCTACCGTGCCCAGCTAATTTTTTGTGTGTTTTTAGTAGACACAAGGTTTCGTTATGTTGGCCAGGCTGGTCTCAAACTCCTAGCCTCAAGTGATCCACCCCCCTCAGCCTCCCAAACTGCTGAGATTACAGGCATGAGCCACTGCGCCTGGCTATGCAGTCATCTTTAACCTTATTTCAAAAAGGGTTTCTAATATATAGAGTATGTTA
Organism: Pongo pygmaeus; assembly: GCF_028885625.2. NCBI lineage: Eukaryota > Metazoa > Chordata > Mammalia > Primates > Hominidae > Pongo > Pongo pygmaeus. The sequence goes on from NC_085931.1 coordinate 41,612,404, forward strand.
TTTTTACAGGACTTGTTTTGACTATTGTATAAAGTCCAGGGTGCAAATGTAGCACCTTTTACTTATGCATTTTCCTAATGATGGATCACTACAAACATTCTTGTATGTGTGCAGGAATTTCTCTTGGGTATAATTTCTGGGTTGTAGAGAATTGTGAATGTTCATCTTACGTAATGCCAAACTGTTTCCCAAAGCAGTTGCACAAATTTATATTCCCACCGGTCATGAAAAAGAGATTCTGTGGATCCTTATCCTTTGCAACACTTGGTATTGTCAGTGTTGATTTTGCTAATCGAATGGGAACTGTGATCGCTCATTGTAGTCCTGACCTGCATTTCAATTTCCATTATTTTTACCTTAATAGCAAAAGAGTGGGGGTTTGGATTAAAATTTCTCCTTTCAATGTGACTTCCTCAGGTAATTCTGCCCTGGATTTTGCTCGAGAAACTCATTTGATGGCTTAAGTATATTCTAAGGAAGAAAGCACATTTTACCAATAGTTGGGCTTAATAACATTCATATTATTAAGAATTTTTAAAAATGCTCTTTATAAATATTATCACATGTAAAAAGTATTTCTATGAGATATGGATAATTGTTGGCAGATTTTCACTTCTTTCTGACAATGTGCTTGGAATATAAATAAGACAGAAGACAAGATTCTTTTTTTTTTTTTTTTTTTTTTTGAGATGGAGTCTCGTTCTGTCGCCCAGGCTAGAGTGCAGTGGCGCGATCTCGGCTCACTGTGACCTCTGCCTCCCAGGTTCAAGCAATTCTCCTGCCACAGCCTCCCGAGTAGCTGGGATTACAGAGGCATGCCACCACACCCAGCTAATTTTTTTTGTATTTTTGGTAGAGACGGGGTTTCACCATGTCGGCCAGGCTGATCTCAAACTCCTGACCTCGTGATCCGCTTGCCTCGGCCTCCCAAAGTGCTGGAATAACAGGCTTGAGCCACCGAGCCCGGCCTAGAAGACAAGATTCTTATTCCATTACTTGGCATTCTTAATTATATGTTTATTTGCATACTAACAAGGAGAATATAGGAATATGGTTTTTTGTTCAATGTTGGCTTTTTTTTTTAATTGCAGGAAGTTCCCTTTGAAAAAATTTATCCCTAGTTCTTATCTCACAGGGAACACGTGATTCCATAAAATTAGAGAATAATTCCTAAATGATACAGAATTTTCAAAGGTATTGTCATCAGCAAGTTTTTATGGAGAAAGTGTTCCAAACACAAGTTTTATTTACATTAATGACAACATTTATTAGGTTAGGCAAACTTCTGTTTTGTTGTATACCAGTTGTCTGCTTGGTGACATTATAAATGACATTTATTTCTCAGGAAATGATTTCAAACAGAAGCATTTTAAATAATTTATTTATTGTTCATACTGATCTATGCTTAGTAATGGCTAAGCCAGTTAGCAAGGAGTGCCTCCCAGAAATTAGCCTGGGTCTATAAGATAGATAGCTGCAGTCAAGTGAAAACAAATTTTGAAAGTCCTTGGCTGGGCACAGTGGCTCATGCCTGTAATCCCAGAACTTTGGGAGGCCGAGGTGGGCGGATCACCTGAGGTCAGGAGTTCGAGACCAGCTTGACTAACATGGTGAAACCCACCCCGTCTTTACTATATACAAAAAAAAAAAAAAAAAAAATTAGCTAGGCGTGGTGACGCATGCCTATAATCCCAGCTAGTCAGGAGGCCGAGGCAGGAGAATTGCTTGAACCTGGGAGGCAGAGGTTGCAGTGAGCCAAGATTGTGCTATTGCACTCCAGCCTGGGCAACAAGAGTGCAACTAAGTCTCAAAAGAAAAAAAAAAGTCCTTTGGCTGAGGAAGGCCACTGAACACTTGGTGAGCTGTACCCATTTTGGGTCAGTGGCCAGGTAACAGAAGATGGCACGCCAAGACATTGTTGCCTCTGGGATAGATTGTGTACTCACCCTTCCCATGAACTCAGTTCTCAAAAGCCAACTGCTGTGAAAATTGGGCACCGAGAAATATTGTACTGTTTTCAATGTCAATTTCTTTTTTCTTTTTTTTTTTTTTTTTTTTTTTTTGAGACAGAGTCTCGCTCTGTATCCCAGGCCGGAGTGCAGTGGCATGATCTTGACTCACTGCAAGCTCCGCCTCCTGGGTTCACGCCATTCTCCTGCCTCAGCCTCCCAAGTAGCTGGGACTACAGGCACCTGCCACCACACCCGGCTTATTTTTTGTATTTTTAGTAGAGACGGGGTTTCACCATGTTAGCCAGGATGGTCTTGCTCTCCTGACCTTGTGATCTGCCTGCCTCGGCCTCCCAAAGTGCTGGGATTACAGGCGTGAGCCACCACGCCCGGCCTTCAATGTCAATTTCGATAATACTCAAAGGCTGGAGATGGAAAAGTCCATCCAGTTGCAAAGTGTCCCTGAAAACATGAAGTTGAGGGTGCAAGTGTGCAGGATTAGTCCTCACATAATGGGCTGGATACCCCAGAAGGTAGCTTTATTGGATTCAGCTTTAATTTGAAATTATTATTCATTGTTACATACTCTGAGACTGTTAGGAGGCCGAAAAGGAATGCACAGGTTGATCATATGTAAGCATTTGAAGTATATTTTCTTAGCATTTAGCACAGAGTTGTTGCAAAGAGGTGACAAATGGACTATCAGCATATTTTGGAGGAGCACAGTGCACACCAACATTCTTAGCAAGTTCTAGTGACATGAATTGTCATTTTCCCCACCAAACCTGCCTCCCCCTCCTAACTCTCCTCTTTCTATGAATAGCTGAATACCTCTGAGTCATACTTGCTGCCTCTTCCCTCCCTCTACCCTCCCTCATCCCACATTAGATGAAATTTCCAAGTCCTGCCTGTCTATCTCCTCTAGCTCCTCCTCTCCATCCCAGCTGCCGCATCATGGTTCAGGTCTGCCTTCTGCTTACCTGGTGTCCCAGCTTCTGTCCTGGACAGTGCATCCCTGCTGTGGTGCTAGTGTCCCACCTCCATGACCCTGGGCTTGTCTCACCTTCTCTAGGATTCTCTTTCAATAGTACCTTCTCTGCTGGGCGTGGTGGCTCACGCCTGTAATCCCAGAAGTTTGGCAGGCTGAGGCAGGTGGGTCACCTGAGGTCAGGAGTTTGAGACCAGCCTGACCAACATGGCGAAATCCTGTCTGTACTAAAAATACAAAAATTAGCTGGGCATGGTGGTGGGTGCCTGTAACCCCAGCTACTCAGGAGGCTGAGGCATGACAATCACTTGAACCTGGGAGGTAGAGGTTGCAGTGAGCCAAGATCATGCCACTGCAATCCAGCTTGGGTGACAGAGTGAGACTCCGTCTCAAAAAAAAAATAAATAAATAAACAAAACAAAACAAAACAGTACCTTCTCCTGTGTAAGCAGATCCCTGTATTGAATATCTCCTGTTTGAAATACCTAGAGTAGCCCTGTACTGATCCAAAGAACCAGGTCTTCCTCCTTTGGGAATTTACAGGGTATGTCTGAGCTTCTCTGCAGATAACTTTGTGTCAAGGGGACACCATGGCCAAGTTTGGCATCTTCTTTATATTCCACATAGAGCCTGGAGTAGTACTTGCCACTGATACATCTCAGTAGCTTGGTTAGTCTGTTAATGGATGAGTGAGTAAATGAGTTAGAGTTGCCTGTGAGTTTTATGGGATTTCAGAAAGCCAAGTATGTTCATGTCAAACTTGAATTTTTCTTAATTTGTCTTCCATTTCAAAAACTTGTTTGCTGCAATAAGTTAACTGGGGAGATAAATTGGAGATTGTAGGCTTAAGCCAGGAGTGCAAGAAAAGCAACAGTGGGAATGTGGATATAATGTGTTTCTAGGTTTGAATGCGTTGCAATAGGCTACTCAGTGAACCAATATCTTATTTTTTTTTAAATTTTTTTAGATGGAGTCTCGCTGTATTGCCCAGGCTGAAGTGCAGTGGCACAATCTTAGCTCACTGCAACTTCTGCCTCCTGGGTTCAAGCGATTCTCCTGCCTCAGCCTCTGGGGTAGCTGGGATTACAGGTGTGTATCACCACACCCAGCTAATTTTTGTGTTTTTAGTAGACATGGGGTTTCACCATGTTGGCCAAGCCGGTCTCAACCTCTTGAGCTCAAGTGATCCACCCGCCTCAGCCTCCCAAAGTGTTGGGATTACAGGCGTGAGCCACCACGCCCGGCCTTTTAGCTTTTTTTTTTTTTTTGACTGAATCTCACTCTGTTGCCCAGGCTGGAATGCAGTGGCACGATCCTGGCTCACCGCAACCTCTGCCTCCTGGGTTCAAGCAATTCTCCTGTCTTAGTCTCCCAAGTAGCTGGGATTACAGTCACCTGCCACCATGGTCTGCTAATTTTTGTATTTTTAGTAGAGACGGAGTTTCACCATGTTGGCCAGGCTGGTCTCAAATTCCTGACTTCAAGTGATCTGCCCGCCTCAGCCTCCCAAAGTGCTGGGATTACAGGTTTGAGCCATCGTGCCTGGCCTGGCCTTATAGCTTCTAAAACTAGTTTTCTGTGCATCTGATGGTTTGCCTTGCACTGTTGGAAGCCAGCTGTTGATCAAAGAAGGGGCCTCTACCCTAAAATGTTAGATCCAACTGGATAATACAACCTTTTGTCTGTGGGGTATTCTGCAAGTGTCAGAGTGATTTCCAGTTTATGCTTTCAGTGCAGGAGTGCTGATGTTGCCATCCTGTTACATGGGGAAAAAACTGGAAGCACATGAACAGCACCAGGATTCAATCACAGTCTTCTGACTCAGCCCATGCAAAGGTGTCCACCCACCTCACACTGGGGAGACTCTTCTCTGGGGTCCTGGGTCGGAGGTCTCCAAGAGTAACCCCAGGCTCAATGACCCACTAGGAGGACTCACAGGACTCAGCATATGTTAATGGCAAAAACTGTGATTACCTTTGTACCAACCTGATAGTTGTACCCACAGCTATGCTTTATTACAATGAAAGGATGCAAAGAAAGCACAATGGCAAAGAAACAGAGTGAAGTCTGGGGAAAACCAGCTGCAAGCTTCCAAGGGTCCTCTCCCAGTGGAGTCACACAAGACTCGCTTAATCCCTCCACCACTGAGTTGTGACAACGCACGGGAAATGCTGCCAACCAGGGAAGCTCCTTAGAGACTCAGAGCCCAGGGTTTTTACTGGGAGTTCGTCATGTGGGCATCTTCTGTTTGGCACATACCCAAATTCCAGATTCCCAGAAGGAAAGCAGATTTTTTTTTTTTTTTTGGAGACAGAGTCTTGCTGTGTCGCCCAGGCTAGAGTGAAGTGGTGCAGTCTCAGCTCACTGCAACCTCTGCCTCCTGGGTTCAAGAGATTTTTGGCCAATTTTTGTATTTTTAATAGAGATGGGGTTTCACCATGTTGGCCAGGCTGGTGTCGAACTCCTGACCTCAGGTGATCTCGGCCTCCCAAAGTGCTGGTATTACAGGTGTGAGCTGGAAAGCAGATATTTGCCATAAATCACATCGTTTGTACAAACAGTATAGGTACAGTGAGCCACCCTTATCAGTTAGGGAATGGTAGGAAACCTCCCCAAATTCAAGCTCCCAGACACCAGCCAAAGGCCCCTTGGAAGCAGGCCTGTCAAAGAACGGGCAGTCTCAGGCCTGCTATATGAACTCTTTTCTGCACAAGCGTGAACTCCTTCCTCCTTGCAGACATCAGTGACGTCAGTCAGAGTAAGGGCTGGTTCAAGGAGAGTGAGTGCCCATACTTGGCTTTGAGTGATGGAGTGGCCTCTTGTCTCTGATCAGAGAAAGCCACATGCCAGTATTGCAGGGTGTCAGACACATAGCATGTCTGCTGCTCTGTGTACTGAGTGCCTGCTCTGTGGCTCTCCTGGCCCTGTGATTGGCGCTTGATTGCGTCACAGACACTTGTCTGATCTAGACCTTGTGCAAGGTCATCTGGCGGCTTGGTTTTTGCAAGTGACTGGGGTACACTTGCCACATGGACCCCTTCCTCCCCACTATTTTTGTTGCTGTTGTTGTTGAGATGGAGTTTTGCTCTTGTTGCCCAGGTTGGAGTACAGTGGCGCGATCTCAGCTCACCGCAACCTCTGTCTCCCGGGTTTAAGCAATTCTCCTGCCTTAGCCTCTCGAGTAGCTGGGATTACAGGCATGCACCACCATGCCCTGCTAATTTTGTATTTTTAGTAGAGTCAGGGTTTCTCCATGTTGGTTAGGCTGGTCTCGAACTCCCGACTTCACATGATCCACTTACCTTGGCCTCCCAGAGTGCTGGGATTACAAGGGTGAGCTACCATGTCTGGCCTCTCCAGTATTTTTGTGCCTTTGGCGGAGTGTCTGCTGTGAGTTCTTCAGCTGCTGCTACTGAACCTTCTACTTTTCTCAGGGAGAGTCTGTTAATCCAAGATTGGGGACTGACAAGAAGTCTGAAACGTTTGTGACAGTGAGCCTACACTAGTTTTGGTCATATTGTTTATTGATCTCCTGCAGTGACCACAATGTGCAAGGCAGTGTGAGTGACAGACCCACATACCACTGTCACACAACTGGAGTGGAGGAGGGGGAGGGAAGTGTGCACACACCCTGGTCATTCAGTAAGAGGCCAACAGGTTCAGGCAAAGTGCTTTGTGGGAGCCCCTGGATATTCGAACATGTGGCTTTCACTTCCCCTGTAGTCTTTTGGGATAAAGCTGGCAAACTATGTCAGTAAAGAAAGACAGGTCTATGAAAAGGCTGTGAGGTTCCCTAGAACAAGATCAATATATGCTTATCCCAAGGGGAAAGAGAGGGGAAATGGGCCTATTCCCTGGATGACTGCTGGATGCTGACACGTGGAGAGAGGAGATGGTAAGAAACACCTCTGAACAAAACTGAAATTGGCAGCTTGGTGTGTGGTGAATCACACAGCAGGTGTCACCACACGGAGATGTGGCTTTAAGAGGCCCCTTTCATAATCATACACACGGAGCAAACTGTCAATAAGTTTTGGGGTCATGCTGGGTGCTGTACACTTTTTTTCTTTTATGTGTGATGCTTTGCCACATTGCCTTACTTTTATTTTTTAAAAGTACTTGGAGTTCTGATTGCTTAGCGATGCTTCATTCCATTTGGCATCTTGTCACACGCGCAGCCACAGCTCTACATTTAATACCGATTTAACAATCTTGACTCACACCATTTGATCTGCATTGCTGGGCCATTGCCTGAAACCAAGAGGAGGGCAGATGGCATGGCTGAGCTTGCATAGGAAACTGCCAGATTGCATTGTCCTTTGAAGCAGCAGGAGGTGCCGCCTTCCTAATACAGTGTGTGGTTTCCCTGGGCTCACCAGATGAAGCCCTGACCCTGGGCGTGATAGTCACTGTCCTTCACAGCCAGGTCCTGCCTGTCTTTTCCCTATCACTCATCTTCTTCCAGCCTTGACCCTTCTTCTAACAAACTTGCCTTACTCCCCCTTTGCAAGCCACATGTGTTTCATTCCTCACTCCAGATCTTCCTGCCATCCCCTCAGCCAGAAGGACCCCTCCTCATTGCTGCTGAAATCCTAGCTGGGTAGGCTTAATCCCAGGGTCATCTCAGCATGGACCTATATGGATTTCCTGCAATGATCTGGAGGAACTGTCCTTCCTTTGGATGCCTTTTTGTGTATTTCATTTGGCCATGCACCCCATCAGCTGGATATTCCTCCTTCTCTCTCAGTTAGATCAATACCTCCCTCCTCCCCACCGGAACATGGGGCCATGTCTTCTCAATGTAGTGTCCTCTAGAGTGCTGGGCCTAGGGTCTTATACTTGAAAGACTCTCAAATTTCAGTGAAGCTTTTTTTTTTTTTTTTTTTAGACGGAGTCTAGCTTTGTCGCCAGTCTGCAGTGCAGTGGCGTGATCTCAGCTCACTGCAACCTCCGCCTCCCGTGTTCAAGCAATTCTTCTGCCTCAGCCTCCTGAGTAGGTGGGATTACAGGCTCGCGCTGCCACGCCCAGCTAATTTTTGTATTTTTAGTAGAGACGAGGTTTCACCATATTGGCCAGGATGGTCTTGATCTCCTGACCTCAAGTGATCCACCCACCTCGGCCTCCCAAAGTGCTAGGATTACAGGCATGAGCCACCACGCCCGGCCCTAAGTGAAGCATTTTTATAGAAAATGTACTTTTTTGGCCCAGTGCAGTGGCTCACACCTGTAATCCCAGCACTTTGGGAGGCTGAGGCGGGCAGATCATGAGGTCAGAAGATCGAGACCATCCTGGCTAACACGGTGAAACCCCGTCTCTACTAAAAATACACAAAAAAATTAGCCGGGCGCGGTGGTGGGCGCCTGTAGTCCCAGCTACTTGGGAGGCTGAGGCAGGGGAATGGTGTGAAACCGGGTGGCGGAGCTTGCAGTGAGTCAAGATCACGCCACTGCACTCCAGCCTGGGCAACAGAGCGAGACTCTGTCTCAAAAAAAAAAAAAAAAAAGAAAAGAAAATGTACTTTTTGTAATTTTGTGTTTTGTTCCTAGTATAAAGACCGAACATGCAACCTGAACCATTGCAGTAGCCCAGGGGGAGTCAATGAATTGCTAGGAGAACACAGTGACCACGAGGCTACACATGGCCCAGCTTCTTTAGCCCCTTTTCTTTTTTCTTTTTTTTTTTTTTGAGACAGAGTATCACTCTTGTTGCCCAGGCTGCAGTGCAGTGGTGCAGTCTTGGCTCACTGCAACCTCTACTTCCTGGGTTCAAGCGAGTCTCCTGCCTCACCCTCCCGAGTCGATGGGATTACGGGCACCTGCCACCATGCCCAGCTAATTTTTGCATTTTTAGTAGAGACAGGGTTGTGCCATGTTGGTCAGGCTGGTCTCGAACTCCTGACCTCAGGTGATCCACCCACCTCAGCCCCCACAAAATGCTGGGATTACAGGTGAGAACCACCTCGCCTGGCTATGCAGCCCCTTTTCTAAGGCTTACATGAGCTAAGAATATGTGAGGATATTGAGAGCTCATTGTATTAATGTGTATTTAAAATTATTTTGTTATGAAGAATTTTAAACATATATAAGAGTAGACAATAGCATAATGAAACCCTATGTACCCGTTACCTAGTTTCAACAATTATTAACTTCTAGGCCAATCTTGTTTCATCTCAGTCCCTCTCATATCATTTTAAAGTGAATTCTAAATATGATATTTTACCTGTGAATATTTCAGTATATATCTCTAAAGGATAAGGATTTTTTTTTTTTTTTTTTTTTTTTGAGACAGAGTCTCGCTGTGTCGCCCAGGCTGGAGTGCAATGGCATGATCTCGGCTCACTGTAACCTCAGCCTCCTGGGTTCAAGCTATTCTTCTGCCTCAGCCTCCTGAGTAGCTGGGATTACAGGCACCCGCCATCATGCCTGGCTAATTTTTTTATTTTTGTAGAGACGAGGTTTCACCATGTTGGCCAGGCTGGTCTGGAACTCCTGACCTCAGGTGATCCACCCGCCTCAGCCTCCCAAAGTGCTAGGATTAACAGGCATGAGCCACCGTGCCCGGCCAAGGATAAGGATTTTAAAAACATATCCACAGGCCAGGGGGGTTGGCTCATGCCTGTAATCCCAGCACTTTGGGAGGCCGAGGTGGGTGGATCACCTGAGGTCAGGAGTTTGAGACCAGCCTGACCAACATGGTGAAAACCTATCTCTACTAAATATAAAAAATCAGCCGGGTGTGGTGGTGGGTACCTGTAATACCAGCTATTTGGGAGGCTGAGGCAGGAGAATCACTTGAACCCAAGAGGTGGAGGTTGCAGTGAGCTAGGTTGCGCTGTTGCACTCTAGCCTGGACAACAAGAGCGAAAACTCCATCTCAAAAAAAAAAAATAATAAAATAAATAAATAAAAACATATCCACAATACCACTATTACAACTAAAACAAATTAACAATAATTCCTTATCATCAGATATCCAATCAGTGTTCACAATTTCAGTGGTTTCAAATGTCATAAATGTTTTTTTTGGATACATTTGTTTGTATTGGGACTCAAGATCTACCCATAGAATTTCCCACAGTCTGGATTTTGCTGATGGCATTTTCTTGGTGTAGGTTAACATGTTCCTCTCTCCTCTGTAATGTCTTAGTTTGACAGATGGATCTAGAAAGTTGAATAGGTGGTGGTGTGTTCTTCCATCAGTAGTTGGTGGCTTCTCTTTTTTTGTGATGTTAGCAGCTAATGATGATCAGTGTTAGATTAGTCTAATTCTTTTTTGTTTGTTTGTTTTTTGTTTTTTTTGAGACAGAGTCTCACTCTGTCTCCAGGCTGGAGTGCAGTGGTGTAATTTCGGCTTACTGCAACCTCTGCCTCCCAGGTTCAACCAGTTCTCCTGCCTCAGCCTCCCGAAATGCTGGGATTACAGGCATGAGCCACCGTACCTGGCCAAATTAGTCTAATTCTTTAAAAAAAATTTTTTTTTTTTTTTAAGACATGAGATCTTGCTGTGTCACCCAGGCTGGTCTGCGAACTCCTGGGCTCAAGTGATCCCATGCTTGGCTTCCCAAAGTGCTGGTATTACAGATGTAAGCCACCTCGCCCAGCCCAGATTAGTCTAATTCTATCACTTCATCCTCATTTATTAGCATGGATACTTTTTTTTTTTTCTGAAATGGAGTCTTGCTTTGTCGCCCAGGCTGGAGTGCAGTGGCACAATCTCAGCATACTGTAATCTCTGCCTCCCAGGTTCAAGCAATTCTCCTGCTTCAGCCTCCCGAGTAGCTGGGATTATAGGCATGTACCACCATGCCTGGCTAATTTTTTTGGTATTTTTAGTAGAGTCAGGGTTTCACCATGTTGGCCAGGCCGGTCTTGAACTCCTGACCTCAGGTGATTCCCCCTCCTCAGCCTCCCAAAGTGCTGGGATTACAGGTGTGAGCCACCGTGCCCTGCCTCAGCAAGAATACTTCTACAAAGAGAAACTTCCCCTCATCTGCTACTCATTGGTTACTCAGAGGTGCAGTTCACACAGGAAGAGCAGAATCAGTGCTTGACTCTTTCCTGGTTTTTTTGTTTTGTTTTGTTTTCACAAATTTTCAAAATAATGAGTTGGTACTTCTCTTCTAGTGGTGGCCAATTAGTTGTGTTTTCTTAAGCATCATTACATTCTCATAGATATCAGCATGTTTGATGTGTTGCCCACTACTATCATTACCCTTAAAGATGCTCATGTTGTCCGGCCATGTCTTTAGTTAGTGGAAGTCTCTTCAAGTTGGCCCTAGAGTCCTTTGGAAGGACCCCTGATAGAATTAGGGTTTAATAGCTTCCTTGCTGTCTGGCTTGAAAACATGTTCCAGGCTCTTCTTGTACTTGTCTTTTTTTTTTTTTATATATGTATTTTTTGAGACAGGGTCTCACTCCGTCACCCAGGGTGCAGTACAGTGGTGCAATCTCAGCTCACTGTAACCTCCACCTCCCAGGTCCAAGCGATTATCCTGTCTCAGCCTCCCTAGTAGCCGGGATTACAGGCATGTGCCACCACGCCAGGCTTATTTTTGTATTTTTAGTAGAGAAAGCGTTTCACCATGTTGGCCAGGCTGGTCTCAAACTCTTGACCTCAGGTGATGTGCCTGCCTCGGCCTCTCAAAGTGTTGGGATTACAGGCGCCTGCCACCACGCCCAGCTAATTTTTGTATTTTTAGTAGAGACGGGGTTTCACCTTGTTGGCCAGGCTGGTCTCAAACTCCTGACCTCAGGCTATCTGCCCGCCTCCCCAGAGTGCTGGGAATACAGGCGTAAGTCACCACGCCCAGGCTTGTACTTGTCTTGTCCCAGGCCTGGAGTCAGCCATTTCTCCAAGGAGCCACATTTCTTTTTGGTGGGAAATAGTGTTTGAAGATCATAGTCTTGATGCCATAAGGGGTCATTGTCACCCAGTTGACCATTGTTTCTAGGTCTTTTTAGTGTATAGAGCTAGGAAATATATATATATTTATGTATGTTTGTTTTATAAAAGCTAGGAAATATCTATATTTTGTTTTATACAGACCTAGGAAATATATATATTTATACAGTGTTTGATACTATATATATATGTACATACATATATATATACAAATACATTTATATCCTAGCTCGGTATAAAACAAACATACAATATGTTTGTTCTCTTTAAAGATAGAATATATTATCAGTTCATACTGGTATTCTCAACACAAAATTAAGACCAGCCCGGGCTCAGTGGCTCAGGTCCGTAATCCCAGCACTTTGGTAGCCAAGGTGGGTGGATCCCTTGAGTCCAGGAGTTTGAGACCAGCCTGGGCAACATGGCAAAACCCCATGTCTACAAAAAATACAAAAATTAGCCAGGCATGGTGGTGTGTGCCTGTGGTCCCAGCTACTCAGGAGGCTGAAGTGGGAGGGTCACTCGAGCCTGGGAGGCAGAAGTTGCAGTGAGCTAAGATCACATCACTGCACTCCAGCCTGGGTGATACAATGAGACCCTATCTCAAAAAAAAAAAAAAAAAAAAATTAAGTCCACAGTGTTTTTGCTTACGTAGAACTCATTTTCTCTGTGTTTCATCTCCTTGCTGAAGCCCACCATGGTGTCTGCCTGGTCCCCTTTAGCTGGGGTGGGTTGGTAATCATCATCATCCCAGAGCCGGCTTGATGACATAGGTCTCTGGAGACCTATAGAAAGATCTTTGTCACTTTATTCAGCTAATGCTTAGACTCCAGGCTAGGCTTCATACATCTCTCCCAGAGGTGCTCATGTGACACGAAAGGTACAGGCCAACACTGTTGTAATACACAGGATAATGCAAGTGACCCAAAGGGAGATCAGTGGCAAGTGGGTCCATGCGGAAGCAACTCTTTGAGAAAGACAGAGCGTGTCAGACTGTTTCAGACCCTGTTCTCCAGATCTCTTTTACCATTGGTAGTTTTTACCTCCAGCTTCCTCCTTACCCTCCTCCTCTTTCTTCTCCAAACCTTGGGACTTGACCTAACCCTCCCACCTCACCTTTTCCTCCCACCTGGCAGAATGACATCTTTGCTCCTGTAGAGCAGTACATCAGCTGGGAGAGGAGGAGCCCAGGAAATTCTTGTTGAACTGAAATGTGCTCAAGCCTTCCCACCTCCTTCATTTGCCCTGGGAGGAGAGTGCCAGATGTGCATTTGTTGGTTCTGGGTCCTTTGAAAGTATTAAGTAAGGATGTGGATGGCCATTTCCATGAGGTCAGGGCTCCCAGCTGTTATGGAACCTCAGAATCCTCTCTCATCCTTTTGCACATTGTATGAAATGAAAAGCAGGAAAACTGATCAGGAATAGAATATTGCAGGAAATAATCTTTTGTATGTGTATGGATCTACTTCATCACACTTCCAGTCTTCGTGACCTGGGAGGGAACTGGAGCATCCACGATCACCCTCATTTTACAGATGGGGAAAACAAGGCACAGAAAATGTAGTTGCTTTGTCTAAGGCCCAGCAACTTGCATCACTGTTCATCATTTCTGTCCATATACAGGTTGTATGTTGGGGTCATTACGGACATAACCTCAGCTCTTTATTCTTTTATTTATTTATCCAGCAATATATCTGTCTAGTGCCCTCTATGTGCCAGGCCTGCTTCTTGGGCTGCCAGTAAAGGAAGGAGCCCTGGTTTTTTGGTTTGTTTTTGTTTTTGTTTTTGTTTTTGTTTTTTTTGAGATATAGTCTCACTCTGTCACCTAGGCTGGAGTGGTGCAGTGGCACCATCACGGCTCACTGCAGCCTCAATGTTCTGCACACAAGCAATCCTTCTCCACCTCAGCCTCCAGAGTAGCTGGGACTACAGGCGTTTATCACCACACTTGGCTAATTTTTTTTTTTTTTTGAGGCAGAGTCTCACTCTGTTGCCCAGGCTGGAGTGCAGTGGCGCGATCTCGGCTCACTGCAAGCTCCGCCTCCTGGGTTCACGCCATTCTCCTGCCTCAGCCTCCCTAGTAGCTGGGACTACAGGTGCTCGCCACCACGCCTGGCTAATTTTTTCTATTTTTTTAGTAGAGACAGGGTTTCACCGTGTTAGCCAGGATGGTCTTGATCTCCTGACCTAGTGATCTTCCCACCTCGGCCTCCCAAAGTGCTGGGATTACAGGCGTGAGCCACTGCGCCCAGCCTGTTTTATTTTATTTTTATGATTTTTTTCTTTTCTTGCTAACATGGGTTGGGAACCAATGAAGTATTTTATTTTATTTTAAAAATATTATTTATTTATTTATTTATTTATTTATTTAGACAGGGTCTTGCTCTGTTACCCAGGCTGGAGTGCAGTGGCATGATCACAGCTCATTGCAGCCTCAACCTCCCAGGCTCAAGTGATCCTCCCACCTCAGCCTCCCAAATAGGTGGTACCACTATGCTTGGCTAAGTTTTAAACAATTTTTTTAGATACAGGGTCTTGCTATGTTGCCCAGGCTGGTCTCTAACTCCTGGGCTCAAGTGATCCTCCCATCTTGGCCTCCCAAAATACTGAGATTACAGATGTGAGCTGTTACACTCAACCTAAAAATGTTTTCATTGACACATCATAATTATATGTATTTTTGGGGTACAGGGTGATATTTTGGCTCCTGTACAATGTGTAATGATCAAATCAAAGTAATTAGCGTATCCATCACCTCAAACATTTATCATTTCTTTGTGTTGGGAACATCCAAAATCCTGTCTTCTGTTTATTTGAAAATATACAATACATTATTATTAACTGTAGTCACCCTACAGTGCTGTAGAACACTAGAACTTATTCTTCCTATCTAGCTGTAATTCTGTATCGATTAACCAGCCTCTCCTTCTCCCCTACTTCCCTCTATCCTTCCCAGCCTCTAATAACTACTATTCTACTCTCTACTTTTATGAGATTGACTTTTTCGGCCTCCACATGTGAGTGAGAACATGCAGTATTTATCTTTCGTGCTTGGCTTGTTTTACTTAACATAATGTTCTCTGGGCTCATGCATGTTGTGCACATACAAGATTTCATTCTTTTTTAATGGCTGAATAGTAGTCCATTGTGTATATATATCACATTTTCTTTATCCATTCATCTGTTGGACACTTAGGCAGATTCCATATCTTGGCTATTGTGAATAGTTCTACAATAAATATGGAAGTGCAGATATCTCTTCAACACACTGATTTTTTTCTTGTAATTTTTTTTATCGTAGTAAAAAACACATAACGTAAAATTTACTATCTTAACTATTTTTAAGTGTACAGTTCAGTAGCATTGTGTATTTCACGTTGTTGTGAAACACATCTCCAAAACGTTTTCATCCTGCAAATATGAAACTCTATGTTCATTGGACAACTTCTCCCCTTTTCCCCTTTCCCTACCCCTGGTCGCCACCATTCTACTTTCTATTTCTTTTTATTTGAGACGGAGTTTCACTCTTGTTGCCCAGGCTGGAGTGCAATGGTGTGATCTTGGCTTACTGCAACCTCCACCTCCCGGGTTCAAGTGATTCTCCTGTCTCAGCCTCCCGAGTAGCTGGGACTATAGGCACCTGTCACCACACCCGGCTAATTTTTGTATTTTAGTAGAGATGGGGTTTCACCACGTTGGCCAGGCTGGCCTTGAACTGCTGACCTCAGGTGATCTGCCCGCTTCGGTCTCCCAAAGTGCTTGGATTACAGGCCTGAGCCACTGCGCCCGGCCCACCATTCTACTTTCTGTTTCTATGAACTTGACTGCTTTCGATACCTCATAAAATGGAATCATACAGTATTTGTCTTTTCGTGACTGGCTTAGTTCACTTTGCATAATGTCCTCAAGGTTCATATGAGTCATAGCATGTGTCAGAATTTCCTTCCTTTTTAAGGCTGAATAATACTCCATTTTGTGTATAGACCATATTTTGCTTATTCATTTATTATTAAAAGTCAATGGAGATTTCAGTTGCTTCCTCTTCTTGGCTATTGGGAATAGTGCTGCTGTGAACGTGGATGTGCAAATGTCTCGAGACCCTGCTTTCAATTCTTTTGGTTCTGTTTTTTTTTTTTTCTTTAATTTTTGAGATGGAGTCTCGCTCTGTCGCCCAGGCTGGAGTGCAGTGGCACAGTCTTAGCTCACTGCACCCTCTGCCTCCTGGGTTCAAGCAATTCTCTTGCCTCAGCCTCCTGAGTAGCTGGAACTACAGGCATGTTCTACCACTCCCGCCTAATTTTTGTATTTTTAGTAGAGATGGGGTTTCACCATGTTGGCCAGGCTGGCCTTGAATTCTTGACCTCAAGTGATCCACTCACCTTGGCCTCCCAAAGTGCTGGGATTACAGGCATGAGCCACCATGCCCAGCCTTCTGTTGTTTCTTTTGGATATATACGCAAAAGTGGGACTGCTGTATCATATGGTAGTTCTATTTTTAATTTTTTTAGGAATCTCCATACTGTTTTCCGTAGTGATTATACCATTTTACATTCCCACTGAAAATGTTTCTTTTTTTTTAAATTTTATTTTGTAGAGATGGAATCTCGCTATGTTACCCACGTTAGCCTGGAACTCCTGGGCTCAAGGAATGCTCTCTCCTCATCTTCCCAAAGTGCTGAGATTACAGGCATGAGCTACTGTGCTTGGCCCAACAATGTTTCTTAAAGGTTCCAGTTTCTCTACGTCCTTGCCAATGATTTATTTTCTGTTTTTGTTTTGTTTTTGTCTTTGGTTTTGATAGTAGCCATCCTAATGGATGTGAGATGATATCTATTGTGGTTTTGATTTGCATTTCTGTGATGGTAAGTGATGTTGAGCATCTCTCTATCTCTTTTTTTTTCTTTTTTTTGGCCGGGGAGGAGGGGACAGAGTCTTGCTTCATTGTCCAGGCTGGAGTATAGTGGCATGATCATGGCTCACTGCAGCCCCAACCTCTGGGGCTCAAGTGATCCTCCCACCTCAACCTTCTGAGTAGCTGGGAGTACAGGTGTGCACAACACCACACATGGCTAATTTTTAGATTTTTTTTTTTTTTGAGACGGAGTTTTGCTCTTGTTGCCCAGGCTGGAGTGCAATGGCGCCATCTCGGCTCACTGCAACCTCCACCTCCCGGGTTCAAGTGATTCTCCTGCTTCAGCCTCCCAGGTAGCTGTGATTGATTACAGGTGCCCGCCACCACGTCCAGTTAATTTTTTGTATTTTTAGTAGACTCCGGGTTTCAACATGTTGGCCAGGCTGGTCTCGAACTCCTGACCACATGTGACCTGCCAGCCTCGGCCTCCCAAAGTGCTGGGATTACAAGCATGAGCCACCACACCCAGCCTTTCTTTCTTTTTTTTTTTTTTTTAACACAGGATCTTGCAGTGTTATCCAAGCTGGTCTCGAATTCCTGGGCTCAAGTGATCCTCCCACTTTGGCCTCCCAAAGTATCCCACCTCAGCCTCCCAAAGTATCGAGATTACAGGCCTGTGCCACCATGCCCAACCACGAGCATCTTTTCTTTCTTTCTTTCTTTTTTTTTTGAGACAGAATCTCGCTCTTCTCACCCAGGCTGGAGTGCAATGGCATGGTCTCGGCTCACTGCAACCTCCCCCTCCTGGGTTCAAGTGATTCACCTGCCTCAGCCTCCTGAGTAGCTGTGATTACAGGTGCCTGCCACCACACCCAGCCAATTTTTGTACTTTTAGTAGAGATGGGTTTTTGCCATGTTGGCCAGGCTGGTCTTGAACTCCTGACCTCAGGTGATCTGCCTGCTTCGGCCTCCCAAAGTGCTGGAACTACAGGCATAAGCTACCACACCCGGCTGAGCATCTTTTCATATGCTTGTTGATCGTTTGTATAATATCTTTAGAGAAATGTCTGTTCAAATCCTTTTTTTGTTTGTTTGTTTTTTTGTTTTGTTTTGTTTTTTGTTTTTTTTTGAGACAGAGTCTCACATGGTTGCCTGGGCTGGAGTACAATGGTGCAATCTCGGCTCACTGCAACCTCCGCCTCCCAGGTTCAAGTGATTCTCCTGCCTCAGCCTTCTGAGCAGCTGGGATTACAGGTGCCCACCACCATGCCTGGCTAATTTTTTGTATTTTTGTAGAGATGGGATTTCACCATGTTGGCCAGGCTGGTCTCGAACTCCTGACCTCAAGTGATCTGCCCGCCTCAGCCTCCCAAAATGCTGGGATTACAGGTGTGAGCCACCGTGCCTGGCCCCTTTGTTCATTTTTTAATCATTTATTTGATTTTTGTTGTTGAGTTGTAGAAGTTCTTCTTACATTCTGGACATTAACCCACTGTCAGATATATGATTAGCAAATATTTTCTCCTATTCCATAAGTTTCCTTTTTACTTTGTTGATTGTGTCCTTCAAGGAACATAAGTTGTGTCCTTCGATGTAGTCCCATTTGTCTGTTTTTGCTTTTGTTGCCTATGCTTCTGGTGTCATATCCAAGAAATCATTGCCAAATCCAATGTCATGAAACTTTATGCCTATGGTTTTTTCTAGGAGTTGTACAGATGTTACATTTAGGCATTTAAATCTATTTTGTTTTAATTTTAGTGTGTGTGTGTGTGTGTGTGTGTGTGTGTGTGTGTGTGTGTGTGTGTGTGTGTGTGTGTGTGTGTGTGTGTGTGTGTGTGTGTGTGTGTGTGTGTGTGTGTGTGTAGAGACAGGGTCTCGCTATGTTGCTCAGGCTGATCTTGAACTCCTGGCCTCAAGTGATTCTCCTACCTCAGCCTCCCAAGTAGCTGGGATTACAGGCAAGAGCCACTGCACCTTGCTGGGTCTTTAATCCATTTTGAGTTAATTTTTGCATATGGTGTGAGATAAGGGTCTAACTTCATTCTTTTGCACAAGGACATCCAGTTTTTTCAACATCATTTGTTGAAGAGACTGTCCTTTCCCCTATTGAGTCGTCTAGGCATCCTTGTCAAAGATCATTTGACGCAGGGGAAAAATCAAGGCCTTTTGAAAAATGCCTACACTAAGGGGAAATGACACATGTTTTACTGTCCAGCCTGCAGCTGTGCCATCCAGGACCAGATGGGAAGTTACATCCAGGAAGGTGGACCTCCAAGGTCCCTTCTCACATCTCTAGGCTCTGCTCACTAGCTATACAGCCCTGTACTTACAAAAGAATTATTGCCATAGCCTGTAAGAAAGTAGATGGAAGTCAAAAGCAGATCCTTAGGTTGCTGACAAAGATTGCTGGTTGAGACTCATATTTTGACACTTGGAGTCTCCTTATTCATCTTCTATTCATCTCAAATATGTGCCAACATGACTCCCCCTCAGGACTGGCCTCATCTCTGCCTCTCCAGCATCATCATTTCCTGCTGATCCCTTGCTCTACTGTGACACCTCAGTGACAATGGGCTCTGTGTGCATTCTGACAGGCGAGGGTGGGCGGGAGTTAGAATCGAGTCCTCAGCTCACCTGTGCTCCTGGATCAATCAACTTCAAAACATATTGCCCAGCGGTGATTTAAACTCAGAGGTTAAAGCAGCAGTGGTTTACTCTTGCTTGAGGGTCCGCAGATGACCAGGGCAGGTCTCCTTCAGGCAGTGGCACTTGGGAGTAAGCTAGGAGGTGTGTCTTCCTGTTGTGATGGCAGAAGTACAGGAGGGTAAGCGGGAGTCACAGCATCCCAGCTTGAGCCTGCACACCCTCACTCCATTCCACATTCCATTGGCTGAATCAAGGCATGTGGCCCTGTCCAATATCAGTAGGATGGGAAGATATCCATTCCCCATTTTAGAGGATCCTGCAAAGTCCAGTGGCAAAAGTTGTGGACTTAAAATTGTAGCTCAGGGATGGCAAAAAGAATCAGGAGAAATGCTTCAGTCTGTCACAGCCTCTAACCTCCCTTCTAACGATCACACCCTGTAGCTTCTTTATCTATAGAATAAGAGGACTGGGCTAGGTGATGTCTGGGGTTCTTTCTAGCCTTACCTTTCTGAAAATTTGATGGGAAACCATCTGGAAGGAGGAGGAGGAGAGATGAGATATCTAAGATGACCTGTATGCTTGGCACTGGGCTTGACACATCAAAGGACTCGGGAAATGTCTGTTGACTTAATGACTTGGAGATCTGAGTCCGGGAGGCCAGGAATCTGGTGACTGACCTGGTAGGGAAAGAATGGGGGATGCTTTAGCTGGGCCTCAGGTGTTCACTGGCCTTCCTGCCCCTGGGGCCACAGGCCCTGGGCACTGCTGTTGGAGTTGCAACTTTACAACTTCGGAGTTGCAGTGACAGCATCCGGGTGCTTGTCTCCCTTTTTTTTTTTTTCCCCTGCCATTACTAACAGATTTGTTGCAGAAATGGCCTGGGCCCTTGCTCCTGAGCCCTGGGGCAGCATGGGAACAGGGCTGATGGTGTGTTCTGGTTCTCAGACTTGGGAACCTTGCGGGCAGACTGAGTGGGGACATTTTGCTGAGTTGTTCATGCACTGTGACAAGAAAGGCACCTTCTTTGAATTTTTTATTTTTAGAAAATAAAATTATTTTGCTAGATACAGGCATGGAAGCAATTTTCTTCTTTTGAATCCTGCAGTTCTCCTAAGTTTGAATTTATTTTATCTTTCAGCTTACTAAGACTTTGCCTTCTAGAGATTGGATTAGAGTGTTCTTAACCTTGAGCTGATTCCCGTTGTGCCTTCTCTCCAGCCTGTACTTACCTGAGTGCCTCGCAGTCCTCTTAACGTTATCCCTGGCTTCAGGCTGCTGCCCTCCTCACTCACCTTCTCTTTCAGCCTTAGTTTGTGCTCAGTGGCAGTATGTCATTATGTGTGAATGTGCAGCTGTGTGGCAGGACCAGTAGCTCATGTTTTGTCTGTTCCCTCCCAGAAGTCCCAGCCCACAATAAATCAGTGTTCAGTAACTGATAGCCAGCCACACACTGCACAGATGTGCCATGAATGGGAAGCTGATTAGATTTTCCAGGTCCCTGGAAAAGTTGCATGGTGTGGTGGCAGAAGAATCTCTAGGTAGGAAAGGAACTTAAAAGTCACCAAGGCCAGGCACAGTGGCTCACACCTGTAATCCCAGCACTTTGGGAGGCCGAGGTGAGTGGATCACTTGAG
Source organism: Pongo pygmaeus (assembly GCF_028885625.2). Classification (NCBI taxonomy): domain Eukaryota; kingdom Metazoa; phylum Chordata; class Mammalia; order Primates; family Hominidae; genus Pongo; species Pongo pygmaeus. Next base: position 41,633,375 of record NC_085931.1, read on the forward strand.
GCCAGGAGTTTGAGACCAGCCTGGCCAACATGGCAAAATCCCATCTCTACCAAAAATACAAAATAAGCCGGGCGTGGTGGTGCACCCCTGTAATCCCAGCTACTTGGAAGGCTGAGGCATGAGAATTGCTTGAATCAAGGGGGCAGAGGTTGCAGTGAGCTGAGATGGCACCACTGCACTCTATCCTGGGCAACAAAGTGAGACTCTGTCTCAAAAAAAAAAAAAAAAGTCACTGAGCCAGAGCCAGGATAGCTTGAGGCCACGAGTTCAAGACCAGCCTGGACAACATAGACCCCATCTCTCAAAAACAAACAAACAACAACAACAAAAAGTGCCGTCAAGCCAACCATCTCTCTGTTCATTGACTTCTTCCCATAGCATCCCAATCCCCTTATCACCTCTCAGGTAACAGAGAGCAAACCTCTAAGACAAGCTGATTGTTCCTTAAACAACTCTGAATGTTAGAAAATCCTTCTTCTGTTGAGCTGAGATAGGTTTCCCAGCAACTTCTGTCCTCATTGGGATATTTCTCTGTCCCACACAGCTGGGGTTATCCCTTCCACATGGATGTACTTTTCATCTTCAGAGAGGCTGTCTCAGTGTTCCTGTGTATTATGTGTTGCCACATAACAAATCACCTTGACATTTAGCACTGTAAGACAACAATAAGCATTATCTCATTGTTTCCATGGATCATGAATTCACCCATGGATGATTAATTGGGGTGATCCTGAGTGGACTCAGGATCTGTCATGAGGGCTGCAGTCATTTGAAGGCTTGACTGGCTGGAGACACCACTTCCATTGTGGCTCACTCACACGCCTGGCAAAATGGTGCAGGCAATTGGCAGGAGGCCTCAGTTCCTCACCCTGTGGATTTCTCCAAAGGGCCGCTCGAGCGTCCTCACAACATGACAGCTGGCTTTTCTAAGGGAGAGTGAGCCAAGACAGAGTTAGGCAGGAACCCCAGTGTGCCTACCCTGAAATCCACACTCAATATCCTCTTAGTTACACAGGTGATCCCTGGTCAGTGTGGGAGGAAAACACCACATGTCCATGACCTTCGCTTTCCTTATCTGTCAACAGCCCTGCTTGGCTATTTGAAACAAAAAGGGAAGAAGTACTTGGCAAACTGTTTCATAAGTGTAAGGGATATTTTTTAATATAAGGGTTTTGCTAGTAATGAATGCTTAACTAATGAGACCCTCCTGTTTAACTCCCATATTCCTGTTTAACAGGAAGGCAGGACTGGATTTGCCAGAGGATGAGGAAGACATAGTTGAGGCCTCCTTGGGGAGCAGCCAGGTTGTGGAACCTTGTCGTGGGAGACCCTTCTCTGCTGATGGAGTCCTTCCCTTGCTCAGTCCAAATGGTGGATGGGAGGCCCAGCACGGTGGCTCATGCCTATAATCCCAACACTGTGGGAGGCCGAGGCAGGCAGATCACTTGAGGTCAGGAGTTCGAGACTAGCCTAGTCAACATGGTGAAACCCTGTCTCTACTAAAAATACAAAAAAATTAGCCAGGCATGGTGGCGGGTGCCTGTAATCCCAGCTACTTGGGAGGCTGAGGCAGGAGAATTGCTTGAACCTAGGAGGAAGAGGTTGCAGTGAGCTGAGATGCACCACTGCACTCCAGCCTGGGTGAGAGAGGGAGACTCCATCTAAAAAAAACCCAAAAAAACAAAAACCAAAAAACAAACAAAAAAAACCCAAAAGACAGATGGTGCATGAGAGAAAGAAGGTCACATGTCATTGGTTGCTGGGTGCTATGGGGGCCCGGAAGACTAGCTGCCCCATGGAGGCCAGGATCTCATCTGTCTCATTCACCACTCTGAACCCAGTGCCTGGCCTGTGGCAAGCCCTCAGTGAATGCCGTGCTGACTGAATGAAGGACGAGTGTGCGGAGCAGGGGTGAAGGTGGTCTCCCACGCAGACTCTGTTAGGGGAGTCTGCAACTGCCTATGGTGTGGGGTCTTTGGTTCTGCAGGCTGCTGTTGTGTTTCGACAGGAGTTTACCTGCCATTCCTGCTTCAAGTGAAGCTTGATGGGAGTTGCTTTTACATAAGACCATTTCATCTATTGTTCATGTCAGTGTCTATAATACTGGAGGCCATGAAGGGAAGAAGCGAAATTCCTGAATAAATTGTATGTCTCACCATCAGATCTGTAAACTCATATTGTAATCTGAACATTTAAATTTATAATTGGCCTTGGTGTATTAAATTTGGAGTTAAATGTTTCCTTAATTATCTCAAATTCATGGCATTTCAGTCTTTCACTTGGCTTAGCAACTGGTTTTCTTTTTTAGAAACTTTGCTTAGTGTAGTATTTTGGTAGGTTTTTGTGCTGCGGGACTTTTAAGATTGTAAAAGGAAGAATCTGGGTTGCAGGAATATCCTATAGATTGTGGCTGCAGCTACCGAGATTGTGCGATGATTTAAAAAACAAATCTGCTCAAGTATCCTGAATTCTGTGAAGGAGAATCTGGATGTATAGGCCCACAGCTATGCTTGAAATAGATCCAGCCCTGTGCCCTAGAGACCCTGCCAGCTCCCAACTTCTTGCCTTGAGACACTTAGTGTACAGCCTCATTCCTCTGCCTGGCTCCCTGGGACTCAAGAGGTCCCCTTTGTCACCAAAGTCATTCAGTGCTGCTGTTTGTCATGGCTATACACAGGGAAGATTTAAACAATACTTACAGATTTTATTTTTTATTTTGGAAATTTTCAAAATATACAAAAATGGAGATGTTGGTGTGATGAAATCCTTGTCCCCATCACCCAGTGTCAACAAGTCTCACCTTAGGGTCCATCTAGGGTCCACACTCAATCAAATCCCACACATCCTTAACTTTCATTTATAAATATTTTAGTACAGTGTGTATCTCTTTAGAGTTTTTTTAAGGTAATCAAAATAGTACCAACATGCCTAAAAATTTAACAATAATTACTTAATATTATCAAATATCTAGTCAATACTCAAATTTCCCCACTGATTTATAATTTTGTTTATAGTTTCTAGAAGTCAAAATCCTGATCTTTCTTTCTTTCTTTCTTTTCTCTTTTTTCTTTCTTTCTCCCTTTCTCTTTCTCCTTCCTTCTCTCTCTTTCTTTTTCTTTCTTTTCTCTTTTTTCTTTCTTTCTCTTTCTCCTTCCTTCTCTCTCTCTCTCTTTCTTTTTCTTTCTTTCTTTCTTTCTCTCTGTCTTTTTTTTTTTTGACAGAGTCTCACTCTGTCACCCAGGCTGGAGTGCAGTGGCGTGATCACAGTTCACTGCAGCTTTTACCTCCTGAGCTCGAGTGATCCTCCCACCTAGCCCTCCAAAGAGCTGGGACTACAGGCGTGTGCCACCACATCAGGATAATTCTTTTTGAATTTTAGTAAAGACAGGATCTCACTATATTGCCTAGCTTAGTCTTGAACTCCTGGGCTCAAGTGATCCGCCCGCCTCGACCTTCCAAAGTGTTGCTGGGATTACAGGCATGAGCCACCACACCTGCCTCAAATAACTTTCATACACTACAATTGGTTGATATTTCTTCTAATATATATATATATATATATATATATATGTTTATTTATTTTTTGCTGGAGTGCAGTGGCGCAATCTCAACTCACTGCAACCTCTGTCTCCTGGGTTCAAGCGATTCTTCTGCCTCAGCCTCCTGAGTAGCTGGGACTACAGGCGCGAACCACAAAGCCCAGCTAATTTTTGTATTTTTAGTAGAGACGGGGTTTCACCATATTGGTCAGGCTGGTCTTGAACTCCTGACTTCATGATCCACATGCCTCAGCCTCCCAAATTGCTGGGATTACAGGCGTGAGCCACCACACCCAGCCTTATTTATTTATGTATTTATTTTATTTATTTTTCCTGAGACAGAGTCTTGCTCTGTTGCCCAGGCTGGAGTGCAGTGGCATGATCTTGGCTCACTGCAACCTCTGCCTCCCAGGTTCAAGCGATTCTCCTGCCTCAGCCTCCAAAGTAGCTGGGATTACTGGCGTGCGCCACCACGCCCAGCTAATTTTTGTATTTTTAGTAGAGATGGTGTTTCACCATGTTGGCCAGGCTGGTCTCGAACTCCTGACCTTAAGTGATCCACCTGCCTTAGCCTCCCAAAGTGCTGGGATTACAGGCATGAGCCACCGCACCCGGCCAGATTTTTATTTAAAAAAACTTTACCTATTTAGAGCAGTTTTAGGTTCACAACAGAATTGAGCAGAAGGTACAGGATTTCCCATCTACTCTTTCCCAACACAGGCATATCGTCCCCCATTACCAACATCCCCATCAGAGTGGTCTATTTGTTGCAGTGGATGAACCCACATCGTTATTACCCACAGTGCATGCTTTACATTAGGGTTCACTCTTGGTGCGGTACCTTCTATGGACTTGGACAAATGCCTAATGGCATGTATCCACCATTACAGTATCATACAGAGTATTTTCACTGCCCTAAAAATCAGTCTGTGCTCTGCCTATTCATCACTCCCCATCCCCTAACCCCAAGCAACCACTGATCTTTTTACTGTCTGCATTAGTTTTGCCTTTTCCAGAAAGTCAGGTAGTTGGAATCACACAGTATGTACAGTATGTAGCCTTTTTGGATTGGCTTTTTTCCCTTAGTAATATGCATTTAAGTTTCCACCATGTCTGGTTTTTGTTTGTTTGTTTTGAGACGGAGCCTTGCTCTGTCGCTCAGGCTGGAGTGCAGTGGCGTGATCTCATCTCACTGCAACCTCCATCTCCCAGGCTCAATTGAGTCTCCTGCCTCAGCCTCCTGGGTAGCTGGGATTACAGGTGCGTGCCACCACACTTGGCTAGTTTATTTTGTATTTTTAGTAGAGACGGGGTTTCACCGTGTTGACCAGGCTGGTCTCCAACTCCTGACCTTAGGTGATCCGCCCGCCTTGGCCTCCCAAAGTGCTGGGATTATAGGCGTGAGCCACCATGCCCAGCTTCCACCATGTCTTTTCATGGTTTGTTAGCTCATTTCTTTTTAGCACTGAATAATATTTCATTGTCTAGATGGACTATAGTTTGTTCACTCACTGAAGGACATTTTGGTTGCATGCATATTTTGGCAGTTATGAATAAAGCTGCTATAAACACCCATTTGCAGGGTTTTGTGTGGACCTAACACATCTTGCTATGAGCGGGGCAGGGACGAGACAGTCCAGGTCCGTGTCTCATGGAACTTTTGCTTTAGCTTGTGAGCTGTGCATGACAGACAATGACAAAGTAAACCAAAATATTATTTCTGGACAGATACCCCAGTGTGCTCCATGGAAAGAGCCCTGTGCTGGTGGCAAAGAAACCAAATTATAAGCCGGGCGCAGTGGCTCACACCTGTAATCCCAGCACTTTGGGAGGCCGAGGCGGGTGGATCACAAGGTCAGGAGATCAAGACCATCCTGGCTAACATGGTGAAACCCCCTCTCTACTAAAAATACAAAAAAAATTATCCGGGCATGGTGGCAGGCGCCTGTAGTCCCAGCTACTTGGGTGGCTGAGGCAGGAGAATGGCGTGAACCCAGGAGGGGGATCTTGCAGTGAGCTGAGATCGTGCCACTGCACTGCAGCCTGGGTGACAGAGCAAGACTCTGTCTCAAAAAAAAAAAAAAAAAAAAAAAAGAAACCAACTTATAGGCCGGGTGCAGTGGCTCAGGCCTGTAATCCCAGCACTTTGGGCGGCCGAGGCAGGCAGATCTCTTGAGGCCAGGAGTTCAACACCAGCCTGGCCAACATGGTGAAACCCTGTCTCTACTAAAAATATAAAAATTAGCCAGGCATGGTGGCATGCACCTGTAATCCCAGCTACTACTCGGGAGGCTGAAGCATGAGAATCACTTGGACCCGGGAGGCAGAGGTTGTAGTGAGTCAAGATCACACCACTGCAGTTCAGCCTGGGAGACAGAGTGAGACTCTTCAGCCTCCTCCACCAAAAAAAAAAAAAAAAAAAAAAAAAAAATACACACACACAAAAAACAAATTATAGTTCTGCCTTTGGTATTCACCAGTTCTACGGACCAGGGCAAGTGATTTGTCCTTTCCTGATCTCCTCCCCTTTCCTAGCTGTGAAATGGGGCTAATTCCCTCCAACAAGTACCTGACATATGGAATATACTTGATCAATATTTGCTAAATGAATCAATGTCTGCTTTTCTAATTTATGGCTCTTGTGAGGGTCAAAAGAGTCTTTTTTTTTTTTTTTTTTTTTTTTTTTTTTCTGAGACAAAATCTCACTCTGTCACCCAGGCTGAGTGCAGTGGTGCAATTTTAGCTCACTGCAACCTCTGCCTCCCAGGTTCAAATGATTCTCATGCCTCAGCCTCCCAAGTAGCTGGGATTACAGGTGTGCACCACCATGCCTGGCTGATTTTTGTATTTTTAGTAGAGATGGGGTTTTGCCATGTTGCCTAGGCTGATCTCAAACTCCTGGCCTCAAGTGATCCGCCCACCTCAGCCTCTCAAAGTGCTGGGATTACAGGCATGAGCCCCCCGGCCAAAACAGTCATGTTCGCGATAGGCTCCCATAGAAGGTGAAGTGCTACATAGATGAAAGTTGTATTGATAGGAATGCTGTGCTTCATAAATTACTCTCATCCTATGTTTGTGTAAAAATGTAGAGATGTCATTTACAATAGCAAAACTTGGAACCAACCCAAATGCCCATCAATGATAGACTGGATAAAGAAAATGTGGCACATATACACCATGGAATACTATGCAGCCATAGAAAAGAATGAGTTCATGTCCTTTGCAGGGACCTGGATGAAGCTGGAAGCCATCATTCTCAGCATTCTAACACAGGGACAGAAAACTAAACATCACATATTCTCACTCATAAGTGGGAGTTGAATAGTGAGAACACATGGACACGGGGAGGGGAACATCACACACTGGGGTCTGTCAGAGGGTGGGGGCAAGGGGAGGGAGAGCATTAGGACAAATACCTAATGCATGTGGGGCTTGAGACCTAGATGACAGGTTGATAGGTGCAGCAGACCACCATGGCACATGTATACCTGTGTAACAAACCTGCACGTTCCACACATGTATCCCAGAACTTAAAGTAAAATAATAAATAATAAATAAATAAATGTAGTGATGTGACGTTCAGTGATGGGAGAATGGCTTCCAGGCCTCCTTTTTAATTGTTATTTTTAAAATTACATTAGAAGTGTCCTTGTAGTAGCATTTATTTAACATTTCTCGAGGGAAACTTTAAATGGCAAAGAATCAGGCCAGTAGGAAAATGAAACAATGTCAGGTCTCAGAGTGACAGCCTCATCTCCGAAAGTGAGCACTGCATAAGTAGAGGCTTCTGTTTGATGGGCAGCGGCTGACATTTGTGATGTTGAGCATTGTCTGAGTGGCACCATCTGACTAACTTTAATGGCTTTTGAGAGTATAAGTGAACCTGGGCGACAAAAGTCCATGCAGCCCAATTGGTAAGACATGGAAGGTGCTGGAAGTAGGTAGGTGGGCCTGGCTCTGGTGGCTCAGTGTCCTGTGGGGCCCCAGCCTATGCATGTGGAACGGGGAGGTAACATCCCTACTTTTCCATCACATCTTAAATGGCTGTCCATGTGAGACGCTGCTAAGGTAAGTCCTCAGGATGTGGTAGTTAGGATGTACAAGCTGAGCTTCCTTCCTTCCACCTACCCAGGAGGCTCCTAACAGTTTCCCCTTGACCTGAGAGGTAGAAGAACTGAAAACAGCTTTTCCTCCTGTCTGTGTCTCTTAAACACTGCCCTTCCTGCCCTCTGACATGCCTTCTGTGGCCAGTGTCCAAGTACACCAGCAGGTTTTTAGTCAAAAACCACAGAAAACCAAACCTGGATATTTTAAGCAAAAAAGCTCATATATATGCAGAAGGGATCTTGGGTAGCTCACAGAATCTCTGGAAAGACAGGAAAATATAGCTCTCAGAGAAGAGGTGAGAACAAGGGAGGCTGGACAGCGAGCTCTGTGGACAAAGTCATGCCACAGAACCACCCCAGAGAGGACACTGATACCTGGGCACTGCATGTTGATGCCACCTGGCACTGCTGCCTCTGCTGCCCCTAAGAACCAGTCATTGTTGCTGCTATCATTGCCAGGAAATAATTCTCATTCCTATTTTTTTAAAAATAAATTTTAACCGAAGTCTAATATGTGTAGAGAAAAGTAGACAAATAAGTGTATAGCTCAGTGAATGTTCATAAAATGAACACCCTGAATAACCACTACCCCAATGAAGAAATAAAGCATGACCACCCTGGGTCGGGCGCAGTGGCTCACACCTGTAATCCCAGCACTTTGGGAGGCCGAGGCGGATGGATCACAAGGTCAAGAGATCAAGACCATCCTGGCCAACATGGTGAAACCCTGTCTCTACTAAAAATACAAAAATTAGCTGGGTGTGGTGGCGTGTGCCTGTAGTCCCAGCTACTCGGGAGGCTGAAGCAGGAGAATCACTTGAACCCAGGAGATGAGGTTGCCATGAGCCGAGATCACGCCACTGTACTTCAGCCTGGTGACAGAGAGAGACTCTGTCTCAAAGAAAAAAAAAAGGTCCAGGCATGGTGGCTCATGCCTGTAATCCCAGCACTTTGAGAGGCTGAGGCGGTTGGATCACGAGGTCAGGAGATAGAGACCGTCCTGGCTAACACAGTGAAACCCCATCTCTACTAAAAATACAAAAAAATTAGCCACATGTGGTGGCGGGTGCCTGTGGTCCCAGCTACTCGGGAGGCTGAGGCAGGAGAATGGTGTGAACCCAGGAGGCGGAGCTTGCAGTGAGCCAAGATTGTGCCACTGCACTCCAGCCTGGGCAACAGAGCAAGACTCCGTCTCAAAAAAAAAAAAATACAAAAATTAGCTGGGCGCAGTAGTGCACAGATGTTTTTGCTCAACATTATATTTGTGAGATTTTTCCAGGTTTTTTTGTTTGTTCGTTTTTTGTTTTTGTAGAGACAGGGTCTAGCTGTGTCACCTAGGCTAGAGTACAGTGGTACCATCATAGCTCACTGTAGCCTCAAACTCCTGGGCTCAAAAGATCCTTCTGCCTTAGACTCCCAAGTAGCTGGGTCTACAGGCACATGTCAACATGCCTGGCTAACTTTTTCTTATTTTTATAGAGACAGGTTTTGCTTTGTTACCCAGGCTGGTCTCGAACATCTAGCTTCAAGCAATCCTCCTGCCATGGTCTCCCAAAGTGTTGGGATTATAGGTGTGAGCCACTGCCTCTTCCAGGTTCTTATATGTAACTAACTCATTTGTTTTAATTGCTGTATTATATTCCACCATTTGGAAGAACCACAAAATGGATAAACCACCATTTGTCGTATGGACCTGCAAGTTGTTTTCAGATTTTGGCTTTTAGGAATAATGTTGTGAACATTTTGGCACCTGCCTTCTGGTAAGCATATGTACACATTTCTAATGCCGAAATCCATAGGAGTAAAATTGCTTAATCATGAGACACATATACATTCACTGATAACTGATGAGGTTGAGTGCTTTTTCATATGTTTATCAGCCATTTGGGTATCTTCCTTTGTGAAGTGCCTACTCAAGTTTTTTACCCATTTTAAATTGGTTCATTTCCTAGTATAAAGGTTCCCCAAAAAATTAAAAATAGAACTACCGTATGATCTAGGAATCCTACTTTTGGAAATTTATCCAAAAGAACCGAAATTAGGATCTCAAAGATACTAGCACTGCCATGTTCATTGCAGCGTTATTCACAGTACCCACCTAAATGTCCATCGTTGGATGGATGGATCTAAAATTATTGGCCAGGCACAGTGGCTCACGCCTGTAAACCCAGCACTTTGGGAGGCCAAGGTGGGAGGATCACCTGGGGTCAGGAATTTCAGACCAGCCTGGCCATCATAATGAAACCCCGTCTCTACTGAAAATACAAACATTAGCTGGGCATATTGGTGGGTACCTGTAATCCCAGCTACTCGGGAGGCTGAGGCAGGAGAATCATTTGAACCCAGGAGGCAGAGATTGCTGTGAGCCAAGATTGTGCCATTGCACTCCAGCCTGGGTGACAGAGAGAGACTCCATCTCAAAAAAAAAAAAAAATATATATATATATATATATATGTGTGTGTGTGTATATATGTATACACAACGGGGAGATAGCCTTAAAAAGGTAGGAAATCGGCTGGTCATGGTGGCTAATGCCTGTAATCCCAGTACTTTGAGAGGCCGAGGCAGGCAGATCACAAGGTCAGGAGTTTGAGACCAGCCTGGCAAACATAGTGAAACCCTGTCTCTACTAAAAATACAAAAATTAGCCAGGCTCTTGTGGACTTCAGCTCTTGTGGACCTCAACACCTTGATTATGGGCTTCTAGCCTCCAGAAGTGTGAGATAATAAATTTCTGGGTTTTTTTGTTTTTTGGGTTTTTTTTTTTTGAGATGGAGTCTCCCTCTGTCACCCAGGCTGGAGTAAAGTGGCACAATCTCGCTCGGCTCACTGCAACCTCTGCCTCCCAGGTTCAAGCGATTCTCATGTCTCAGCCTTCCAAGTAGCTGGGACTACAGGCGTGTGCCACCATGCCCGACTAATTTTTGTATTTTTAGTAGAGACGGAATTTCACCATGTTTCCCAGGCTAGTCTCAAACTCCTGACTTCAAGTGATTTGACCATCTCGGCCCCCCAAAGTCCTGGGATTACAGGCGCGAGCCACCACACCCAGCCTGGAGTTTGCTTTTAAAGCCACTTTTTATAAAGTATAAAAGTATAACATACATGCAGAAAAACTGGTCGATTACGAGGATGTAGCTAGTGAATTTTCATGGAGTGAGCACCTCCCTTATTTTGAATTTATTTCCCTCCACTTATTGTTAACAAACAGTGGCTTGTCATTTACAGGCGTGTGTCCTTCCCAAGCTAGACCACTGAGGCCAGAAAGATATGTCTTATTTATTTTTGTATCTACTCCCTCCCCAGTTTCTAGCACAGTTCCTTTATATAGTAGCCCACAGGAAGTGCTTGCTGAATTAGAATGCAGAAGGTTGGATGGGAATTTCACAGTGAATCAGGGTCACCTTGAGCTTGCGTTGAATGGAAGTTCCATATAAGGCTAAGTACTTTGCTCCAGAGTGGTAGCTTTTGGTCTTTCTGTGCGTCTGGATTCAGATTCACTGCCCTGTCTATATGTATATATATATATATATATATATATATATATTTTTTTTTTTTTTAATGGACATTTTTGGGGAAGGGCTTCTGGAAAACATAGCCCAAGGCAGGGGTTAAAGAGCTAATGCTGGCCAGGCGCGGTGCCTCACGCCTATAATCCCAGCACTTTGGGTGGCCGAGGCAGGCGGATCACGAGGTCAGGAGATCGAGACCATCCTGACTAACACTGTGAAACCCTGTCTCTACTAAAGATACAAAAAATTAGCCGGGCATGGTGGCGGGCGCCTATAGTCCCAACTACTCGGGAGGCTGAGGCAGGAGAATTGCTTGAACCTGGGAGGTGGAGGTTGCAGTGAGCCGAGATCATGCCACTGCACTCCAACCTGGGCGACAGAGTGAGACTCAGTCTCAAATAAATACATAAATAAATGAAAAATAAAGAGCTGACACTTTGGGAGGTGCAATCCCAGGGCAGTGAAGGAGCAATGGCAAGTGGCAGAGGAGAGATCAAAGTGACCACCCAGTTCGTTCTCTTGCTGGATGAGACTTCACAGTGAGCTACAGAGACACGGTGGGTCGCTCAGCAAGCATGCTTGCCTGGCACATGGACTTTTCCAGAACATACGCAAGAAGAAAATACACCTCAGAGCCATCTGTGGAGGGAAGAGTGGAGGGAGATTGATCTGACCTGTTCTTTTCGTATCCTATTTTCCACTGTGGCATTTCATGCAAGCCCAGAAGTGGAGGGACGGCATGACCTGGATGAGGCATCATCGAGAGAGACAAAGAAGGAGGTGGTCGAGGGAATCTGAGAAGGCGCACAAGGTTTGTGTCCAATACAGTCCACACCTTGCGCTACTCAGGTCTGCTCGTGCCCTCCCATGATATCAGCTCTCCTACTTCAATGTGGGAATCTCCGTTTTCCTTGGAGAACAAAAACATCCTCATCCCTTCCCTGAGCAGGAAGGTACAAGTCCCATCAGTGACAGAAGCCATTTCCTGGTGCTGGCGCACTGGGGTTACCAGGAAGAATAAAGCAAGAAGGTTGTGAAACAAGGTCATCTGCTGCTGCCGTGGCCGGTCCTGATGTGCTCATTGTTACTCATCATTTCCCTCCTGTACTACCCACCCTAGACCCTCTCCACTCTCCGCCAGCACTCTGGCTGGTCTGTGATGTTTGTGCTGAGGGGTCTGCATGTGTTGTTGGCCTTGCTCATTATCAGCCATTACCAATCATGGAAGTGTTAAGAGATACCGGGGCTAGGCACAGTGGCTCATGCCTGTAATCCCAGCACTTTGGGAGGCCAAGGTGGGCGGATCACCTGAGGTCAGGGGTTCAAGACCAGCCTCACTAACATGGTGAAACCCCATCTCTACTAAAAATACAAAAATTAGCCAGGCGTGGTGACGGGCGCCTATAGTCCCAGCTACTCAGGAGGTTGAGACAGGAGAATCACTTGAACCTGGGAAGCGGAGGTTGCAGGAAGCTGAGATAGCGCCATTGCACTCCAGCCTGGGCGACAAGAGTGAAACTCCGTCTCAAAAAATAAATAAATAAATAAATAAATAAATATGAGAGCTATCCCAAGGAGTCCTCTGGGTTTTATTCCAGACGTTCTCTTCCCATTTCCAAATGGGCCACTCACCTAATTTCATGGCAATTAGGATCAGTGACCCCTGGCAGTAGAGTCACTCCCCTCTTTGTTGGTCACTGGCATGAGGAGCCATAGGTGGCCAAGTGGTTGTGGCAGTGTCCAGATCAGTGGAATCCTTGTTTCACATTCCTCCCTTACCCCAGGACTAGATCCTCTAACCCAGCTGATCCCAAGTGTGTGAGGATGGGAAGCACACACCTTGCAAAGGGCAACCATGCGTGATGGTGAGCAGGGCCACTTCTGGACCTGTCTGCTGTAGCTGTGGGGGACATGGCACCAGATATCAGTTGTCAGCTCACGGCATCCTGGAGGACAGAGGCTCAAACCTGAGGGGCATTTCTCCCTCGGTGTCCCCGCTAAGCCAGTAGGCCATTCCATTGTTTTGTCAGGCTCGCTGCCCCCTAGTGCAGCTGGGTTCCTGTGATTCCAGTGAATTTATGGCCAGGAGTCATTGGCACAGCTGCTAGGCTGAAATGGGCCACTTTGTATAAGGCTGTGTTGAATGGAAGTCCAGGCCAGCACACGAGGCATTCAGTAACTTTGGACCATGGTGCTACTGGAGGCACTGCAGGCAGGGAAGGCAACCTCATTACCAAAAAGCGCTTCCTTTTCATGAAGGATAAATTGTGTATCCCTCCAAGGTGGAAGGGGTCTGATATAGTTAGTGGCTGTCTGGCTCTTCCCAAGGATGGGCCATATCAAGGAGGGTTCCGTGTTGGTCTCTACTGCTGGTAGATCGGACGCTCAGTGGAGCCACGACATGAGCCTTGGTGCTGGGGAGGCAAAAGAGAAAGGAAAGCAAGGGGAGGATGCAAAGTAACATGAGGCTTCAAGGCCTGGCCACCGCTTTGCAGCAAACTGTAAGGCTCACAGAGTCCACTCATGTTCTCTGGGCTCATGGACTTCTCTGGAAGGTTTGCAAAGATACCTTGGAGAGATCTGCAGGGGGGATAAATGAAGAGCATTTCCTGGCCTGGTTCCCATCCACTTCCCATTTCCCACTGCTCATTGTTTAACCTGTGAGTCACTAACCCTTCCATACTGTGGGTTGCAAAAATCCAGCTTCTTGGTGACCACTCAGGAAGCCAGACTGCATACTCTCAGATGCAGTACTACTCCCAAGCCCAAAAATGCAGGGGCGACTTGGCTTAAATGGAGGAGAGAGACAGGGGACGGAGGAGGTGCACCATTCTGAGTTGGTGTACAAGGTTTGGGTCCAATACAACTATATTAGTCGCTAACCATAGATGGTCTCCATGGCCTAAAAAGCAATGCATTAACTATTACAGGCTCCCAAGTTCTGATTGCTGGAATCCTTGACACAGGTGAGAGTGTGACTGGGGTCATTGCGAGTATTATTTTGTTGAGAATCGGTGTAGTTAACTTAGTGGGATGTTGGTTGTGGCGAATTCTCTTGCAGTTAAATCGTACTGCAGAGGTTTAGTATTTTGTTTGTATTTGTTCTAAATATATCAGATATCAAAGTAATGCCTCAAAAGATGTCTCCTTAAAAATGGCAGAAGATACATTATCATTTTTTTGTTTTTTTTTGAGACAGAGTCTAGCACTGTCACCCTGGCAAGAGTGCAGTGGCACGATCTCTGCTCACTGCAACCATCACCTCTTAGGTTCAAATGATTCTCCTCCCTCAGCCTCCTGAGTAGCTGGGATTACAGACGTGCACCACCATGCCTGTTTAATTTTTGTATTTTTAGTAGAGACGGGGTTTCACCATGTTGGCCAGGCTGGTCTCAAACTCCTGGCCTCAAGTGATCTGCCCACCTCAGTGCTAGGATTATAGGCGTGAGCCATCATGCCCGGCCACATTATCATGTATTTTGGATATGAGCCCTGATAAAATTGGGAGGCCTTAGGACATGGCTGGTAGTGAGGCCACTGAAGCTGCTTAGGGCTCAGTGAGACTAGATGGTTCTGGAATATTGCACACCTCCATAGCCTCTTGGGGGAGAGGAGTTACCACTGCAGCTTGCAGGGCCCAGGTCCATAGTGTACTGTGGGCAGGGCTTTAACTTTGCCACCGTCTGGACTATTGGACTTCCCTGGAAGGTTAACCTTCATAGAGAGGGTTACCTCAGCCAGGACTCACAATGGGAGAAACAAAATCATTTATTTACAACATGAGCAGGTGCACTACTCCCAAACAACCATCTGAATTTTAGGATACGTCCCTAAATTTTAGACCCTTTCAGGACTGAGTTTGAAGCCATTGAAAAATTTTTAAAACTGAATAAAAAGGATAAAAATAATACCTTGGCTACAGGTTAAAAATGGATTGAACATAAAATATCTAAATGAAAGAGAAGAGCAGAGCTAAATTCTAAGACTAGCAAATGTATCAGATCTTGATAATTTTAAAGGTTGTTAGCCCCCACATTTATATATTTCACTATGTAATTCCTTCCAAATAATATAGAAAGATAAAACCGAAAAGTTAAAGTAAGAGGCTGGGTGTGGTTGGTGGCTCACGCCTGTAATCCTAGCACTTTGGAAGGCCAAGGTGGGAGGATAACTTGAGCTCAGGAGTTCGAAACCAGCCTAGGCAACATAGTGAGACCTTGTCTCTACCAAAAACAAAAAAAATTAGCTGGCATGGTGGCACATGCCTATGGTCCCAGTTACTTGGGAGGCTGAGACAGGAGGATTGTTTGAGCGCAGGAGTTCAAAGCTGCAGAGAGCTATGATTGCACCATTGCACTCCAGCCTGGGCAACAGAGTGAGACTCTATTTCAAAAATAAAATAAAATAAAATAAAGTAAAATAAAATAAAATAAAACCCTTAATAAAAAGTAACACTAACTAGAATGAGTAAAGGATCAATTTAGATTTGGATGCTGGGTGACTAGAAAAACTAATCTGCTATATTTTCATTTTCTGAAGTGCTTATGTTACTTATTCATATCTACCTGCTCTTGTTTCATTTTTATCAACTTCTATTTCATTAAATTGTTTCTTCTTTTTTTTTTCTTCTCTTCTCTCTCTCTTTTTTTTTTTTTTTTTCTTTTTGAGACAGGGTCTTAACTCTGTCACCCAGGCTGGAATGCCTGGCTAATTTTTGTGGTTTCTGTAAAAGACAGGGTTTCACCATGTTGCCGAGACTGGTCTTGAGCTCTTGGCCTCAAGTGATCTCCCACTTCAGCCTCCCAAAGTGCTGGAATTACAGGCGTGAGCCACTGCTCCCCAGCCTGTCTCTCCTTTTACTGATGTTATTCCTTTATCTTTGAGAATCCTAAACCTGTTTATATTAAATACTTTTCACATTGTTATGGCTGAAGCGATTCTTCTTCTTCTTCTTTTTTTTTTTCTTTTAGAGACAGAGTCTCATCTCGCTCTGTTGACCAGGCTGGAGTGCAGTGGCACGATCTCGGCTCACTGCAACCTCCGTCTCCCAAGTTCAAGCAATTCTTGTGCTTCAGCCTCCCGAGTAGCAGGACTACAGGTGTGCACCACCATGCCCATGCCCAGCTAATTTTTGGTATTTTTAAAAATTAATTATTTATTTATTTATTTTAAGTCAGAGTCTCGCTCTGTTGCCCAGACTGGAGTGTGGTGGCATGATCTCCGCTCACTGCAACCTCTGCCTCCCAGTTTCAAGTGATTTTCATGCCTCAGCCTCCCGAGTAGCTGGAATTACAGCTACATACCACCATGCCCAGCTAATTTTTGTATTTTTAGTGGAGATGGGGTTTCACCATGTTGTTCAGGCTGGTCTCGAACTCCTGACCTCAAGAGATCTGCCCACCTCGGCCTCCCAAAGTGCTGGAATTACAGGTGTGAGCCACCATCCCTGGCCTGAAGTGATTCATCTTCTAAGCATTGACTTCATTGGCTTATTAGCATTGATTTTCTTCACAGGTTTTGAATTTTGGTTTTTAGGCTCATCTCGACTGGGAGGTCTTCCCTCCCTCCCTCAGCCTCACCCACTCTTCTTTGTCTAGTGATTTTTAAAATGCCTTTACTTAGTCCCCTGGAGAGTCCCGTCTAGAACCAGATCCTATGATGGGGGCTTGGGACTTCTGCCCTTGAGTGACATTGGGAATATCTCCGATCTAATCTCTGACCCTGGAGGCAGATGAGTTCAGGTTCTGGCTACAAGACTTTGCTATCAGCTGAGACCCTGGGAAGGTGATAGCAGCATTAAATTGTTAAAATTTTGAAATAACTTAGATTTACAGAAAAGTTAGAAAAATAGTGCAGGCAGTTCCTATATACTCTTCGCTTAGCTCCCCTTAGTGTTAACATCTTACCTCACCAAAGTACAATTCTCAAAACTAGAAAAGTAACGTCATTATAATACTATTAACTAAACTCCAAACATTATTCAAATTCCATTAGTCTTTTTTTTTCTATTTTATAATTCAGTCCAAGATTCTGTATTGCATTTAGTGATTTTTCTGTGTCCATAATTTCATCTACTTTTATTAAGGAATGTCTGTCCTCTCTCCCCCATTTATTTAGTTAATGGGTTATAATCCGGTATGATCACTGCTGGGTAACTTCTAGTCCAGCCCTGATTTCATGCAGTGGCCTGGCTGCCATCTCCCACCCTGCGCAAGTCACTTTGATTCTCCATCTTTCCACAGGAACTTCTGGAACTCTTTTTATTTTTGAGACAGAGTCTTGGTCTATTGCCCAGGCTGGAGTGCAATGGTGCAATCTCGGCTCACTGCACCCTCCACCTCCTGGATTCAAGTGATTCTCCTGCCTTAGCCTCCTGAGTGGCTGGGATTACAGGCATGCATCATCACACCCGGCTAATTTTTCTATTATTAGTAGAGATGGGATTTCACAATGTTGGCCAGGCTTGTCTCGAACTCCTGACTTCAGGTGATCCTGCAGCCTCGGCCTCCCAAAGTGCTGGGATTACAGGCATGAGCCACTGCATCCGGCCTTTTTTTTTTTTTTAAAGACAGAGTCTTACTCTGTCACCCAGGTTGGAATGCAGTGGCATGATTACAGCTCACTGCAACCTCTACTTCCTGGGCCTAAGCAATCCTCTCACCTCAGCTCCTGAGTAGCTGGGACTACAGGCGCACACCACCTCACCTGACTAATTAAAAAAAATTTTTTTTTGTAGAAATGGGGGTCTTCCTATGTTGCCCAGGCTGGTCTTGAACTCCTGGCCTCAAGTGATCCTCCCACCTTGGCCTCCTAAATTGCTGAGATTACAGGTGTGAGCCACCACGCTCAGCCTAACTTTAAGAACTCTTGACCATCTCTGTTTCTTTCCTGATTTTAGGCCCACAATGTTCACTGTCTTAGTTTTAGGATGAGACTCTAAATCTTTTTTTTTTTTTTTTTTTTTTTTTTTGAGATGGAGTCTCGCTCTGTTGCCCAGGCTGGAGTGCCATGGCACGATCTCGGTTCACCACAACCTCCGCCTCCAGGATTCAAGCGATTCTCCTGCCTCAGCCTCCTGAGTAGCTGGGACTACAGGCATGCAACCACCATGTCCGGCTAATTTTTGTATTTTTAGTAGAGACGGGGTTTCACTATGTTGGCCAGGCTGGTCTCAAACTCCTGACCTCGTGATCCACCCGCCTCGGCCTCCCAAAGTGCTGGGATTACAGGCGTGAGCCACCATGCACGACTGAGACTCTAAATCCTTAACGTAGCCTACAAGGTACTGAATTTAGTCCCTGCCTGATTTTCTTTTCCTTTTTTTTCTTTTTTTCAACTCCAGAAATATGCTTACCCACCTGCCTGATTTTTTTGCTTCATTTTTCTCTCATTTGCTCTCTTGTCGGCACTCTGGCCAAAGGACCTTTCTTTCTATTCCTTGGAAGCTGAGAACTGCTCCTCACCTGGTGGTCTTTGCCCCTGCTGCTCTCTCTGTCCAGAACACTGCCCATCCCCCTCTTATTTATGAGCTAAGCCATAATGTCATTTTTGATGAGTCACTACACTTACACCTGAACAATTTCTAGCCTAAAATGTCCTTAAATCTAAAAGTGTCAGGCTTCCAACAGGCATGCCCAGCTTCGCCAGTTTTCTAAATTAGAGTGACTGTCCTTCGAACAAAAGGTACCAGCAGCTAAGAGTTGGGCTTTCCTTCAGCTACACATCATCTTCTCTAAGGAATGTGCCCAAAGCACAAGGGAATTGGAAAAGACAATCGCTGTTCAAAAAAAGACAAATGTCTTCTTTTTTTTTCTTTGAGACGGAGTTTCGCTCTTGTTGCCCAGGCTGGAGTGCAATGGCGCGATCTTGGCTCATTGCAACCTCCGCCTCCCGGGTTCAAGTGATTCTCCTGCCTCAGCCTTCCGAGTAGCTGGGACTACAGGCACCCGCCACCACACCCGGCTAATTTTTGTATTTTTCAGTAGAGACGGGGTTTCACCATGTTAGCCAGGCTGGTCACAATCTCCTGACCTCAAGTGATCCACCCGCCTCCTCCTCCCAAAGTGCTGGGATTACAGGCTTGAGCCACCACGCCCAGCTGACAAATGTCTGATTGAGTGTCGAGTCGTTTGACTTTAGAACTGATAGAAGAATTTAAAAAATGACAGATGATGAACAGCCAGGGAAAATAAATGAGCATTAAAAGGTAGCAGAAAATTACCAAATGAGCTCCTACCACTGGCAGTATTAAATGCTGGCCAATCACTCTTCCTTTTCTAATGCCCTTCATGGGAAAAGATTTATTATGTCGCAGGGATTCTGAATTTCCTTCAAGTGTCTAAGGAGTGAGTTAAATCAAGTCATGATAGTTGGATCTCCGTTTTCCGACATTGATTGTAATTGGAAATGGCATACACTTTAGTCACCTACCCTCCCCTTATTTTGATACCATTAGCTCCATCATCTTATAAGCCCCTTGTCATGAGGTTGCACTGTGTTTGCCCAGCCAATGCCTTCAACTAATCCATGTAGAGCCAGAGAATGGGGCATCCTTGCTCTGTAGATCTCATGATAGAACAAAAGGACAGCATCGGGGAGATACTGGCCGCAGGTGCCTCCCAGCAGGAGATGCCTCTACGTCTGCCCCCTCAGGCTCTGGGCCTCCAATTTCAGTTTTAGTGGCAGGATCCCAACCTACTCCAACTCGGTAGTTCTTTTGTTTGTTTGTTTTGAGACGGAGTCTCGCTCTGTCACCCAGGTTGGAGTGCAGTGGCACCATTTTGGCTCATTGCAACCTCCGCCTCCTGGGTTCAAGTGATTCTCCTGCCCCAGCCTCCCAAGTAGCTGGGACTACAGGTGCACGCTACCATGCCCAGCTAATTTTTGTATTTTTGTAAACGCCCAAGGGATTCACCTTGCCCGCTGCCTAGACAGAGCCGATTCATCAAGACAGGGGAATTGCAATAGAGAAAGAGTAATTCACACAGAGTCTGCTGTGCGGGAGATGGGAGTTTTATTATTATTCAAATCAGTCTCTCTGAGCATTCGGGGAGCAGAGTTTTTGTTTTGTTTTGTTTTGTTTGTTTGTGTTTGAGACAGAGTCTCACTCTGTAGCCCAGGCTGGAGTGCAGTGGTGCGATCTTGGCTCACTGCAACCTCTGCCTCCCTGGTCCTGGTTTAAGCAATTCTCCTGCCTCAGCCTCCCGAGTAGCTGGGATTACAGGCAAGAGCCACCATGCCCAGCTAATTTTTGTATTTTTAGTAGAGACGGGATTTCACCATGTCGGCCAGCTGGTCTTGAACTCCTGACCTCGGGTGATCTGCCCATCTCGGCCTCCCAAAGTGCTGGGATTAAAGATGTGAGCCACTGTGCCTGGCCAAGGGGAGCAGAGTTTTTAAGGATAACTTGGTGGGTGGTGGGGGAACCAGTAAGCCAGGAGTGCTAATTGGTCAGGGATGAAATTATAGGGAATCGAAGCTGTCTTCTTGTACTGAGTCAGTTCCTAGGTGGGGGCCACAAGATCAGATGAGCCAGTTTATCGATGTGGGTGGTGCCAGCTGATCCATCAAGTGCAGGGTTTGCAAAATATCTCAAGCACTGCTCTTAGGAGCAGTTTAGGGAGGGTCAGAATCTTATAGCCTGCAAATGCATGACTCCTAAACCATAATTTCTAATGTGTGGCTAATATTACTCTAGTCCCCAGGCAAGAAGGAGGTCTGCTTCGGGAAAGGGCTGCTCCCATCTTTGTTTAAACTATAAACTACAAATTAAGTTTCTTTCAAAGTTAATTCAGCCTATGCCCAGGAATGAACAAAGACAGCTTGGAGGTTAGAAGCAAGATGGAGTCAGTTAAGTTTGATCTCTTTCACTCTCAGTCATAATTTTGCAAAGGCAGTTTCATTTTTAGTAGAGACAGGGTTTCACCATGTTAGCTCATGACCTCAAGTGATCCACCCTCCTCGGTCTCCCAAAGTGCTGGGATTGCAGGTGTGAGCCACCGCGCATGGCCCCAACTCCGTGGTTCTAAGACTTAAAGGAAAGAGTTTAGCATAGAGTCCGAAGGCTGATCTGTCTTGAGAGACCCTGGGCAGTCATTCTGCTATCTCCTGGTGTCTGCAAGGCTTTAGACCACACCAGACACTCCTTGCACACGTGGCACCAATGCAGGCTCCCGTCCCTCTGCCATTCCCCACAGAGAGCAGTCGTGGCCTTAGAGTCCCCCTCAACCAAGCCACGACCCAGCAGTTCCAATAGGCATCATCTCGCAACTTTGACTCCAGGGCCTCTCCCAGCTCCGAGGGTCTGAGATTCCGAGGATTTGCCTGGAGGGTTTCTTTAGTCTGGAGCCATTGAGACTAGGAGCCTCACCCCATTCCTTCTCTTACATCCTACAGAAATCAGGGTGAAATGGCCCACACGTGCCGTGGAACCATCAACCTGTCCACCGCGCACATTGACACGGAGGACTCTTGTGGTATCTTGCTGACCAGTGGGGCCAGGAGCTACCACCTCAAGGCCAGCTCAGAGGTGGACCGGCAGCAGTGGATCACCGCCCTGGAGCTGGCCAAGGCCAAGGCTGTCCGCGTGATGAACACTCATTCAGGTAGTGAGCACTTGGGACAGCGGGTGTGTATATGGTGGTGTCATGAGTCTGGAGGAAGTGGGAATTGCAAGCGGCTGGTGGGCAGTGGTGGTCAGGAGACCCAGGCCAGCCTGGATCAATCTGGAAGGTCAAAGTGCGTGCGTGTTCTGTGCATCGTCAGCAGTGAGAGGCTCAGCCATTCTGTCTGGCGAGCAGTTCTTGGCATGGAAATGTTTTTGGTGGGCAAGAGCTGTGTGTGCCTTTCTTTGGGCTAGTCAGGACTTCAGCAGACCCTTCAGATGCTGCAGTGGGTCAGGTCCAGAAGCAGCAGTCAGTCTGTGCCTCAAGCCAGCCTTTTCCCCAGGTTCCCCCATTGTGGAGAGTGAAACAATTTAGCCAGAGCTACTGTCTTTGCCTATTAGGGAGGCCAGCTCAGATGTCCTGAGCAAGACATTTTGTTTCTTACTTTAATAAATTTATTTTATTTTTTGAGACAGAGTCTCACTGTGTCGCCCAGGATGGAGTACAGTGGCATGATCTCGGCTCACTGCAACCTCTGCTTTCCGTGTTCAAGCAATTATCCTGCCTTAGCCTCCCAAGTAGCTGGGATTATAGGCACACACCACCATGCCCAGCTAATTTTTGTATTTTTAATACAGACAGGGTTTCATCATGTTGGCCAGGCTGGTCTCAAACTCCTGACCTCAGGTGATATGCCCGCTTTGGCCTCCCAAAGTGCTGGGATTACAGGCGTGAGCCACCACGCCCAGCCAATAAATTTATTTTTTAAATATGTAATGTTCGGCCGGGCGTGGTGGCACATGCCTGTAATCCCAGCACTTTGGGAGGCTGCGACAGGTGGATCACGAGGTCAGGAGTTTGAGACCAGCCTAGCAACATGGTGAAACCCTGTCTCTACTAAAGATACAAAAAATTAGCTGGGCGTGGTGGTGCGTGCCTGTAATCTCAGCTACTCAGGAGGCTGGGGCAGGAGAATCACTTGAACCCAGGAGGCGGAGGTTGCAGTGAGCCAAGATTGCACGAGGGCGAGACTCTATCTCAAAACAAAAGTAATATTTTAACATGACTCATAAACCAGCAGCTTCTAAAGCCTACACAGTGAGGTCTTGTCTTTGACTCCTGGTTCCCAGTCACGCACCCCATTCTCCTACCCAGAGGCAACCAGAGATACTTGTATCTTTACATGTATATTCAAATAGGTACTTATTTCAAAATAACTGCATTCACCGCCTTCTTTATTTTCCATTTAGCAATATGTCTTGGAAATTTTCCCTGTCAATATGTAAAAAGCCTCCTTCTTGTTCTTACGACAATGTAGTATTTCATTGTATGAGTGGACCATAGTTTATTTAACCTATAGCTTGTTGATGAGCATTTGGATTGTTTTCCTGATTTTGTTGTGACGTACTGTGCTGCCATGAGTAACCTTGCAAGTACTTCATTTCATGCACATGTGAATATAAATGAAATTTATGTTCCAGGAAGCCGGCTTGCTGGGTCAATGGGCGCGTACATTTGTAATTCTTCACGGTATTGTCAAACTGCCTTCCACAGGGGTTGTGCCATGGAATGTTAACAGGAGTGTGTGAGGACACACACCTCCCACAGCCCTGCCTGCCCAGAGCTACAGTAAATGTTTCTGATGGTTGAAAACTGTGTCTACACATGCAACTGTGATCCTTCTGAAGTCATTAGCGGAATGGTGTATTCCACAGACCTATGTGTTTTTCTGGGGAAGCAGGGCTCCAGGTGAGAAGGGGGCACAGCCCCTGCTCTCCCGGACTATCTTGGAGACTGGGTGGGGAGATGGTGAGTCCTGTGGAAGGAGTTCCGGCATTCAGCAGGATGGGAGCTAGTGATGTTGGTCCTTATGCTCCATCCCTGTCTCCCATGTTGGGTTCTGTCTCCCAGCTCTAGGGTCTCGGTGAGTATTAAAGGGCACTGAAACCAGTCTGGCTTTCTCTTTTGTCTACTCATTTGGAGCATGGCTCACCTGCTTGGTGACTGTTCTCCCTGAGGTCAGCACTCATGTAGCTCTCGTGTGTCAGCAATGATGCTGAGCTTGACGGGGGTCCCCTGGGTACCACTCCATCACCCAGTGAAGGAGGCAGGTGGGACCATCTCAGACATGGGCTGTGTTGGGACCCCCAGAAGGACCCGTGGTCTCCGTTTGTATGCCTGTGGGAAGCCACTGTGGCAACATCTGTGGCTGGTGGCACAGCTGGGCTCAGGTCACTGACACTGGCCAAGTGAGGATGCTAACTAGAGATCTAGCTTCCTCTCCCTGGTTTCGCTTTTCTAAGTATAAATAAGTAAATAAATGATAAATTGCTTTATTTTTTCGGAACTTCTTGAAAATAATGCAGCAGGTGGCAGTCATGGGATTAGTCATCCGGGAGCAGTTTTCCTATGACAGCCAGTGCGAGGGGTTTCTTTTGCAGTTGGCGGGGTGGGGGCGGTGAGGGCGGGGAGCAGGGAAGTGCTTGTTAACTCAGCTGGGCAGTGCTAGAGACTGCTAGCCCAGACTTCATCTAGGGGAGAAGGGGACCCCTGAGGGAGTAACCTTAGGCTCAGCTTCCTTCACTGTATGAGATGCAGCACAAGTGCCCAGAGGGCAGCCTTCTGGGCAAGGGCACAGGACAGAGACAAATGTCCAGGTATCACTCAAGGTAGGATTCTTCTCCTGTTGGCTTTTTGAAGCATGAATGAACCATGTATGTGAAGGAAAAGCCTTCAGACGGCTACTCTGTGTTTATGGAAAGATTGGAACCACCTGATTATGTCTTGGAAAATAGCCCTTTTGATGGCCTTCTGTTAAAGGCAAGGTCCTCATCTCTGAGCTCTCAGGCTGATGTCAGAGAGTTGTGGTTTGTAACTTTTTGCTTATCTTGGAGTCAGCTTGGGGCAGCCTTGAATGAGAGAAGATGGCCTAATGTCACTCTCCTTGGGCCTGGCTGATGGTGGCCAGCTGGGTCAAGGACACAGATAGCACTTGAGGCAGGCCACTGTGGGTTATCCCGGGGCCTGTTTTCTTCTCCTGAACTGAGAACCCTGTCTCATCCTGCTGGAAGCCTACTTCCTACTTCTACTTATCTCTTGAAATCACCTGCTACTCCCCAGCTCTTTTGCCATGCCCTAATCCAAGTACAATCCCCTCCTACCTGGATGTCTATCAGGAGTTCGAGACCACCCTGGCCAACATGGTGAAACCCCATCTCTGCTAAAAATACAAAAATTAGCCGGGTGTGGTGGTGCATGCCTGTAGTCCCAGCTACTCGGGAGGCTGAGGCAGGAGAATCACTTGAACCCGGGAGGCAGAGGTTGCCGTGAGCCGAGATCACGCCACTGCACTCCAGCCTGGGCAACAGAGTGAGACTCTGTCTCAAAACAAACAAACAAACAAACAAAAAAATCAACTCTTAGGTGGTATAAACCAACTAGACTCAGCAGACATATACAAAACACTCCACTCAACAACAGCAGATTATAATTTCTTTTCAAGTACACATGGAACATTTTTCAAGATAGACCATACGTTAGGCCACAAAACAAGTCTCAATAAATTTAAAAAAGATTGAGATTATATGAAGTATCTTTTCTGACCACAGTGGAATGAAGGTAGGAATCAATAACAGAGGTAACACTAGAAAATGCAGAAATACACGGAAGTTAAACAACATACTCTTAAACGAGTGGATCAAAGATGAAATCACAAGGGAAATTCGAAAATACATTGAGATAAATGAAAACAAGAACACAATATACCAAAATTTTGGAATGCGCAAAAGCAGTGCCCAGAGAGAAATGTATAGCTCTATCTATTCCTCATTTATGTGCCAGAAAAAATACAAAAAAAAAAATTATGGCTCTAGAAGTATATGTTAAAAAAGAAGGAAAATGAATCTCAAATGAAAAACCAAACTTTATACCCAAAGGAAGTAGGTAAATAACAAACTAAACTCAAAGCTAGCAGAGGGAAGGAAACAATAAAGATTAAAGTTGGGCTGGGCGTGGTGGCTCACGCCTGTAATCCCAGCACTTTGGGAGGCCAAGGTGGGTGGATCACCTGAGGTCAGGAGTTTGAGACCAGCCTGGCCAACATGCTTAAACCCCATTTCTACTAAAAAAATTTAAAAATTAAATTAGCCAGACGTGGTAGCAGGCGCCTGTAATCCCAGCTACTCGGGAGGCTGAGGCAGGAGAATCACTTGAACTGGGGAGGCAGAGGTTGCAGCGAGCTGAGATCATGCCACTGTGCTCCAGCCTGGGCAACAGAAGGAGACTCTGTCTCAAAAAACAAAACAAAACAAAACAAAATTAGAGTTAGAGTAAATGAAATAGAGAATAGAAAAACCAATAGAGAGAATGAATGAAAGCAAAAGTTAGTTCTTTGAAAAGACTGACGTAATTGGTAAGCCTTTAGCTAGACTAAGAAAAAAAGAGAAGACTCGAATTACTGAAATGAGAAATGAAAGTGGGAACATTACTAATGACCTTACAGAAATGAAAAGGGTTATAAGAACAGGATGAAAAGGGTTGTAATGAACAGTTTATGCCAACAAATTAGATGACCTGGATGCAAATGGACAAACTCTTAGAAACACTCAAATTACAAAAACTGAGTAAAGAAGAAATAAAATATCTTAACAGACCTACAATGAAGAGGTCTTTGAATCTGTATTCAAAGATCTTGAAACTAAGGAAAGTCCAAGACCAGATGGCTTAATTGGGTGAATTCTACCAAACATTTAAAGAACTTGCAAGGCTGGGCCTGATGGGTCACGTCTGTAATTCCAGCACTTTGGGAGGCCTAGGAGGGAGGATCAACTGAGCCCAGGAGTTTAACACTAACCTGGGCAACATAGTGAGACCCTTTCTTTACAAAAATTTGAAAAATGAAAACTAGCCAGGCATGATAGCACATGCCTGTAGTCCCAGATACTTGGGAGCCTGAGGTGGGAGGATTGCTTGACCCCCAGAGGTTGAGGCTGCAGTGAGCCATGATTTCACCACCGTACTTCAGCCTGAGCAGTGGAGTGAGACCCTGTCTCAAAAAAAAAAAAAAAATTATACCAATTCTTCTTAAATTTTTTCCAAAAAATTGAAGAGGATGAAACACTTTTTTTTTTTTTTTTTTTTTTTTTGAGATGGAGTTTCGCTCTTGTTACCTAAACTGGAGTGCAGTGGTACAATCTCGGCTCATTGCAACCTTCGTCTCCCAGGTTCAAGTGATTCTCCTGCCTCAGCCTCCTGAGTAGCTGGGATTACAGGCAACTACCACCACACCCGGCTAATTTTTTGTATTTTTAGTAGAAACGGAGTTTCACCATGTTAGCCAGGCTGGTCTTGAACTCCTGACCTCAGATGATCCGCCTGCCTTGGCCTCCCAAAGTGCTGGGATTACAGGCACGAGCCACCGCGCCCGGCCTGAGGATGAAACACTTAATAACTTATTTTATGAGGCCAGCCCTGATACCTAAGCCACACAAAGACATCACAAGAAAAGAAAAGTATAAACCATTATCCTTTATGAATATAGCTGCAAAATCCCTCAACAAAATACTGGCAAACAAAATCCATTAGCATATTTAAAGGATTATACACCATGACCAAGTGGTACTTACCCCAGGAGTGGAAGGGTAGTTCAACAACAACCAAAAAACCATCAATGTAGTACACCAATTTGATTGAAGGTGAAAAAAGCCACATGTGGCCCTCTCAACTGTTACAGAAAAAAGATCTGACAAATATTCAACACGCTTTCATGATGAACACACTCAGCAAGCTAGGAATAGAAGGCAACTTCAGCAACACGATAAAGGGCATTTATGAAAAACCCACAGCTAACATCATACTTAATGACAAAAGAATGAAAATTTCCTCCCTAAGATCAGGAACAAGTCAAGGATGCCCAGTTCCCCAAAGCTATTTAACATTGTACTGGAAGTTGTAGACAGAACAATTAGACAAGAAAAATAAACAAAAGGGAAATTTGGAATGGAAAAAGTAAAACTTTCTCTATTGGCACACATATGATCCTATGTACAGAAAAACTCAAAGAACCTACAAAAAAACTATTAGAGTTAATTAATGAATTCAGCAAAGGTGCAGGGTTTTCTATATACTTGTATTCTACATAGTTGTAAATAATAACCCAAAAAGGAAATGAAGAAAACAGTTTCATTTAAATAGCATCAAGGGTCGGGTGCAGTGGTCATGCCTGTAATCCTAGCACTTTGGGAGGCTGAGGTGGGCAGATTGCCTGAGCTCAGGAGTTCTAGGCCTGCCTGGGCAACACGGTGAAACCCCCTCTCTACTAAAATACAAAAAATTAGCCAGGCATGGCAGCATGCGCCTGTAATTCCAGCTACTCTAGAGGCTGAGGCAGGAGAATTGCTTGAACCTGGGAGGCAGAGGTTGCAGTGAGCTGAGATCACACCACTGCACTCCAGCCTGGGTGACAGAGCAAGACTCTGTCTCCAAAAATAAAAAAATAATAAAAGAAAAATAAATAAATAAATAGCATCAAAATTTAAAATACCTAGGAATCAATTTAACTAAGGAAGTGAAAAGGAAACTGAAACTAAAACATATTGGTGAAAAAAAAAAAAAGAAGAGCTTTATAAATGGAAAGACATTCCATGTTCATGGATTGAAAGACATAATATTATTAACATGGTGAACTGCCCAGGCAATCTGTAGAATCAATGTGATCCCTATCAAAATCCAATGACCCTTTTTGCAGAGATGGAAACGTTTATTCTAAAATTCATATGGAATTAATTTCAGAGAACTCCCAAATTGTCAAAGCAGTCTTGAAAAAGAACAGAGTTGGAAGACTCTTTCCACTTTTGAAACTTGCTAAGAGCTATAGTAGTCAAGACAGTGTGGTACTTGCATAAGGACAGACGTACAGATCAATGGAATAGAATTGAGAGTCCAGAAATAAACCCATACATCTCTAACCAATGGATTTTCAGCAAGAGTACCAAGATCATTTAATAGGGAAAGGATAGTCTCTTCAGCAAATGGTACAGAAATGATTGGATATCCACATACAAAATAATGAGGTTGGACCCCCCAACGCCCACCACCATATACAAAAATTAACTCAAAATCTGTTAGGCATGGTGGCTCACACCTGTAATCCCAGCACTTTGGAAGGCTAAGGCAGGTGGATAACCTGAGGTCAGAAGTTTGAGACCAGCCTGGCCTACATGGTGAAACCCCATCTCTACTAAATACACAAAAATTAGTCGGGCGTGGTGGTGCACACCTATAGTCCCAGCTACTCAGGAGGCAGAGGCAGGAGAATTGCTTGAACCTGGGAGGCGGAGGTTGCAGTGAGCCAAGATTATGCCACTGCACTCCAGCCTGGATGACAGAGCGAGACACCATCTAAAAAAATAAAAATAAAAATAAATTAAAAAAAAGAACTCAAAATGAATCAAGGACCTAAATATAAGAGTTAAACCAACAAAACTCTTAGGAAGAGAAAACAGGAGTAAATTTTCAAGACCTTGGATTTGACAATAAGTTTTTATTTTTATTTATTTGTTTATTTATTTAAGACAGGGTCTCACTCTGTCAACCAGGCTGGAGTGCAGTGGTGAGATATCAGCTCACTGCAACCTTCACCTCTCAGGCTCAAGTGATTCTCCTGCCTCAGCCTCCCGAGTGTCTGGGACCACAGGAACGAGCCACCAGGCCAGCTAATTTTTGTATTTTTAATAGAGACAGGGTTTTGCCACATTGGCCAGGCTGGTCTCAAATTCCTGAGCTCAAGTGATCCGCCCGCCTCGACCTCCCAAAGTGCTGGGACTACAGACGTGCGCCACCGCACTCGGCCAGCAATAAGTTTTTAGATATGACACTAAAAGCAAAAGCAACTAAGAAAAAAGATAGATAAATTGGACTTCATCAAAATTTAAAAATTTTGTGCATCAAAGGACATTATCAAGAAAAGGAAAATATAGCTCACAGAATGGGAGAAAGTATATGCAAATCATATATTTGATAAAGATTTAGCATCCAGAATATATAAAGAACTCTTACAACTCAACAACTAAAAGAAAAATTACCTATTTAAAAAAATGAGCAGGCTAGGCGCGGTGGCTCACACCTGTAATCCCAGCACTTTGGGAGGATGAGGTGGGTGGATCACTTGAAGTCAGGAGTTCAAGACCAGCCTGACCAACATGGTGAAACCCCGTCTCTACCAAAAATGCAAAAATTAGCTGGGTGTGGTGGTAGGTGCCTGTAATCCCAGCTACTTGGAAGGCTGAGGCAGGAGAATCGCTTGAACCTGGGAGGCAGAGGTTGCAGTGAGCCAAAATCACACCACTGCACTCCAGCCTAGGCAACAGAGCAAGACTCGGTCTCAAAATAACAATAAAATAAAATAGTGGACAAATGGCTGGGTGTGGTGGCTCATGCCTATAATCCTAGCACTTTGGGAGGCTGAACTCAGCGGATCACTTGAGCTCAGGAGTTTGAGACCAGCCTGGGCAACATGGCAAAACCTCATCTCTACATAAAAACCAACCAACCAAACAACAACCAAAAAATAGCCAGTATGGTAGCACACACCTGTAGTCCCAGCTACTCAGGAAGCTGAGGTGGGAGGATGGCTTGAGCCCAGGAGGCAGAGGTTGCACCCAGAGGCTGAGATTGTGCCACTGCACTCCAGCCTGGGTGACAGAGCTAGACCCTGTCTCCAAAAAAAAAAAAAAAAAAAAGGCAAAGTACTTGAATAGACATGTCTCCCAAGAAGCTAACAAATCCATGAAAAGAGAATCAACATTATTAGTCATTGAGGAAATGCAAATCCAGAACAACACTTCACACCCATTAGGATGGCAAATAACAACATCAAAAAAGAAAAATCACAAATGTTGGCAAGAAAGTGGAGATATTGGAACCCATATACATTGCTGGTGGAAATGTAAAATGATGCAGCCACTATGGAAAATAGTTCGGCATTTTCTCAATAAGTTAAATAGAATTGCCCCTGTGGCCCAGCAATTCCGCTTCTGGGTCTATACCCAAAATAATTGAAATCAGGTGCTCAAACAAGAACTTATACATGAACAATAATAGCAGCACTATTCACAATAGCCAAAAGGTGCAAAGAACCCACATGTCCATTAATGGGTGAATGCATAAATAAAATGTGGTATATCCATACAATAGAATGTTATTCAGTCATGAAAAGGAATGAAGCACTGACACATGCTACAACATGGATGAACCTTGACAACATTATGGTAAGTGAAAAAAGCCAGACACAGAACACCACATATTGTGTGATTCCATTTATACAAAATATCCAGAACAGGTAAATCCATAGTGATAGAAAGCAGACTAGTGGTTTGTAGGAACTAGGGGGAGATGGGAAGTGACAGCTAAATGGGTACGGGGTTTCTTTTTTGGGGTGATGAAAATATTATGTAACTAGACAGAGGTGGTGGTTGCACATTATGAATGTACTAAATATCACTTTAAAATGGGCCAGACATGGTGGCACACGCCTGTAATTCCAACACTTTGGGAGGCAGAGGCAAGAGGATTGCTTGAGCCCAGAAGTTTGAGGTAGCACTGAACCACATTCGTGCCACTGTACTCCAGCCTGGGTAACAGAGCGATGCCTTGTCCCCAAAAATAATAATAATAAAAATAAAATGATTCAAATGGTAAACGTTATGTATGTCTACATCCACACACACATATAAAATTATCTTAAGTGGCTTGCTAGTGGTCGTTGGGTAAAATCCAAGCTCTTCCTCACATTGGCGGTGCGGTAAGGCCCCGTGTGATCAGGCCCCTGCTGGCAGCCTCCTTTCCTCCTCTTCCCTCCCCCACCCACTGGGCTCAGCTCTGCTTCAGGGCCTTTGTACTTCCTGGTCTCTCTGCCTAGAACACATCTGACTGGTGTCCCATCTTCGGAGCTCAGCCTAATGTCACCTCGAAGTACTTTAAGCTGTTCCTCTCTCTTGAGACATCTCCATTATAGCACCCTGGATATTTTCTTCACTGCCATCTGCAGTTATTTTTATTTTTATTTATTTATATTTTGAGATGGAGTCTTGCTCTGTCACCCAGGCTGGAGTGCAGTGGTATGATCTTGGCTCACTGCAACCTCCATCTCCTGGGTTCAAGTGATTCTCCTGCCTCAGTCTGTAGCTGGGATTACAGGCACCCGCCACCAGGCCCAGCTAATTTTTGTATTTTTAGTAGAAGCAGGGTTTTACCATGTTGGCCAGGCTGGTCTCGAACTCCTGACCTCAAATGATCCACTCACCCCTGCCTCCCAAAGTTCTGGGATTATAGCCATGAGCCACCACACCCAGCCTATTTTTATTTATTTATTTATTTTAAGATGGAGTCCACTCTGTCACCCAGGCTGGAGTGCAGTGGCGCGATCTTGGCTCACTGCATGCAGCCTCCGCCTCCTGAGGCTGGTCTTGAACTCCTGACCTCAGGTGATCCGCCCGCCTCAGCCTCCCAAAGTGCTGGGATTACAGGTGTGAGCCACTGCGCCCAGCCTAAACTAAAAAACTTCTAAGACCCCCGAACCATTTAAATTGTTTATTGTTCATCCCCTCAATAGAACCTAAGTTCCTTGAGGGCAGAGAGAGCCTGTATGTCTTGTTTTCATGGTGACCTCAGGGCCAGACACTAAGTTTGTTACTGGGATTGGTGCCCAGCAAGGATCTGTTGTGGGGCCAGTGTGCCGTGACACCCTTGGCAGCACCAGCAGTGTCCTTGCAGAAGACTGTGGTGTTGCAGTTCCTTTCTACCTGTTGTCACCAGAAAAGGCGTCTGGTCCCAGATCCCAAGAGGGGCTTCTTGAATCTGTCGCAGGAAAGAAATCAAGGCGAGTCACAGAGTGCAGTTAAGATCACTTATTAGAGACTACTCAATTACAGAGTAGGGCATCCTCAGAAAGCAAAAGGAGCAATGGGCTACCAGGTTGTTAAGAATTGTGTATTTAGGCCAGACATGGTGGCTCATGCCTGTAATCCCAGCACTTTGGGAGGCCAAGGCAGGTGGATCACCTTAGGTCAGGAGTTCGAGATCAGCCTGGCCAACACGGTGAAACCCCATCTGTAATAAAAATACAAAAATTAGCTGGGCATAGTGGTGTGCGCCTGTAATCCCAGCTAGTTGGGAGGCTGAGGCAGGAGAATCGCTTGAACCCGGGAGGCAGAAGTTGCAGTGAGCCGAGATTGTGCCACTGCACTCCACCCTGGGTTAGACAGAGCGAGACTCTGTCTACAAACAAACAAACACACAAACAAACAAAAAAGAATCGTGTATTTATTACAAAGGCTGGTGATTAGTGGCAGGCTATTAGTATTGTTACTTTCCTATTGTTGCTAATTCTTGATTTTAGCAAGAATTTATGAGTGTACTATTATTTTTAAATCAAAACCTATTCTTAAACTAAGAATGCTTTTGTGTTCTTAAAGTACTGGGACATTTCCGTAAGTTCTGAGTCTTTAGTTGGTTAATATCATTAGCTCATTCTCTTAACATAAACATGTGACCAGGAGTGCCCAACCTCCTGGGAATGTAACCCAGCAGGTTTGGCTTTATCTTGGCTTTATTCAAGATGGAGTCACTCTGGTTAGGATGCCTCTGACACTGTCACCACTGGAACAAATGAACTTGTGACATTTGGCCGGAGAAAGGAAGACCAGGCAGAACCTGCTTGAATTGAAAGTTTGAAGAGTCAGGGTGTGCAAATGAAGCCACAGACTCGTTTCTAATTTTGTTTGTTTTTTATTTTTGAGATGGAGTCTTGCCCTGTCACCCAGACTGGAGTGCAGTGGCGCAATCTTGGCTTACTGCAACCTCTGCCTCCCGGGTTCAAGCAATTCTCCTGCCTCAACCCTCCAAGTATCTGAGATTACAGGCATGCGCTACAATGCCTGGCTGATTTTTTTATTTTTAGTAGAGACGAGGTTTTGCCATGTTGGCCAGGCTGGTCTTGAACTCCTGGCCTCAAGTGATCTGCCCACCTCAGCCTCCCAAAGTGGGAGGAGTATAGACGTGAGCCACCGCGCCTGGCCACAGACTCGTTTCTAGTGGAACAAGCAGAACCAGGAGTGGAAGTAGTGAGACTGATTTCTGCTTGTTCAAGAACAGAGCACACTAGGAGAGGGAGGGAGAGGTGAGGAACATAGTGAAAGGCCAGAGCCAGAGGGCTGGGCCTGAGGCAGGGCCTCAGGGTCCTCCCAGTGTTTGAGTGCTGTCATTCTGGGCTAAGTTTGCATTTCTTTAACTGTTCCCTTTCCAAATTTGGTAGAATATTCTGTGGCAGTGTGGACAGAACAGTGGGCCCAGGGGCAGATCTGACACTGGATAAGTCGCTGTGTCTCATGGTGCCTCAGCCTCCTCGTCTGTGGAATGAACAGTTGACCAAACTTCTCCCTAAGCCCAGCTCTGGGGCCTTGGTCAAATCAGTGAATGTTTCTGAGCTCCAGTTCCCTGTCTTTGGCATTCCTGCTTAGTTGCTGGGAGGATTACACGATGGTAAATGCGAAGTGTGTTGCACTGTGGATGCAACCAATTCCATTCATACTGGCATTGCTGGTGGGTCATGTGCCCCATGTAAAGAAAAAATTAAAATTCGAAGGCCCCCCAACCATCCAACTGGGACTTCCTCCTAGGCCAGGGCACTCTAAAATTTAACCTGAAAGACTGGTTCAGGCAATGATGGGAAGTGGGAGTTGGACATGCCTGGTAATACCTCTCTGATGTTAACGTCAACACAGACCTTAAGTCTGATAAGAAACATTGGCAATCTATTCTCTCCAGCCTGCTACCTGGAGGCTTCATCTGCGTGATAAAACTTTGGTCTCCACAACCTCTTATCCCAACCCAGGTATTCGTTTCTAGTGATAACTCTTTGTTTTTTGTTTTTGTTTTTGTTTTCATTTTTGAGATGGAGTCTCTATCTCTTGCCCAGGCTAGAGTGCAATGGCACGATCTCAGCTTACTGCAACCTCTGCCTCCCAGGTTCAAGCAATTCTCCTGCCTCAGCTTTCTGAGTAGCTATTATAGGCATGTGCCACCATGCCTGGCTAATTTTTGTATTTTTAGTAGAGTCAGGTTTCACTATCTTGACCAGGCTGTTCTCGAACTCCTGACCTCAGGTGATCCACTCGTCTCAGTCTCCCAAAGTGCTGGGATTACAGGCATGAGCCACTGCACCCGGCCTCTATTGATAACTCTTAAAATCAATTTCCAATTAGAAAAAATTTAAATCTACCTGTAACCTGGAAACCTTACCCCCTTCAAGTTGTCCCACCTTTCTGGACCAAACCAATGTGTTTCTTAAATGTATTTGATTGAAGTTTCATGTCTCCCTAAAATGTATAAAATCAAGCTGCACCCCAACCACCTTAGCACATGTTCTCAGGATCCCCTGAGGGCTGTGCCAGGGGCCATGGTCACTCATATTTGGCTCAGAATAAATCTCTTCAAATATGTATGTGTTGTGTGTGTGTGTATATATATATATATTTTTTTTTTCTTTTTTTTTTGAGATGGAGTCTCACTCTGTCATCCAGGCTGGAGTGCAGTGGCGCGATCTCAGCTCACTGCAACCCCCATCTCCCAAGTTCAAGCAATTCTCCTGCCTTAGCCTCCCAAGTAGCTGGGATTATAGGTGCCCGCCACCACGCCTGGCTAGTTTTTGTATTTTTAGTAGACACGGGGTTTTGCCATGTTTCCCAGGCTGGTCCCCAACTCCTGACCTGAGGTGATCCTCCTGCCTCGGCCTCCCAAAGTACTGGGATCACAGGCGTGAGCCACCGCGCCCAGCCCTCTTCAAATATTTTACAGAGTTTGACTTTTTTCGTTGACACCCAGCACTCATAAATCATCCGCCCACAGCCGGTGGCAGGAGATGGGTCAGAATCACCCACAGGAGATTAGGCGCCCAGGGCATTTGAGAGGTGAAAGGAAAAAACTGCTTTTACTGTCTCCAAACAACTTATGTCCAACAACATGTGTTTCGCCAAAATGAGGTGCAGCAGCCCCCGAGGGATTCACCTCTGGAAAGACATTCACCTTCTGCTCGGGGCAAAGACATGCTGCTTGTAGCTGCAGGAGGGAAAGCCATGGTCATCCTGGGGGAGGTGTGCTCACACTTCCCAAAAGAGTACCTGCCTCAGTCACAGAGGAGTCTGCAAGCTGGGACGGTAGCCCTTCCCTGCCAGCCATTCCCCAGCTGTGGGCCTTCCCTGGGGCCCAGGACCAGGTGTTGGAGCGGAGTGCTGTTCAGCGGCACCCAGCCACCTCTGCTCACTGCAGTGGTGATTCTCTGCCTGTGCACCTAAAATTTGACCTTTTGGGGTTTTCCAGTTTTGTATTTGTGGCTCGAACTTGCCAGTTGCCTAAAATGAGCTGAAGGAAGGAATACTTATTTCCAGGCCACATATTTTTTCTTTTCTTTTCTTTTTTTTTTTTTTTTTTTGAGACAGAGTCTCACTCTGTCATCTAGGCTGGAGTACATTGGCATGATCTTGGCTCACTGCAACTTCCGCCTCCTGGGTTCAAGCGATTCTCCTGCCTCAGCCTCCTGAGTAGCCTCCGAGTAGTACAGGCACTGCCACCACACCTGGCAAATTTTTGTAATTTTAGTAGAGATAGAGTTTCCCTATGTTTGCCAGGCTGGTCTCGAGCTCCTAACCTCAAGTGATCCACCCACTTTGGCTTCCCAGAGTGCTGGGATTATGGGTGTGAGCCACTGCCTCCGACCTAGGCCACAATGTAATTTTTATAATATAAAAATAATCCCTGGCCAGGTGAGGTGCCTCATGCCTGTAATCCCAGCACTCTGGGAGGCCAAGGTGGGTGGATCACTTGAGGTCAGGAGTTTGAGACTAGCCTGGCAAACATGGGGAAACCCTATCTCTACTAAAAATACAAAAATTAGCTGGAGGCTGGGCACAGTGGCTCACGCCTGTAATCCCAACACTTTGGGAGGCTGAGGTGGGTGGATCACTTGAGGTCAGGAGTTCAAGACCAGCCTGGGCAACATGGTGAAACCCTGTCTCTACAAAAATAAAAAAAAATTAGCTGGTCATGGTAGCACACACCTGTAATCCCAGCTACTCAGGAGGCTGAAGCAGGAGAATCACTTGAACCCGGAGGCAGAGATTACAGTGAGCCGAGATTGCACCACTGCACTCCAGCCTGGGCAACAGAGCGAGACTCCATCTCAAAAAAAAAAAAAAATTAGCTTGGCATGGTGGTGCACAGCTGTAATCCCAGCTACTTGGGAGGCTGAGGCAAGGAGAATCACTTGAAACAGGAAGGTGGAGGTTGCAGTGAGCGGAGATTGTGCCACTGCACTGTAGCCTGGGTGACAGAGTGAGACTCCATCTCAAAAAATAAAAATAAAAATCCCTGGTAGACTTCTGCACCTTATATGCTCTTGTACATTAACCTTTCAGAGGGAATGAATGCCATTTAAATGGCATAGTCCTATAAACCAAAAAAGTATCTGAGATAATTTCAATCAATTTAGAAGTTTATTTTGCCAAAATTAAGGACTTACCCATGACACCGTCTCAGGAGGTCCTGACGACATGTACCCAAGCAGGCTACAGCTTGTTTTTATACATTTTAGGCAGACATAAGACATCAATCAATGCAAGATGTACATTCGTTCAGTCCAGAAAGGCGGGACAGGGGTGCAGAGGGGTGGGTGAGGTTTCCAGGTCATAGGTGGATTCAAAGATTTTCCAAATGGCAGTTGGTTTAAAGAGCGTATCTAAAGACCTGGAATCCATACAAGGGAGCGTCTGGGTTAAGATAAGGGGTCCTGGAGACCAGGGTTCTTTTTTTTTTTTTTTCTTTTGAGACAGAGTCTCCCTCTGTCGCCCAGGCTGGAGTCCAGTGGCACCATCTCGGCTCACTGCAAGCTCTGCCTCCTGGGTTCACGCCATTCTCCTGCCTCAGCCTCCCGAGTAGCTGGGACTACAGGCGCCCACCACCACAGCCGGCTAATTTTTTGTATTTTTAGTAGAGACGAGGTGTTAGCCAGGATGGTCTCGATCTCCTGACCTTGTGATCCGCCCGCCTCGGCCTCCCAAAGTGCTGGGATTACAGGCGTGAGCCACCGTGCCGGGCCCAGGGTTCTTATTATGCAGATGAAGCCTCCAAGTAGCAGGCTTCAGAGAGAATAGATTGTAAATGATTCTCACCAGACTTAAAAAGGTGCCACACTCTTAGTTCTCTCCTGGATCAAGGAAATGACCTGGAAAAGGAAAGAGATTCTCTAGAGAACATAGACTTTCCCAAGAGACAGATTTGCAGGGCCATTTCAAAATATGTCAAAGAAATGTATTTTCAGGTAAAATACTTTGATCTCTTTTAAGGCCTGCTGTTTGTCATGTGATACTATACTAGAGTCAGGCTGGAACTTGGTGTCATTACTACAAAAAGTCTTAAGATCTCTGCTTTAATGTTAATGCTAGGCAGCTGTGCCTGAATTCCAAAGGGAGGAGGGTACAGAGGCACGTCCAACCCCCACTTCCCATCATGACCCCAGCTACTTTTTTTAGGTTAACTTTGGAATGCCCTTGGCTGAAAGGAGGAGCCCATTTACGTGGTTGCGGGGCTTCAAATTTTTTTTCAGTTTACAGCCCTATATGAACTCAAACTTCAGGAGCAAGGTGTGGCAGCTCCCACATAGGTGAGAACCAAGACCCTCTGTGTTTGGAAGGGAGACTTGCATATGGATTAGCACAGTGTAAGGTAGGAGGCCCTCAGTGTCTTGGGGTGGCTGGAGGTGGGGTGTGGGGGTGAGATGTTACTGGTGGGAGGTAAGACCTGAGAAGCTTTGGAATATGGAGATGGAGGTGAGGAGGGCAGGGAAGAAGACTCCAGGTGATGGGAATGGTTGGAGCAAAAGGGTAGATGTGTTCAGGGACCATGGGTGTCCTCTGTGGCCTGAGCATCATAGTCAGACTGCAGCATCCCTCAGCCTGGGAGTCACCAGGGGAGGTTCAAGATAACTTGGTGGAGACAGCTCCGTGCTCCTTCCCTTGAAGCTGAGGGTATTGGCCTGGGCAAGATCTGGGACTAGGACCTCCATCTGGCCAGGAAGGTGGTGGATGGGGGGGCTGGACAGGCTCAGTGGCCAGAGTGTAGAAGTCACCTGTCCACCCCAGGAGGCCAAACCGTCTTTGGTCAGCAGCCACCACAGAGCGGGATGATGTGCTTTCCCAAGGATTTTGCATGTGATGGTTTGAACATGGGTTATTTGGCTCCCTCTGAAAAGAGTTACTATTGGACTTATCCCCAGGAGAAGGGCATATTTGCCTGCAACCCTTCAGGGGGAAACAAACTTTTTCCACATATTTGAAGTTATGAGAGGGATTTGAAAGCAGTGAAGCAAGCATGTCCTGTAGAATGCCCTGGAATTCAGTGGCCTTTTCTCCAGCCAGTTTGGTATTCCTTCCGTTTTGCCTGGTGGCAGCTCTCACATTCCACTTGTGTATTTGGGGCTGGATGACACATTGTTCCCTGTGTGGAATTTATTTGTTCTTAATTGTTATGCCCAAATATTGTGTCACATTGGTCAAACTCCAAGAAATCAGAGGCACACAGCACTTGCGAGAATTACTCTGAGTCTTTCTGCTGCTTGGGGAAAAAATAGATTTTCCTTTGAATCTTTTGGCTGGACTTCAGCCAAAAATTGGGCAGACTTTTCCAAGTGCGTGAGAAGACGCCGAAACTCCCTAGATGTGTTTTCCCTGCACACTCCCTCTGTTTATAGTTCCTGTTTATTGTTGACATTGGAAGGCTCCTGTTCTGTGAAAGAAAGCAATGCAATCCTGCAAGGTCACTGAAAGGCAAAATGTTTCTTATGCAGTAAAGTGCATGCATATGTCCCTCAGCAGACTTTGAATGGTGTCCTTGTGTGTCCTGGGGGCTGAGCCAGATGCAGGGAACTCAGAGATGAACAGGCACAGGCTTGGACCTGGCCTTTGAGGAGCTCACTGTTTGGGGCTGAGGAGAGACTCATGTGGGCAGCACAGGTACGCTGGCCCATGCAGAGGAGAGAAGAGCTGTACCTGGGGTGCAGTAGGCACCTCCTCACCTTCTCCCTGTGCCTCTTGGCTTACACCCCACCCTGCTCTGTAGCAAGCTGCCTTACCTTCCCCATGTCCTTTGTGTCACCCCCGAGGGCTCTCCCTTGGCCTCAGGGAAGCCTGTGTGCTGTGCTGTCCTGCCCCGCCGGCCTCATGTTGGGGTCTCCCTGTGTGTCTGACTTCTCCACCTGGAGCTCCTCTGCATGGACCTCCTGCTGCTGTGCTGGGGCAGGGGGTGACCTGTCAAGCCCCCTGGCTTCTGGATGAGCTTTGGTCATTGCCTCTTGGGGCTGCCCTTGCTCCACCTCAAAGCCTCCCGTTGCCATATAGCTTTCTGCTGACTACATTTTCCTGTCCCCATCCTGATCTTCCCCACAGCTGTCTTCAAGCTCATAAAAACTCCCCGTCCTTGACCCCTCTGCTTTCTTCCTGTATAGACCCCCTTTTCTTTCTTCTTTCTGCTGGGCAGCCTCTCCTCTTTCTTGCTAGGACCCTATCTTCCTGACCTCGTAGCTTTCAGCCCATGCATCTCCAACACCCTAGCCAGGATCAGCTCACTTGTGTCCTCCTGTGGGCACTTCTCAGTTGCTGACGGACAACATCTACAGCTGTGTAGGCCGTGGCCACTAAACAGTCATGCTTTACACCCACTGGGCATGCCATACCCACAGGGGCGCTTAGAGCAGAGTGGGTGCAGAGTTCTGGGCAGCTGATGGCTGGGACCTCAGATGATGTCCTGGGCTAGAGATCAGGAGACTTCCCTGCTGGGCTGGAGATGGACAGGGCCCCATATTGCCAGAGAGACCAGAGCTCACCACAGGACCAAGCAGCCTTTCAAGAGAGTCCTTATTATCAGATTCTCAATTCCTTTCTTATACTTTATTAGAAAAATTCATATGAGGAAGGGCATGGAGTTTTCTTCTGTTCTGATGAGGAATCAGGCAACCCCAGGACTGTGTGATTGGTTGTTTAAGCAGCTTCTGAAGTGTAGGCCTCCTTTGACTTCGGGAAGCTTTGTCTTGTTCCCAGCTGCCATCTGGTGGCTGGATTGAGGCCCTTCTGAGGGCATGTTGAGTGAGCCAGGGCTGGCTTGCTCACCTGTCTTTATAAGGTCCCCGTGGGGTCATCAGAATGTGGGACCTCTGGGGAGAAGAGTCCAACCAGGAGAAGGAACTTTCACCTACGCAGCCCCCACCCTCCAAGAGGGGCAAACCTGGCATAGAGACTGGTCGATTATGCCCCTCTTCAGTGTTCCCCTCCCCATGCCACTCATTCTTCCAAATCCTGGTGTCTTGGTGTCTGCTAAGATTGCACCCCACCCATCTCAGCCCTCAGGTCCACCAGGTCCCTTGGCCATGGAGCTTGTCCTCAAACCCTGAGACTCGTTCCCTGGTCGGCATGCCGTCGCGTCTTCAGCCGTGCCTTAACGTGGTGCACCAGTCCCCACGCAGCCTGACCTCACTAGGCCCTGTCCACCTCTGCCCCACATGGCCACCTCCATTCCCTGTGGGCTCTGGCTCAGTAATCTTAAAGTCAGAAGCCCTTTTCTGGCCACCACAGCAGTTACCCTTCCGGTGCCCTTCCAGATCTGACTCCTCCAGGTGGCAGTTGCATTTTTGTTTTCGTTTCTCGCTTGGCCTCGCCCTGTGGTTCACCCCTGCTGGGGTGAGTTCTTCCTCTCTCTCCTGGTTGTCTGGCTTCCTTCACACCTGTTTGTCCTCTGTCTAACCATGCGGCAGCCCAGGCACTAGACAGGTTGGGCCTGAATCCAGACTGTGTCACTTATAAGCTAGGTCCCTCTGCCTCTGTCTCTTCACCCACAAAGTAAATGTAATGATAAAGACCTTTTAGGGGCCAGGCACGGTGGCTCACGCCTGTAACCCCAGCACTTTGACTTCGGGAGACTGAGGTGGGTGGATCACGAGGTCAGGAGTTCGAGACCAGCCTGACCAATATGGTGAAACCCCGTCTCTAGTAAAAATACAAAAATTAGCTGGGCATGGTGGCGCATGCCTGTAGTCACAGCTACCTGAGAGGCTGAGGCAGAAGAATCGTTTGAACCCGGGAGGTGGAGGTTGCGGTGAGCTGAGATCATGCCACTGCACTCCAGCTTGGACGACAGAGCGAGACTCCATAAAACAAACAAACAAACAAAAACCTCTTAGAGTTGTCAAGAGGGATAAATCAAATTATGCTACAAACTGCCCAGCAGTCACTGGAGTGTGGTGGCCACTCAGCTGACAGAAATGACATTGCTGGTCTTTGGGTGATGACCTGTCAGTTCTGCACCTTCTACCTTCAGGCAGGGGTAATAGGGCCCTTTGCTGAGCACACGTACACATGCTATGCAGCCACGTTCTGCAGTGACCCTCCCAGCCATGCAGACCACACTCCTCAAACCCAGAATATCTGCTGGCCTTGATCAGTACCTGTCCCCTTCGTGTGAGTCCCCCACCACCTTTCTCTTCCATCTCCCATTGGCTCTAGACGTCTTTGCTACTCTGTGTATTTTCACTGCTGCCTCCTGCCACGGTGCAAAAGATCTTGCTTCCTCATGCATAGAACAAAACCAGATCCACAGCTGAGCCCCTCAGCTCTCTGCCATTACACGCTCCCTGCATCCGCCCTGCCATGTGAATCCCAAATGATTCCAATGGAGACATTTCTCCCCTTTGAAGCAGTGCCAGCTTCAAAGGGTGATTTTCTCCCTCTTGCTGGGGGACTTGGTTTTATCACTGTTTTCTTTTTCTTTTTCTTTCTTTTTTTTTTTTTTTTTTGAGACAGAGTCTTTCTCTGTCACCCAAGCTGGAGTACAATGGCATGGTCTCGGCTCACTGCAACCTCCGCCTCCCGGGTTCAAGTGATTCTCCTGTCTCAGTCTCCCAAGTGGCTGGTTATACAGGTGGGCACCACCATGCCTGGCTAATTTTTGTGTTTTTAGTAGAGACAGCGTTCCACCATGTTGGCCAGGCTGGTCTCAAACTCCTGACCTCAAGTGGTCTGCCCGCCTCAGCCTCCCAAAGTGCTGGGATTACAGGCGTGAGCCACTGCACCCAGCCTTATTGCTGTTTTCTCACTCCTGTAGCCTCAACCTCTCTCCTGGCCTCTTCCCACTGCATATGACCCACCACTCGCTACTTTGAAACTGTCCTAGCCAAGATCTCAGGTCACTTTCCAGACCTGGCAGATAACTAAGAAGTGAACCTGGGTGTCACCTTGAGTCCTGCCCTCCCTGATCCCTCACGTGCAGCTTGTCAGCAGAGCCTGTCAGTGCCAGACCTGAGCACTTTCACATCTGCCCACTGCCCTCCATCTGCCTAGCCTCCAACCCAGCTTCACTACCTCACCTCCCAGAGTCTGGACAGCACGAGTGAGTCTTTTAAAATTCAATTCCGCTCGGTTGCAGTTCCAGGTAGGATTAAGTGAGAAGGTTTCACTCTGCAGCTATGAAACGTGGACAGGGCCAGACACAGTGGCTCATGCCTCTAATCCCTGCACTTTGGAAGCCTGAGGCAGGCCGATCACTTGAGGCCAGGAGTTTGAGAC
The DNA here is from genome assembly GCF_028885625.2 of Pongo pygmaeus. NCBI lineage: Eukaryota > Metazoa > Chordata > Mammalia > Primates > Hominidae > Pongo > Pongo pygmaeus. The sequence continues at coordinate 41,676,796 of NC_085931.1, forward strand.
CGGCCTGGCCAACATGGTGAAAGCCCGTCTCTACTAAAAATACAAAAATTAGCCGGGTGTAGTGGTGCACGCTTGTAGTTCCAGCTACTGGGGAGTCTGAGGTGTGATAATCATTTGATCCCGGGAGGAAGAGGTTGCAATGAGCCGAGATGGCACCACTGCATTCCAGCTTGGGTGACAGAGCGAGACTCTGTCTCAAAAATAAAATAAAATAAAATAAAATGTGGACACAATGCACAGAGCAGCTATTTGAGCACCCTGAAAATTAAGTAGCCACAAGCAGACTGGAGAAGACCGGAATCTGAGGTAACACCGAACAGGTGGTGAGGTTACAATTTTTTCCCTCCAGTATCTTCTAGAGTGGACTCAGGAGAGACCCAGAAGTGAGCAGACAGAGAAAACTCCTGGAGAAGCCCTCTAGTTCAGGCTCAAGGAGGAAAGGTTCCCCTGTCAGTGATAGCAGTGGCGATGAGAGGCCTGCAGGTACCAAAAACTCAGAGGAATCCATCCACACCAGTAGGAAGAGCTCTGGTCCCAAGAAGTGAGGGAACCCCTGTTGCATTTTTCTCTCACTCTTCCTACCACTTAGCCCCCAATATAGGTGCGGTGGTGGGAAGTGGGCAGCCAGAGGACTGAAACAGAGCCCAAGAGAACCAGAAAAAAACAGGAGATCACAGAGAGAGAACACCTTGGGAGTGTGACCCCATAACGTTGTTTTCATGAACTCCTGGCTTCACGTCCAAGCCACACATGGATGGATCTGATCCTAAACAGCATACTAAAGATTTTGAGAACTGAACTTAAAGCTACATAAATACCCACGTCCCTGTGGCCACTGGCTGGCACACACGTGGAACAGATCCAACTAGTACTGCAAAGGGCCGGGCGCGGTGTAACCTGGCACTTTGGGAGGCCGAGGCAGGTGGATCACTTGAAGCCAGGAGTTCGAGACCAGCCTGGCCAACACGGTGAAACCCCATCTCTACTAAAAATACAAAAATTAGCCAGGCATGGTAGTGCACACCTGTAATCCCAGCTACTCGAGAGGCTGAGACAGGAGAATCGCTTGAGCCTGGGAGGCAGAGCTTGCAGTGAGCTGAGATTGCACTACTGCACTCCAGAGCAAGACTCTGTCTCAAAAACAAAAACAAATAGTACTGCAAAGGCTTTGAAAATGGAACAAACAGTGAAACCACCACCCAGAGAAGGCTGGTCACTATGTGTGGCCTTAACCCAACTTATTTGATAGACTGCTAAAATGAAAATATCAAATTACCAACATCAGGAATGAAATAAACAATTAATAGCACAAACAAACATAAAAGGACAATACTACAAAAACATAAAATAGATAAATAATACATAAAAGGAATGCTACAGACAACTCTGCTGACAAATTTGACAACTTGGATGAAATGAACCAATCTTCAAAAATCAAATTCTAACACTTGCCCAAGATCAAATCCATAAACTGAATAATCCTATAACTATTAAAGAAGTTGCATTTGTAGTTTAAAACACTTCAAAAAAGAAGTCTTCAGGCCTACCTGATTTCACAGGTAAATTTTATCAAATATTTGAAAAAAGAATAACACTATTTCCACACAATCTCTTCCAGAAAACAGAAGAGGAGTGAGTAATTTCTTTTCTTTTTTAATTTTTCTTTTCTTTTTTTTTTTTTTGAGACAGAATCTCGCTCTGTTGCCCAGGCTGGAGTGTGCAGTGGTGCAGTCTTGGCTCACTGCAACCTCTGCCTCCCGGGTTCAAGCAGTTCTCCTCCCTCAGTCTCCTTAGTAGCTGGGATTACAGGCATGTGCCACCATGCCCAGCTAATTTTTTTTGTATTTTTAGTAGAGACAGGGTTTCACCATGTTGGCCAGGGTCATCTTGAACTACCGACCTCAGGTGATCCGCCCGCCTCGGCCTCCCAAAGTGCTGGGATTACAGGCATAAGCCACTGCACCCAGACTTTTTTCTTTTTTTCTTTTTTTTGAGACAGAGTCTTGAGCTGTTGCCCAGGCTGGTCTCGAACTCCTGACCTCAAGTGATCTGCTCGCCTCAGCCTCCCAAAGTGCTGGGATTACAGGAGTGAGCCATTGTGCCTGGCCAGGAGTGAGTAATTTCTAACTCATTTATAAGGACAGCATACCCTGATACCAAACTGGACAAAGATAGTGTAAGAAAAGAAAACTTCAGAGCAATATTTCTCATGAGCATAGATGAAAACATCTTCAACAAAATATTAACAATTTGAAACCAGCAATACAATAGAATATTACACCATGATCAAGTGGATTTCATGCCAGGAGTGCAAGATAGGTGCAAGATAGGTTCCATATTTGAAAATCAATAAATGGGGCTGGGGGCAGTGGCTCACACCTGTAATCCCAGCATTTTGGAAGGCAAACGCAGGCAGATCACTTGAAGTCAGGAATCCAAGAGCAGCTTGGCCAACATGGTGAAACCCTGTCTCTACTGAAAATACAAAAATTAGCCAGGCATGGTGGTGCACACCTGTAGTCTCAGCTACTTAGAAGGCTGAGTCAGGAGAATCACTTGAACCCTGGCAGGGCGGAGGTTGCAGTGAGTGGAGATCACACCACTGTACCCCAGCCTGGGCAACAGAGCAAGACTCTGTCTCAAAAAAAGAAAAGAAAAAAGAAAATCAATATAAATGGAATCACAATATTAACAATCTAAGAAAAACTACATTATAATATCAATTGATACAGAAAAAGGCATTTGACAAAATTTAACATCATTCATGGTAAAAACTCTCAGCAAACTAGGAAATTCCTCCACCTGATTAAGGGCGTCTTCAAGAAACTGACATCATACGTAGTGACAGAAGACTGAACGCTTTACTTTCCGCCTAGGATCAGTAAAGTCAAGGATGTCCATGCTCACTGCTCGTATTCATCCTAATACTAGCCAGTATTATAATGCAAGAAAAAAGAAGTCAAAGGCACTCAGATTGGGAAGAAAGAAACAGAGCTATCCCTATTTGCAAGCAACATGATGGCTGTGTAGAAAAATCCTAGGAAATCTACAAAAATATTTTTAGAGTAAGTGAGTTTAACAAGGTCACAGGATACAAGGTCAGTACATAAAAGCCAGTCATATTTCTGTGTATTAGCAATGGACAATTGGTAACAAAAAATTTAAAAAAATCACTTACAATGACCCCATGAAATACTTAGACATAATTATAACAAAACTAATATAGTATCTATATGTAAATAGTGTTAAATACTGATGAAATAGAAGACAAAAATAAATAGAGAGATATACAATGCTCATGGATCAGAAGAGCCAAGAGAGTAAAGACGTCAGTTTTCCCTTGACTGATCAGTAGCTTGAATGCAATTCCAATAAAAATCCTAGCAGGACATTTTCTCAGCATAGACAAACTTATACATTTATATGAAAAGATAAAGAAATTAGAATAGCTAAAGCAACTTTGAAAAATAAGAATAAAGGTGGAGTAATTACTCAATTTTAAGACTTAACACAAAGAAACAAGACAGTGTGATGTTGGCAAACACTATATAGATTAATGAGATAGACATATACATTAATGGAACAGAATAGAGAGTCCAGAAATGGGCCCACACAAATATGGTCAGATGGCTTTTGACAGAGGTGCAGAAACAATTTAATTGAGAAAGGATAGTCTTTTCAACAAGTAGTATTGGAACAATTGAACATCCATATGCAATAAAATGAATCTTGATTTATACTTCTTATTTATACAAAATTTAACTCAAAATGTAAACCATACAACTATAATACTTTTACCTGTAATCCCAGCAGTTTGGGAGGCCGAGGCGGGTGGGTCACTTGAGCCCAGGGGTTCGAGACCAGCTTGGGCGATATGGCGAAACTGCATCTCTACCCAAAATAGAAATATTAGCAGGCATAGTGGTGTGCAACTGTAGTCTCAGCTATTTGGAGGCTGAGTCAGGAGGGAATCATTTGAACCTGGGAAGCAGAGGTTGCAGTGAACCGAGATTACACTACTGCACTCCAGCCTGAGTGACAGAGTGAGACTCCATCTCAAAAAATAAAAAATAAAATAAAAATAAAATGCAATTTTGGGCCGGGCGCGTTGGCTCACACCTGTAATCCCAGCACTTTGGGAGGCCGAGGCGGGTGGACCACGAGGTCAGGAGATCGAGACATCCTGGCTAACACGGTGAAACCCCGTTTCCACTGAAAATACAAAAAATTAGCCGGGCGTGGTGGCGGGCGCCTGTAGTCCCAGCTACTCAGGAGGCTGAGGCAGGAGAATGGTGTGAACCCAGGAGGCAGAGCTTGCGGTGACCCGAGATCGCACCACTGCACTCCAGCCTGGGCAACAGAGCAAGACTCCATCTCCAAAAAAAAAAAATGCAATTTTGATTTATGTCTCTTCTCTGGCTCCTCTTGTGCTCTAGACCCATCCAGCTTCTGCTGTCTTCACTGGCACACCATCTTGCTGCCAGCCAGCATGAATGCTATACCTCTTGTTGGCAAGGTCTGTTCCCTAGTATCCAGCCCCTTCCCACACCCTATTTTCCTCAAGTCTGTTTACCCTCCAGGGAGAGGCCATTCAGGAAAGCCTTCCCTGAGCCAGCCTCCTGCCTGGGCCAGATGTTTGCTCCCAGGTGTTTGCTCCTTGGCTTGGCCCCTCAAGCATGGTAGCGTAGCAGTTAGTCTGAGCATGGGCTTCCTAGAGCCTCAGAGTCTCCGCTTGTCAGTCCCCTAGAAGCTTCAATTCTGTGCTTCCCAGGGTCCCTTCAATCAAAGATTTCTAAGTCAGTGGAAGCAGAGATGCTGGAGCCAGCCTGCCTGGGTTCAAATCGTGGCTCCCACACTTACCCACTGTGTGACCTTGGACAAGTTGCTTGCCGTCTTTTGCATCATTTCTCTCCTTTGTAAAATGGGTTTCATGATAGAACCAACTCTTAGAGGTGCTGTGAGGATTAGCTTAGATAATGTGTGAAGAGATCTTGGCACACGGCTTGGCAAACACTCGACTAAAGTAAACTGCAGTTCTTGATAGTCACTTTCGCAGCTTTAAAATAATACAGGTTCCCAAGAAGTCCCCCTGCCCTGCTAAAATAGAATGAGAATGACTTTTGGGTGCGGAGGGTATTTGTATTTTTTTTCAAAAACTCCTTGAGTGGGATTGGCAGATTCAAAATATACAAACACAGGTTGGCCGGGTGCAGTGTTTTCTGCCTGTAATCCCAACACTTTGGGAGGCTGGAGTGGACAGATCACTTGAGGTCAGAAGTTCAAGACCAGCCTGGCCAACGTGGTGAAACTTGTTTCTACTAAAAATACAAAAATTATCCAGGCATGGTGGTGCATGCCTCTAATCCCAGCTACTTGGGAAGCTGAGGCAGGAGAATCGCTTGAACCCAGGAGGTGGAGGTTGCAGTGAGCCGAGATTGAGCCACTGCTCTCCAGCCTGGGCAACAGAGTGACAGAAAAAAAAAAAAAAAAACCCACAGGTCACCCAGTTTAATTTGAGCTTCAAATACAAAATGAATAATATTTTAGTATAAGAATGTCATGCAATATTTGGGCAGTCTTTATACTAAAATTTATTTATTGTGTGTCTGAAATTCAAATGTAACTGGGCATCCTGCATTTTATCTACGAGCATTTAACCCTATCCTGGGGGACCTTGACACCCAGCCCACTTGGGGTCTCTGCACCCAACTCCCTGGTCCAAAGGCAAACCTCCAAGTTAGAAAAGAGATCGTATCCTTTTACTTGACACAGGGGGGCGCTAGAAGATGGCTTGTTCGCTTTCTTTTCTGTAACTCAATGTCTAGGGAAGCACCAGCAAGTTGGCTGGCTTGCAACAAATCTCTCAGTACCTGTGAGTCATTTTCTGATGTTCAGGTTTGTAAGAAGCCAATACAGAGCTGGCCACCTCCCTCTTGGGCCTTCACTTCTGGGGGCCTAGCCTAGCGCCTCAGGGGCTCCCCTCTTCTCGCCTCCCCTCTGCTCGCCTGCCCTCCATTGATGTCATAACTCTATTCTGATATCACAGCCCAGCGCTTGGAATTATCCCAGGCAGCCCGGGCTCTGCCCTTAGAGCAACTAGAGCAGGCCGTTGAGTGGGGCGGGCGGGGGTGAGGAGGGGGTTGGGTGGCTGGTGGCCCTAGAGGCTGGCCCTAAAGAATACCTGGACAGCCTGCCATCCTATTGCTCCAAAATGAAAATCCTCTAAAAGGTAGGACTTGGAAGAATTTCCTCCTGTTCCTGTTGGCCATGATCCCACTGAGGTGGAAATAAATTCCCAGGGAGTGTGGTGTTGTTCTGGCTCTGTAAACAGCTCTCGGGAACCCTGCTGCCTGTGTGCCTGGGGATGCAAGTAGGCTTGGTGCACTTAACAGTCCTCTCTTCCCGTTTGAAGGAATGACTTCACAAAGCACAGTGTTTCTTACTTGTTGGGGGAGACGTTCCTTAGGGCTTGGAGAATGCCTGCAAATACTGATCCAGGTTCTTCAGTGGCCACTGCCTCTGCCCTCACTCCCTAAGAAGATGGATGGGAACAGGGTTATGCTCTCCTTAGGACAAAGGGAAAATATAGGTGCATTCAAGCTATTGACCCTCAGACCCCTCAGTCCCAAGGAGGAGAGAAGCCCCATCCTCCCAGCTGGCCAGACAATATAAAGAGCTCTCTTATGAACTCACTGAGTGAAAATTTGACTGGTATGGATTAAACAACACAATAAAAGAAAACTCTGAATAACTTCTCTCTTACTTTGAGGGACATGAAGTCTTCCTGGGGGAGCGTGTTAAAACTGCAAATTCCTAGGGCAGGACCACTGAGATTCAGATCCGATGGTCATATGGCACCCAGGAACCCCCATTTTATTTGTTTTAATTTAATTTAATTTTTTTTATAGAGACAGGGCCTCACCATGTTGCCCATGCTGGTCTCAAACTGCTGGGCTCAGGCAATTTTCCTGCCTCGGCCTCCCAAAGTGCTGGATTACAGGTGTGAGACACCTGGCCCGCCCCCATTTTTATTTTTTATTTTTATTTATTTATTTTTGAAATGGAGTCTTGCGCTGTTGCCCAGGCTGGAGTGCAGTGGTGCGATCTCACCTCACTGCAACCTCCACCTCCCGGGTTCAGATGATTCTCCTGCTTCAGCCTCTTGAGTAGCTGGGATTACAGGCATGTGCCACCATGCCTGGCTAATTTTTGTATTTTTAGTAGAGATGGGGTTTCACCATGTTGTCCAGGCTGGTCTTGAACTCCTGACCTCAAGTGATCTGCCCACCTCCGCTTCCCAAACTGCTGGAATTACAGGCGTGAGCAACCACTCCCTACCTTCCCCCATTTTCATAATAAACATTCTACACAGGGCTCCTGCCAGCCCTCCAAGCTTCTCACTTTGAGAAGCACAGTCTGCTCTGTCAGACTCCCTGGATTGCTTATTGCTGCTAGCTCTCTTCCCCCATCTCCAAATTCCATGTTTTTCTGGGAGGGGGGTTTAATTCAGCTTTACTCCACATATTTATTTAATGTGCTGGATCCAGGAAGACAAAAGTGATGGTGTAGGGTCTTATTGTTCATCAAGTGCATTGTATCTGAGTTTTTGGCTCCTGCCTTCTAGGCCTAGGTGCAGCCCCTCTCTCTACCTAAGAAAACCACTTGTGTCTATATCAGGAGTGCTGTACCCTTTCTTCATCAGAGACTTTCTCTTCATGGTTCTCACCCGAACTGAGAAAATGGAATATGAGCGTGAATTATTGGTCATTAAAACTGATAGTGGAGCCAGGCATGGCTGTTCATGCCTGTAATCCCAGCATTTTGGGAGGCTGTAGTGGGAGGATCGCTTGAGGCCAGGAGTGGAGAGCAGCCTGGGCAACATATCAAGACCCCATCTTTCAAAAAAATAATAATAATAGCTGGGTGTGGTAGCATACACCTATAGTCCTATGTACTCGAGAGACTGAGGTGGGAGAATCACTTGAGCCCAGGAGGTCAAGGCTTCAGTGAGCTATGATCATGCCTGGGTGACAGAGCAAGACCCTTTCTCTAAAAACAAAAACAAAAAACTGGTAGTGGTGAAGGGTATGGCTCATGGAAGGGACTGGTTTCTGCTTCTCTGGTGGCCCTGGAATGAACATTGAATGGTACCTGGCAGGGCAGCCATGGCTCCTTGATCGCTCAGCAGCTCAAGGTGCAAATTCCTTCCTCACTGGCTATGAATTTAGGCTTTCCCAATAATACCACACAGCTTTTTGAACAAATAAACATATCTAGGCTAGTTCGTGGGGTTTTTAGTTGCCGTCTTGCCTGTGTGCTCTTGAAGTTTTGAGCCCTTTGCATTTGGCACTGTCCAGGCATTCAGGCCTGGAGCCTGTGTAGTGCCAGTGCCTCCCTCCACGCTCTTGGTCCGGTGGAAAGCAGGACGTGTCCTGGCCCTTGGGTCTTGGTCTTCGGGTTGCAGAATGGAGGGAGTGGCCTCACCTAAACCCTCCAAAAAGTAGATGGTCAGACTCTCTTCCCTTCAAACTCTTCTCTGCCCTGACTCACACCTGAGCCATTTCATCCAGTGAGACTGAGGGAGGAGTGAGGGAGTCCATGTTTCCCCTCCATGACGCCGGGACGGGAAGCTGGACTCAGTCTCTTCCACATGGCCAGGAAGGGGAGTACCTGACTGCCCATCTTGGTTTTGGGAGAGAGAAAAACCAGTGCTCAGTCTGGGAAATGAGGGTTTGGGGGATTGTGATAAAATAGAGGACAGGACTCTGCAGGTCAAGGACAGAGGTGCATCCCAAGGGCTCTCTGCAGGCAGGGCCAAGTGGCTCACTCTTTGCAGCTTTGGCAGCACCTTGGATATAGTTGCTGCTCTGTAAACGTGTTGATTGACAGAGGTGCAGGTAAAAACCTCAGAACAGTTGGGCTTAAGGATGCTACAAGAAAACTCTGGGATGGGATTTAATTTTTTTTTTTTAACTGTTGTTGTTATCAGCCTGGCCAACACGGTGAAACCCCGTCTCTACTAAAAATACGAAAAAAAAAAGAAAAAAAAAATTAGCTGGGCGTTGTGGCACGCACCTGAAATCCCAGGCACTCTGGAGGCTGAGCCAGGAGAATTGCTTGAACCTGGGAGGCAAAGGTTTCAGTGAGCTAAGGTCACACCACTGCACTCCAGCCTGGGCAACAGAGCGAGACTTTCTCTCTCTTTAAAAAAAAAAAAAAATGTTGTTATACAAAATAAACAGAAGTGAACAGAAGACTCTCAGGAATCGTCACATACCTGTCACCCAGATGCCACAGTTACCAGCTACCAGCTCATGGCCAGTCTTGTCTCTATGCCTCCATCCTCTTCCTCCATCTCTATCATTTTGAAGCCCATTGCAGAGGTCATAGCATCCCATTTGTTAACATGTCTGGATGTATCTTTAAAAAATCAGAATTCCTTTTTTTTTTTTTAACATAACCAAAGTGCTATGATCATATCTAACAAATTAACAGTGGGTTGGAATGAAGTTTATTTTGGAGCCAGTCCTCTCCCTGTCTTAGAGAGTTTGCAGGAAGTAGAAAAGGGAATGCAGAGGGCTGAGAAAGGGGCCGCACATGTGCTTCCAGCAGCCAAGCTGGGCTCTGTTCAGCTCAGAGAAACCAAAGAGAGGTTAACAGCTCTCAGTTGGGAGAGGATCTGGGCCCTTCTCAAGGAAGGAGGGCTGGGCGTTGGCAAGATGTGTCTTCTGACCCTTGGCCTCATCAGGGGCCGTGCAGGGTAAAGGGTGAGAGGCGTGGGTTGGGGAGTTGCTAGTGAGAGCACAGTCAGTTCCCAGGTATCCACGTTAGGAAAAGGAAGAGCCACCAGAAAGCAGCATAGGAAAATGATGGTCTTATTCTTTAGGAGGTGTGAACAATTTGGTTTTAGATGTGACCCTATGACCCATACAGATGGCTGCGGCTTACCCCGAGAGACCTGTATAAATCAGTGCTAACTGAAAGAGGCCCAGGGTAAATGGGTCACTCCTGAGTTTGAATGCATGTGCAGAGCTCAAAGGAGATTGATGTTCAGTTCTCAGAGAAACTGAGTTGGGTTTTCACCCTGGGGGTGACAGCGTTTGTCCTGAGCCCCTCCTCATGAGACTTTAGCCTGCCACTCAAGCCCAGGAGCCAGCCCAGAAGTGGCCACCTTATTTCAGTAGAAAAGTAGGTGTTATGGAATATGCCTCTGGGGTGGGGGTTCTTATGAAGAGGTCAGAGCATAACAAAAGTGGTTGTCTGTAGTTTAAAACATTCTTGTGGCTGGGCATGGTGGCTCATACCTATAATCCTAGCACTTTGGGAGGCCAAGGCGGGCAGATCACTTGAGGTCAGGAGTTTGATACCAGCCTGATCAACATGGCGAAACCCTGTCTCTACTAAAAATATAAAAGTTAGCTGGGCATGGTGGCATATGCCTGTAGTCCCAGCTACTCGGGAGGCTGAGGCAGGAGAATTGCTTGAACCCGGGAGGCCGAGGTTGCAGTGAGCCAAGATCGCACCATTGCACTGCAGCCTGGGGGACAAGAGTGAGAAACTCCATCTCAAAAAAAAAACAAACAAACAACAACAACAACAACAAAAAAACCAAGAGCATTGTTGCCATTAAGGTAGTTTAAGCATCATTCTCCTGCCAGGGCAATTATCTTGATTGTTAATTGTTTCCTTTGTAACTAGAGGGCATAATAGCACTTTCCTTTGTAATTATCAGATTGGAGTTTATTCTTTGTTGCCGTTTAGGTGTTAACCTTCACGTGGATCTGTAGGCATGAGCACCGGACTCTGATGCAGGCAAGGCTGTCAACTCAGGATGTCACTAATTCCAGAGGTGGAGGGCCCCAGGGTCCAGACCGGATGCCTGACCTAAGCCTGAGGCTGGCAGGACTGTGACATTTCCCTGGGGTACCCCCTGCATTTCACTTTGCCAGTTTGAGCTTTGACTGGAGATGGTCATGGAAAGGTTGAGGCTGAGTATTCTGGGCTACGGAACTAGAAGGCTGGGCTCTGAGGGAGCTCCTCGGTCAGTTTGCTGAATCACAGTACCATGCCTGGTGGTATGAACAAGTATGGCTTAATAAAAGGGACACAAAATTTGGGATCCTGATGTTGCTCTTGAGTCGCTGTGTGAACTTTGGACAAGGCCGTCTCCCTCTCTAAGCTCCAATTTCTTTGCCCATCACAGGGACAAATAATGTCTGCATAAAGAGATGGTTGTGAGGGTAAATAACAACAACAATAATATTTTTTAAATTAGGCTGGGCACAGTGGCTCACACCTGTATTCCCAGCACTTTCGGAGGCTAAGAAGAGCAGATCACCTGAGGTCAGGAGTTAGAGACCAGCCTAGCCAACATGGCAAAACCCGGTCTCTACTAAAAATATAAAAATTAGCTGGGTATGGTGGCACGCACCTGTAGTCCCAGCTACTCGGGAGGCTGAGGCAGGAGAATCACTTGAACCCGGGAGGCAGAGGTTGCAGTGAGCGGAGATTGCACCACTGCATTCCAGCCTGGGAAACAGAGAGGGACTCTATCTCAAAAACAAAAAGATGTTAAATTAAATTAAATAATACAAAACAAGTCTAGGTGAGAGGGAAGCACGTGGAACAGCTTCCAAATGCCAGTCGTCATCACTACCATTCCAGGCTCTTCAGCTCAGGTCCTTACTTGACAACAGATCTGTGTGTGATGGTCTCATGCATGTGGGATATCTTCTACCCACACTGGATACACCTCCATAGACAGTGATATGGTTTGGCTGTATCTCACCCAAATCTCACCTTGACTTGTAATAATTGCCATGTGTCAATGGTGGGGCCAGGTGGAGATAATTGAATCATGGGGTGGTTTCCCCCATACTGTTCTCATGGTAGTGAATAAGTCTCACAAGATCTGATGGTTTATGAAGGGGAGTTCCCCTGCACATGCTCTCTTGCCTGCTGCCATGTACGATGTGAATTTGTTCCTCATTCACTTTCCCCCATGATTTGTTTTTTTGAGATGGAGTCTCGCTCTGTCGCCCAGGCTGGAGTGCAGTGGTACAATCTCAGCTCACTGCAACCTCCGCCTCCCAGGTTCAAGCAATTCTCATGCCTCAGCCTCCCGAGTAGCTGGGATTACAGGTGTGTGCCACCATGCCTGGCTAATTTTTGTATTTTTAGTAGAGACGGGGTTCACCATGTTGGCCAGGCTGACGAACTCCTGACCTCAAGTGATCTGCCCATCTCGGCCTCCCAAAGTGCTGGGATTACTGGCATGAGACACCGGGCTGGCTGCCTTCCACCATGATTGTGAGGCCTCCCCAGCCATGTGGAACTGTGAGTCCATTAAACCTCTTGCCTTTATAAATTACCCAGTCTCAGGTGTCTCCTTATTAGCAAGATGAGAATAGACTAATACATACAAGGATCTGTTTTACTAATTAGTTTTTTAAAAATTATTTTTTCATGGTTTTCTATCCAGGGTCAACTGGTGGCAGGGAACAAAACCCCGCTGAGACTGGCTGAAACACAAGTGGGGCCTGTGCTCAGGGTGCAGGAAGTGGAGCATCCAAGGGGAGAGGTGTGTCCACAGCTGCTCTCTCTGACACCCCCATTTCTGGTTCTCTCCTGGTGTCCCCTCTGTGTCCTTTCCCTCTGTAGCCTGGTTTCTTTGTTCCTCCATAATTTCGTTCTGTAGGTGGGCCTGGCCTGCCCTGGCTCTTGCCTGGCCTTGTGGTGGCCATCTCTGCCTCCAGCTTCAAATTCTTAGGTAAGAGCCTCTGGCATAGCTCAGAGCAGGTTCCCTGCCCTGGCCCAATCCAGCATGGTCATTGCGGCTGCTTGAGTCATCTCGGCTCATTGCAACTTGCCACCTTCCAGGTTCAAGCGATTCTCCTGCCTCAGCCTCCCAAGTCAAAGCAGGGCAAGATCATGCCTGAGGGGCCACCAAAGTGTATATAGCGAGGAAGCCTTATATCCTGTCCCCGTTGCTGGGTCTTCCTGAGACTTGGTCTCTTCCAAGAAGCCTTCCATTACCACCTCTAGTCCTCTCCCTGCCATCGGCAGGAGGGCAGGCAAAAGTCGTTTGGGCTCCGTGTCCACTGAGGCTGCCCCCTCACCTGTGTCTAGCCCAGGCCAAGGAACCATGGTGGGCTCAGACCCTCCTCTGGAGGGAAGGCCAGGCTGACAGGCAGGCATGACAACCATAGATTGTGGAAGAGAAACCTTGGAAGACAAGGCAAGTTGCTGAAGGCACAGGCAGGAATCCTAGAAGCTTCCAGAGGCTCCAGAGGGGCAACCTGGGGTGCTGGGGAGGGCCTGATGAGCACAGGAAGGGCTGAGTCCAGTGGAGGCTGGCTTTTGGCAGCACAGTGGTGGCCCCTGTCCATGTATGGCACACCTGAACACAGTGGCACCAGCAGCCCAAGGCTTCCATGTGGTTCCAGAGCCTTGGGCTGGTGTGAGCTACTGTGCTTCTCTGTAGGGGCCACCTGCAAGTGGGGGTGCCAGTAGGTGGGCTCCAGGCTGGCTTCGTTTGTCAGCCTAGGTTGCTTCTCTTGTTCTGTGGCCAGTGGTCTTTGGTGAAGGATATCTGTTTGCAACATGAGATCCATCCACCGCAGATGATTTGAAAACCACTGGTCCAGAGCTTCCACCTGAATCGGGATTAGCTATAGAAACTGAGGCTGAGCTTGAAGGTGGGAAGGGCTCGGGCTTGGGCTCAGGCTGTGGCAAGAGGCAGGACCTGGCTGCTTCGTGATCTCCCCTGCTGTCCGCGGCTTGGAGCCAGCTCTCCTTCCATGGAAAGGACAGAGGCTGCGCTCGTCCACAGGCCTCAATGCCTAGACACAGAGGGAACATTCTCTCCAGCCCCCAGATGTTTGGTGTGCACAGTGCCACGCCAGTAGCCTGCCTTAGTCCAGGTGACAGCAGAGAAGGGTACAGGGGCCATCAGGCAGCTGCAAGCCAGAGAATCAGGCCAGAGACAAGCCCCTGGGGCAGGCTGTGCTCTGACCTTGCAGGCTGGAGTTGGCGATTCACTGTGGCCTCAGGCACTGCCCTTTGGAGAGCCTGGGATGGATCCTGCAAGTTGGGACTCCTGTGGGTGAGCTCTGGTTTCAGTGACTGAGTGGTGGGTTTCCCTTCCCCCACAGCAGCCACCTTACATTTTTCTTCAGAAGACGGTCAGAAACACTTGACTTCTCAGAAATGAGATAACCTCTCCTGAGGAACGAGGGTTTTCATTTTAATTAGGCCCTTGAGTCTTGGTACCTTGCCTGCCGTGGAAGACCTGCAGCCACAAATGAGCCCATCTTTCTTTGTCACTGTTAAGCACCAGAAGCGGGGAGGCCAGGCTGGCCCGTGGGATGTCTTGTCATGAATGAGGCAGCTCTGTGTCATAGAGAACTCCTGTGCAGAGATGTTTTGTGAGCTCAGCCAGAAGTGTCACCTTCAGAGCCTGGCCACAGAAGCCCTCAAGTCCTACCTGTCCTAGGAGCAGCCCTGCTGGCTCTGGGCGAGCCTGGGACTGGTTAGGCCTGGCTTTGAGGCCACTCTGAGGTCTGGGTTTCCCTCTCCTCAGCTGAGTGATGTCCTCTGTGGCCTCTGCCTCTCTTGGCCTCAGCGCCTCAGCTGTTAGCTGGCCTGAGCCCCATGCACTGTGAGGTGTCACATACCACACGGGGAATGGCTGCTCTTGTTAACTGCATTTTTTTTTTTTGAGATGGAGTCTCACTCTGTTGCCCAGACTGGAGTGCAGTGGTGTGGTCTTGGCTCACTGCAACCTCTGTCTCCTGGGTTCAAGCAATTCTCCTGTCTCAGCCTTCCGAGTAGCTGGGATTACAGGCCGCCTGCCACCATGACCGGCTAATTTTTGTATTTTTATTAGAGACGGGGTTTCACCATGTTGGCCAGGCTGATATCAAAATCCTGACCTTGTGATCCACCTGCCTCGGCCTCCCAAAGTGCTGGGATTACAGGCGTGAGCCACCGAGCCCAGCCTGTTAAACACATTTTGTTTGTTTGTTTGTTTTGAGATGGAGTTTCACTCTTGTTGCCCAAGCTGGAGTGCAATGGCACGATCTTGGCTCACTGCAACCTCCACCTCCTGGGTTCAAGCAATTCTCCTGCCTCAGCCTCCTGAGTAGCTGGGCTTACAGGTGTGCGCCTGGTCCCGAACTCCTGACCTCAGGTGATCCGCCTGCCTAGGCCTCCCAAAGTGCTGGGATTACAGGCATGAGCCACTGCGCCTGGCCTCTTAAACGCCTTTTTATCCAGGACACCCTCCTGACTCCCCAGCCCAGGTCGGCTTCCCACGTAGTGGAAAGAGTGCTATACGACTCCTTCATAGCACCCACCCCAGTTGCACTGATTATTCACCTGTACAGTTATTTAGTGTTTGACTTCCCTGATAATCCATAGCAACAGGAGGGTGAGGATTGTGACAACTGGCTTGCCACTGAATGCCCAGTGCCTACCACCCTGCTTGTCTCAGAATAGACTGCTCGAATTATTTGTTGGAGGAATGGGGGAGGGAAGGAGGGAGAGAGAGACTGCATGAATGAATGAGTGTGAGAAGTGAGCACTGGTGCTCTGGCCAGACACGGTGGTCACTTTGGTCCACAGGCTCTGGGTGTAGAGCCTCTGGGTCACTTGGATAAGCAGTCTCGGGGTCCTCACAGAGCCAGCTTGGAAGAGCAAGTCCTTCCAAAGGATATCGCTGAGTGTGGGAGGCCATGAGGGACTTCAAGGTGACTCCAGAGAGCCAAGCTGGAGAGGCACTCCAGCAGGGGCAGTGGAGTCCTTAGCAAGGGGCAGTCCAGTGGCAGTCACCATATTAGCCCTCCAGCTGCTGCCATTTGTGTGAAGCGCAGTGGTGGCCAGGGATGCTTGGCTGTCGTAATAACACAGGTGTCTGAGTTTGTACCTATGCAAGATCAATGCTTAATGGTCTTCCTCTGAGGACCTGTGTCATAGGTGGTCAGGACAGTCCTGACCACCAATGAGAGGTGGCTCATAAGAGAGAGAAGGCAAGGCTTGGACTCCCCAGGGGGGCTGGGCCCTTCCTTGGCTACGTAGCTGTGGTGCCTGGGCAAGCCCACCAACTCCTCCAAGCTCTAGCTGCCTTATCTCTAAAATAAGGATAGTTCCAGCCCTAGCCTACCTGACATCCACTGCGGGGACAAATGAGTGTGTGCTGGCGAAAGGGTTGCCTAGGATCACCATTGGAGTTGTTGTCATTTATAGGGGTAGCCAACAATAAAGTTGGGCCCTTCTCAACTCCTCTGTGAGGTGATGCTCATTGTGGAGGGCATTGTCATTGGAGTAAGTGCCCAGGCCTCAAGCTAGCCAGTGGTTTGTGTTATGAATGCGCCACCACCTGGGGCCCTTCAGTCAGAATGCTAGGAGCAAAAGGTGTGTCCCTAAACATTTCTGCCTTTTAAGAAAACGCTTCAAGTTTTGTAAAAATATTTGATGGAAAAAGAAAAGCACAGACCGTGCAAATCTCCTCAAATCTACTCACCCAGCAGTAATGACAGTTAAATCTTTACTAAGTATTCCAGACAATCTAGATATAGAATTTTATATCAGTGGGAGAATCCCAATATTTGGTTTTATAACTGAGTCATTAAACTTGACAGTATGTTGTGGCTATTCCATGTCAATGAGTATACATCTGTGGCACCACTTTTTCTAAAAAGATAAATTTTATTGTGTATGCTTAGGGCATTCAATAGATAATAAAATGGTTACCAAACAATGAGTAACTATGTGAGATGATAGCATCACTTTTTATAGTATTTTATTATGGAAAAGATCTAACATTTCTATGCATGTAGATATACACGTATATGGTCCCCATTCTCATCACTTAGCTTTCAATAATGTTCAATTATGGTCAATCTTATTTCATCTCAGCCCTTCCTATTTCCCCCGTTATTACTATTTTAATATTGTGATAAATACATACGACATTGAATTTACCATTAAAGGCATTTAGTACATTCACAGCGTTACATGGCCATCACCTCTGCCTAGCTCCAGAACATTTTCATCACTCCAAAGGAAACCCTGCACCCACTAAGCAGTGACTCCCCATTTCCTCTCTCTCAGCCCATGGCAACCACTAATCTACTTTCCCCGCTATTATTTTACAGCAAACCCCATCTGTGCACATTTCACCGTGTATCTCTAAAAAACAAGGAGTCTTATAAAAACATAAATTCGACCAGGCGCAGTGGCTCATGCCTGCAGTCCCAGCACTTTGGAAGGCTGAGGCAGGCGGATCACTTGAGGTAAGGAGTTCGAGACCAGCCTGGCCAACATGGTGATACCCCTTCTCTACTAAAAATACAAAAAAAAAAAAATTAGCTGGGCGTGGTGGTGGGTGTCTGTAATCCCAGCTACTTGGGAGGCTGAGGCAAGAGAATCGCTTGAACCTGGGAGGCAGAGGTTGCAGTGAGCTGAGATCGTACCACTTCACTCCAGCTTGGGTGAAAGAGTGAGACTCTGTCTCAAAAAACAAACAAACAAAATAACTCATAAACTCAAGACCACGATCCTACCTGAAATCACAATTCTTTAATATCATTGTTCAAATACCTAATTATAAATATCATTGTTTTCAATTTTTAATTTTTGTGGGCACATATAGGTGTGTATATTTATGGGGTACATAAGATGTTTTTTGTGGGGAGGTTGGTTTTTTTTCTGAGACAGTGTCTTGCTCTGTTGCTCAGGCTGGAGTGCAGTGGCTCCATCTCTGCTCATTGCAACTTGCTGCCTCCCAGGTTCAAGTGATTCTCCTGACTCAGCCTCCCGAGTAGTGGGACTACAGGCAGGCACCACCACAGCTGGCTAATTTTTGTATTTTTAATAGAGATGGGGTTTTGCCATGTTGTCCAGGCTGGTCTTGAACTCCTGGCCTCTAGTGATCTTCCCACTTCAGCCTCCCAAAGTGTTAGGATTACAGGGGTGAGCCACTGTGCCCAGCCTCATTTTTCTTTTTCTTTTCTTTTCTTTGTTTTTCTTCTTTTCTTGAGACAGGGTCTCACTCTGTCACCCAGACTGGAGTGTGGTGATGTGTTCTCAGCTCACTGCAACCTCCACCTTCTGGGCTCAAGCAATCCTCCCACCTCAGCCTCCAAAGTAGCTGGGACCACAGGTGCATGCCACCATGCCTGGCTAATTTTTGTATTTTTAGTAGAGATGGGATTTCACCATGTTGCCCAGGCTGGTCTCCAACTCCTGAGGTCAATCGATCTGCCCGCCCCTGCCTCCCAACATGCTGGGATTATAGGCGTGAGTACTGCACCTGGCCTAATAAATATCACTGTTAATGGTGCATGATATTTCATTAAATAGATATAGCATACTTCACTGAAACATTTTTGAAAATGTTTGCCAGTTCATTCAGTTGCATTCTGGTTGTTGGCAATATTTCTCTATTATCAACAGAAGGCACTGGAACAAGCATTTCTATGCTCACTTTTTTTTTCCTTTTCTTTTTTTGGAACTGGTGTGGTTATTTCCTAAGGGTAAATTCTTAGAAAAAGGATGGCTGGGTCAAGTGCATGCTTCACATTTTGATACTGCTGCTGAGTTATCTTCCATCAATGTTGTTCCAGTTTACACTCCCCTTGGCAGAAAATGCATGGCTTAGTTAAGGGAAGATACTTCCTGGAAATATTCACATTAATCCTTTCCCATAGCTCAAGTAAAGGTACCACTACTGCCTAAGACCATGGGAATGCACCTCTTGCATCAGCATGACCTGGATGTGAGACCTGGAGTCAAAGGAGATCATTTTGGAGCTTTAAGATCTGACTGCCCCACTGGATTTCAGGCATGCCTAGGGCCTGTGGCCTCTTTGTTTTGGCCAATTTCTCCCATTTGGAATGGCTGTATTTACCCAATGCCTGCACTCCCATTGTATCTAGGAAGTAACTAACTTGCTTTGGATTTTACAGGCTCATAAGCAGAAGGGACTTGCCTTGTCTCAGATGAGACTTTGGACTGTGGACTTTTGAGTTAATGCTGAAATGAATTAAGACTTTGGGGGAGTGTTGGGAAGGGATGATTGGTTTTAAAATTTGAGGACATGAGATTTGGGAGGGGCCAGGGATTGGATGATATGGTTTGGCTGTGTCCCCACTCAAATCTCATCTTGAATTCCCACATGTTGTGGGAGGGACCCGGTGGGAGGTGGTTGAATCATGGGGACGGGTCTTTCCTGTTCTGTTCTCGTGGTAGTGAATAAGTCTTACAAGATCCAATGGTTTTTAAAAAGGGGTGTTTCCCTGCACAAGTTATCTTCTCTTATCTGCTGCCATGTGAGATGTGCCTTTTACCTTCCACCATGATTGTGAGATCTCCTCAGCCATGTGGGGCAGTAAGTCTATTGAACCTCTTTCTTTTGTAAGTCTCCCAGTCTTGGATATGTCTTTATCAGCAGTGTGAAAACGGACTAATACAACTACTCTTCCATCTGTAAAGAAATGCCGGGTTACACTGGGCTGAGGGTCTCCCAGATGCAATAGCAGCTCAAGGCCATTGCTTGATAACCAGATGCTGGAGAAAAATGCCATAGTGCCCACAGTGACAGCCCATGCAGCCCTTCTGCTAAGGGAGGGCCGGGAGCAGTCAGAGAGAGTGATGGCAGCAGCTGGGGAGAGCAGGCAGACAGAAAGCACTATTAGTGAAGCTGGGCTGGTTCACACATGTGCTCATCAGTCTGGAAGCCCAGGAAGCCGGTGGGAGGAAATCGATGCTCTGTCTTTTGGAGGAGAGGGAGGAAGAAGGAATTGGTGAAGAAAATGATCCTCCACTATTCACTTCAACTTGATTTTCTATGCTATTAAAAATGTTATAGTGACATTAAAGGAGTTTATTTATTTGTTTGTTTATTTATTTATTTATTTATTTGAGACAGAGTTTCACTCTGTCACCCAGACTGGAGTGCGGTGGTGCAATCTCGGTTCACTTCAACTCCGCCTCCGGCTAATTTTTGCTTTTTTTTTTTTTTTTTTTTTTAGTAGAGATGGGGTTTCACCATGTTGGCCAGGCCATGGTGAAATAAAAACAATGCCATGATCCTAGCCATTGCTGTTTCTTCAGGACCTGCTCATACTGCCTGTGTGCATGTGCACACACACACACACACGCGCACACACACACACGTACACACGCACACGCACACACATGCACACACACACGCGCGCACACACACACACGCACCCCACTGACAGCGCTGCGACCACCACTGTGTTCTCCTTTCCCTGGGCATTCCAGCATCAGCATGCTGGCTGCTCTTCAGTTTTTGTTGTCACTTTCTGCTTTTGCTTCTGCTCTGTGGAGAGCCTGGCCCCAGTTTTCTTATCCTGCTGTCCAGTGGTTGGACACTTGGGCAGCCTGCGGTTACGGCCTGTTATAACACCCACTGCCATGTCCATGCTTGGAGCTCCCTTTCATTGTTAACACTTCTCTAGGGAAAATTCTATTGGGTAGTGGATGTCAATGGTATTGTGGCTCTTGATTTCCCCTGTCCTCTAGCCCAGTTGTTTTAAAAAACAGAAGTGAGTGCCTCCCCAGGAAGGCACAAGATATCCACTACAGTACGAGATGAAAACATTAGAAGTTCTATTCAAACTGATTTATGGCCGGGCACAGTGGCTCACCCCTGTAATCCCAGCACTTTGGGAGGCTGAGGTGGGTGGGTCACTTGAGGTCAGGAGTTCAAGAGCAGCCTGATCAACAAGGTAAAACCCCATCTCTACTAAAAATACAAAAATTAGCCAGACATGTTGGCAGGCACCTGTAATCCCAGCTACTTGGGAGGCTGAGGCAAGAGAATTGCTTGAACCTGGGAGGCAGAGGTTGCAGTGAGCCGAGATTGCCCCACTGCACTCCAGCCTTGGCAACAGAATGAGACTCCGTCTCAAAAAAAAAAAAAAAGTACTGATTTAATTTTATCTTTTAAAGTTTTTTGGTATATACATATAGATAGATAGATAGATAGATAGATAGATAGATAGATACAGAATTTCGCTTTTTTGCCCAGGCTGGAGTGAAGTGGCCTGATCTCGGCTCCCTGCAACCTCTGCCCGCTGGGTTCAAGTGATTCTCCTGCCTCAGCCTCCCGAGTAGCTGGGATTACGGGCACCCACAACCACACCCGGCTAATTTTTTAAAAATTTTTTTATTTTTATTTTTTTTTATTTTTAGTAGAGACAGGGTTTTGCCATGTTGGCCAGGCTGGTCTTGCACTCCTGACCTCAGGTGATCTGCCTGCCTTGGCCTCCCAAAGTGCTGGGATTACAGGCGTCAGCCACCATGCCTGGCCTTAAAATTTTAGTTTTTGTATATGTTGTATAATATACATAAAGTGTAAGTCAAGTAGTACAACATATGTATAATCTATAAACCATTATTCATATACTGAGGGTTCATGTTTTTTGGATGGGGACATTTGCAAATGCCTCCAGAAGGTGGTCCTGAGCGGTATGGTCACCTAGCACATTCCTGCCTCAGCCACTTGGCCTCCCTTCCCTTCCTGGGTACAGTTGCAGCTGCAGGAGCTGGACAAAGTAACCCCAAGTGACAAGAACCCACATCTTGTCCTTCACTGAGAAAGCGCCAGAGAAAAAAGTACCTTTTTTTGAAAGTATCCTCAGTTCCTTTCCAGAATGAAGAAGAAATAGAGCTGAGGGGACAAAGGAGGGGTCCAGCCTCATGCTCGAGGTCTGGGGACCCAGAGAACCCTCGGCCCCTTTGGTGGCTGGGTGGTCTTCCCCGCGGTGAAGGCTGGTCCTTGCTGCCCACCCTGGCCCACCTGGGCAGCCCCTGCCCTCTGCGCCTCTCTCCCCACAGCTTGTCTTCCCTCCTCAGGCTCTCTCTTGCCCTTTGGTGTTCCTTTCCTCATTGTTTTTCCTTTTAGATGTGCATTTCATGTGTGCCAGACAGATTCTCATTCTGTATGAAGCAAAAACCTTTCATCTATTTGTAGTCAATTCAAAGCCAAATCAAGATGCCAGAACTGAAGGATCATTCAGGCTGAGTGTTCAGTCCTTGAGGGGCCCACAGCCCTGGGCGAGCAGAAAGGCACTGTTATTCAGCATTATTTGAAAACCACAAGTTGCCTGGTACCATTTCTTGCACCCCAGTGCTAATGCTTCTGCTGCAAATATGCCACAGTGATCCATTTCCTCTCAGAATGTGGCACAGTGAAGATCCAGTAGCATGTCCTGTGAAAAATTTCATCCAGCAGTGCCACAGCTGCTGAGGAGTCAACCTCATCTGTGAGTTTTCCTCAGCCCGTGCTATGTATAAAGAACCCGACACGCATGACACGGAGTAAATGTCACAGCTCTGTGACTCTGGCATTTTCCACATTGTTGTAATGCACCCAGGCTACTAAGACTTCACTGAACTGTTTTTTGTTTGTTTGTTTTTTGTTTTTCTTGAGATGGAGTCTCACTCTGTTGCTGAGGCTGGAGTACAGTGGAGCGATCTCAGCCCACTGCAACCTCCGCCTCCCAGGTTCAAGCAATTCTTATGCCACAGCCTCCCGAGTAGCTGGGATTACGGGCGCCCGCCACCACACCCGGCTAATTTTTGTATTTTTAGTAGAGACAGTGTTTTGCCATGCTGGCCAGGCTGGTCTCGAACTCCTGACCTCAGGTGATCCGCCCGTCTTGGCCTCCCAAAGTGTTGGGATTACAGGAGTGAGCCACCCCGCCTGGCCTACAACTAAACTGTTTAAATTGAACTCCTTTGGCATTTGTGGATCTAAGGTCTGGTGTTTCAAACAACTCAAAAGTAAAAACCTCCAGTGGGCTGACCAGGGAGCTGGGCTTTCGCAGGAGGTGGGAGGCCTGACCACAGAAGGTTCTGTGCCTCATGTACAATTTTTGTTTTAATATTTTAAATGTTTTTTTTTTTTTTTTCTTGAGATGGAGTTTCGCTCTTGTCACTCAGGCTGGAGTGCAGTGGCGTGATCTCGGCTCACTGCAACCTCCACCTCCCGGGTTCAAGCAATTCTCCTGTCTCAGCCTCCCAAGTAGCTGGGATTACAGGCACCCGCCACCATGCCTGGCTAATTTTTTTTTTTTTTTTAAGTAGCGATGGGGTTATACCATGTTGCCCAGGCTGGTCCTGAACTCCTGACCTCAGGTGATCCACCCACCTCGGCCTCCCAAAGTGCTGGGATTACAGGCATGAGCCACCACACCTGGCCAATGTTTTTGTTTTTTACATCCACCCATACACATAAGAAGGGAGTATGGAAGTCATGCTTCTCTCGAAAAGCAGCAGCCCTGCTCTCCCCGCCTTCCTCTCTTTCCATCCTGCTCCCCAGGGCAGCCATTCCTGACTTTAGTTAATGCCCTGGTTCATGCCACACACTGAGTCATTTGTCCTGTGGCTCAGGCCCCAGCCTGAGGTGTGTGTGTTTGTGGAGAGACACAGGAACACCAGCTTGAGAGGGTGATGTGTGATCACAAATGGAATCCTATCTGATATACCTCTGCCTCCTGCAAAGATCCAGGGGATGTGAATGGTGGCCCTGAGTGGACTCAAGTGGGCTGACTAGGGAGCCGCATCTGTCCAGTAGGGGAAGGTGGGGACTGGTGGCAGAGTGAGCCAAGAGAACACTGGGTTTCTAGCAGGAGACAGGAGGTCTGACCACAGGAAGGTTCTGGGCCTCCAGTCTCAACAGGCTTGCAGTGATTTTCCCAGCTGGAGGATGTGGGAAATGTAGAGTTTCCTGATGGACAACCACTCTTTTTGTTTTCAATCCATGTCTTAAAAACCAAAATTAGAGACTTGGCGCAGTGGCTCATGCCCGTAACCCCAGCACTTTGGGAGGCCGAGGTGGATGGATCACATGAGGCCATGAGTTCGAGACCAGCCTGGCCAACATGGTGAAACCCCATCTCTATAAAAATACAACAATTAACCAGGCGTGGTGGTGGGCACCTGTATTCCCAGCTATTCAAGAGGCTGAGGCAGGAGAATCTCTTGAACCCAGGAGGTGGAGGTTGCAGTGAGCTGAGATTACACCACTGCACTCCAGCCAGGGCGACAGAGTGAGACTCTGTCTCAAAACCAAAAAATCATAACTGGCAAGCAGTAAACTGCCTATAGTGTACAGTCAGATAAGTTTTGACGTTTATGCACCCATGAAACCATCACGACAATCAAGATAATGTACACATTCATCACTCCAGATTCTCTTCATGCCCTTTTGTAATTCCTCCTCAGCCCCTTCCACCTCCTGCAGACAACCACTAATCTACTTTCTGGTGTGATCGTTTGCATTTTCTAGGATTTCTTTTTTTTTAATTCACCATGTTGGCCAGGCTGGTCTCGAATTCCTGACCTCAGGTGATCTGCCTCGGCCTTCCAAAGTGCCAGGATTACAGGCGTGAGCCACTGTGCCCAGCTGCATTTTCTAGGATTTCATACAAATGGGATTGTACTGCAAGTACTCTAGTTGGCTTTTGTCACCCAGTGTAACTGTTTTGAAATCAGTCTGTGTTGTTACCCGCGTCACTAGTGTGTTGCTTTTTATTGCTGAGTAGTGTTCCATTGTGTGGACGCACCACAGTGTGTTTATCTGTTGCCTGTGGATGGACATTTGAGGTGTTTCCAGGTTCAGCCATAACAGAGCTGCTGTGAACATTTGCGTACAAGTCTTTCTGTGGACATACATGTTTTTTTATCTTGGGTAAATATTTAGGAATAGAATGGCTGACTCATAGGGTACATATATGTTTAACTTTTTAGGAAATTGCCACATCGTCTTGGAAAGGGATTACACCATTTTACATTCCCATAAACGGTGTGACAGTGTCCCAGGCTGGGGGACAGAATCAGCCGTCCCAGGACAACCCGAGGAAATGTCAAACACAGGTTCTCCTGATGAGCAATACTTATTTTGCCTTTTCAAAAATGATTGTATGTTTTCTCAGGCATGACAGTGTCTGATATGTCCTTTCTGCTTCAAAGAGTAGGGAACCTGTGGCTTTTTTTTTTTTCTGGAGAAAAGGCAAATTATTGTGTATACAGGGAGAATCACAGGGCAATTGCCCAGGAACCCGTGTGCATATGGTCCTATTCATTGGTATCTGGGGGAATTTAGTGAAGGCAGCTCACTGCAGACACAGGATCTTGCCTCTCAAGGTTCTGCCTGTTTTCATTCCCTGAAGACATAAAATACCACATCTCAGAGGCAGGGAGTCTTATTCAGAGAGCTTTTTTTAATTTTTTTTTTTATTTTTTGAGACGGAGTCTTGCTCTTTTGCCCAGGCTGGAGTGCAGTAGTGCGATTGCAGCTCACTGCAACCTCCAAACCTTCACCTCCTGGGTTCAAGCTATTCTCCTGCCTCAGTCCCAAGTAGCTGGGACTACAGGTGTGTGCCACCATGGCCGGCTAATTTTTGTATTTTTAGTAGAGACAGGGTTTCACCATGTTGACCACGCTGGTCTCGAACTCCTGATCTCAAGTGATCCACCCACCTTGGCCTCCCAAAGTGCTGGTATTACTGACGTGAGCCACTACGCCAGGCCAGAGAGCATATTTTGTCTAAACGTAAATTAATAACTGCAATACCGATAATACTATTGCTTCCCAAATCTGCCTGGTCATGTAAAAGCTTTGCTGTTGGGAATGCTTGCATAACAATGCAACTTATGGCGATTTCTTAGAAATAGAAAAACCGTGACACCTCAATGCAAATGTGCCTTTTCTCAACCTGGTGCTCTTGCTCGCAACATTGCCCCTTGACCCTAGAAGCTTCCTAGGGCAATGCCTAGTTAGGTAAACCAGCTGGTGCTGAAGAGGAGAGCTTGGGTCTGGGAAATGCCCATTGTAATCACTTGGGACCGTGTTACTTGAAAGTGGCCTTCAGCGTGTATCTGCAGAATGATTGTTTCCTTCCAGGAAGAGGCTTCAGAAGCAGGGATGGCATCTTTAGGACTGACATAGGTTTCTACGGTCATGTCCTGAGTAGGTAGTTTCATAGAGCCCTCTGTTTTTTAAAATACTGCAGATACAAATCCTAGATTTTCATTCTTAGCACTAGAATGGCATCTCCAGAAACAGATTTATGTATTTGTAGGAATTCACTTAGTGATAAAAGTACCATTCAAATCACTTGGAAAATAAGGAACCGTTCAACAAGTGTGATTTATTTATTTATTTATTTATTTATTTTATTTATTTATTATTTTGAGACAGGGTCTCTCTCTGTCACCCAAGTTGGAGTGCAGTGGCATGATCACAGCTCACTGTAGCCTTGACCTCCTAGGCCCAAGTGATCCTCTCACCCCAACCTCCTGAGTAGCTGGGACTACAGGCACATGCCACCATGCCTGGCTAATTAAAAAAAAAAATTTTTTTTTAAGACGAGGTCACACTGTGTTGCCCAGGCTGGTCTCAAAGTCCTGGGCTCAAGTGATCCCACTACCTTGGCCTCCCACAGTCCTGAGATTACAGGCGTGAGCCACCGTGCCCAGCTGACAAGTATGCTTTTAATTGCATCCTTCTGGAATTTGTTTTTCTGCAAGTTGTGAGAAAGGCATCTAATTTTTATGTTTTCCAAAAGTGTATCTGATTTTCTCAATAGCATTTACTCTGATTTGGAATACTCGTCTTCATTGATATTTTATCGATTCCTGTGCCTGTTTAATTACTATAGCTTTATAATATAATTTGACAGCTGGTAGAATAAATCCTCCTCATTTTTTTTTTGAGATGTGTCTTGCTCTGTCGCCCAGGCTGGAGTGCAGTGGTGCGATCTCAGCTTACTGCAACCTCCACCTCCCAGGTTCAAGCAATTCTCCTGCCTCAGCCTCCTGAGTAGCTGGGATTACAGGCGTGCACCACCAACGCCTGGCTAATTTTTTTTATTTTTAGTAGAAATGAGGTTTCACCATGTAGGCCAGGCTGGTCTTGAACTCCTGACCTCAGGTTATCCGCCCACCTTGGCCTCCCAAAGTGCTGGGATTACAGGTGTGAGCTACCGCACCCAGCCTCCTTTATTGTTCTTTAATTTTTAAAATGTACTGGAGTTTTCTCTTCCATGTAAATGTTAGAATCAGCTTAAGCTGTATTAAAAATACCTCACTGGGATTTTGTTTGGCATTACATTTTAATTGTAGATTTAAATTTTCCTCTGTAACCAATGTAATGTGTGGGCCCTGTTTTGGAGCACAGAGTACCTCGCACACATTAATGCTTAATCTTTCTGGCCGGGCACAGTGGCTTATGCCTGTAATCCCAGCACTTTGGGAGGCCAAGGCAGGTGGATCACCGGAGGTTGGGAGTTTGAGACCAGCCTGGCCAACATGGTGAAACTCCATCTCTACTAAAAAAAAAAAAAAAAAAAAAAAATTAGCTGGACATGGTGGCTGGTGCTTGTAATCCCAGCTACTCAGGAAGCTGAGGAAAGAGAATCACTTGAATCCAGGAGGTGGAGGTTGCAGTGAGCCAAGATCGCGCCATTGCACTCCAGTGTGGGTGACAGAATGAGACTTTGTCTCAAAAAAAAAAAAAAAAAAAAAAGCTTAATCTTTCTGATTTAGAAAATTTGCTTTCTTGCTGAATTTTATAGAGGTTAGTGATATGATTTCGCTCTGTATCCCCACCAAATCTCATCTCAAATTGTAATCCCCACATATCGAGGGAGGGACCTAGTTGGAGGTGACTGGATCATGGGGGCAGATTTCCCCCCTGCTGTTCCAGTGATAGTGAATGAGTCCTCATGAGATCTGGTTGTTTGATAAGTGTCTGGCACTTCCCCATGCTCCTGCTCTCTCTCTCCTGCTGCCTTGTGAAGAAGGTGCTTCTTTCTCCTTTGCATTCCACCATGATTGTAAGTTTCCTGAGGCCTCCTCAGCCATGCAGAACTGTGAGTCAATTAAACCTCTTTTCTTTATAAATTACCCAGTCTCAGGTAGTATCTTTATAGCAATATGAGAATGGACTAATACAGTTTGTGTGTGTGTGTGTGTGTGTGTGTGTGTACAGAAGTTTTGCTCTGTTACCCAGGCTGGAGTGCAATGGCACAATCTCGGCTCACTGCAACCTCCACCTTCCAGGTTCAAGCAATTCTCCTGTCTCAACCTCAAGTAGCTGGGATTACAGGCGTGTGCCACCACGCCCAGCTAATTTTTTGTATTTTCAGTAGAGATGGAGTTTCACTATGTTGGCCAGGCTGGTCTCGAACCCCTGACCTCAAGTGATCCACCCGCCTCAGCCTCCCAAAGTGCTGGGATTTCAGGTGTGAACCATTGCACCTGGCCTCAGTTAGTATATTTTAAGTAAGTTAATATTTACAATAAATATTGACTGTACATCTCTCTGTGCCAGACAGCACTAGGAGGTGAGGAGTCATGGAAAACAAAAATCAATGACACCTGCGAGAGACCCCACTGCCTGCTGCGGGGAGACAGACAAACCAATACAAAATCATGATGCAATGGCCCAATGCTTCACCATGGTGAAAGGCACACAAGGAGAGGCACCTAGCCCAGTTTCGAGGGTCGGGGAAGGCTGCCTAGAGGAGGTGATATGTAAGCTGAGATCTAAAGGGTGAGGAGGAATCCACTTGTTGAAGATAGGAGGAGTACAATTTGAAAATGAGGCCCAGAGGTTGGGGAGATCCTGGCTGTTCAGAGAGCTAAAGACACCTCATTGGTGGCAGGAGCAGAGGGCGGGGATGGGGTGGGGTGGGGATGCCTCAAGATGAGGCTGGAGAGACTAGCATCAGGAAAGTTGTTTTGTTTTGTTTTGTTTTGTTTTGTTTTGTTTTGTTTTGTTTTGTTTTGTACAGTCTTGCTCTGTTGCCCAGGCTGGAGTGCAATGGTGCAATCTCGGCTCACTGCAACCTCTGCCTCCCAGATTCAAGCGATTCTCCTGCCTCAGCCTCCCGAGTATGTGAGACTACAGGCACGTGCCACCACACCTGGCTAATTTTTTGTATTTTTAGTAGAGGCAGGGTTTCACTGTGTTAGCCAGGATGGTCTCGATCTCCTGACCTCGTGATCCGCATGTCTCGGCCTCCCAAAGTGCCGGGATTACAGGCGTGAGCGATCGTGCCCGGTCAGGAAAGGTCTTACCATTCAGATTCTACACCTGTGTTAGTCCGTTCTCACGCTGCTAATAAAGACATACCCAAGACTAAGTAATTTATAAAGGAAAGGGGTTTAATAGACTCACACTTCAGTATGGCTGGGGAGGCCACCGGAAACTTACAGTCATGGCGGAAGGGGAAGGAAACATGTTCTTCTTAACATGGCAGCAGGAAGGAGACGAATGAAAGCTAAGAGATGGGAGAAGCCCATTATAAAACCGTCAGATCTCGTGATAACTTACTATCATGAGAATAGAATGGGTGGGGGCCGGATGCGGTGGCTCACGACTATAATCTCAGCACTTTGGGAGGCCGAGGCGGGTGGATCATTTGGGGTCAGGAATTCGAGACCAGCATGGCCAACATGGTGAAACCCCATCTCAACTAAAAATACAAAAATTAGGCGGGCATGGTGGTGCATGCCTGTAATCCCAGCGAATCGGGAGGCTGAGGCATGAGAATCACTTGAACCCGGGAGGTGGAGGTTTCGGTAAGCTGAGATCGTGCCACTGCACTCCAGCCTGGGTAACAGAAGGAGACTCTGTCTAAAAAGAAAAAAGAAAAAAAAGAATAGCATGGGGGAACTGCCCCCATGATTCAATTATCTTCCACAGGGTCCCTCCCACCATGGGGATTATGGGATTACAATTGAAGATGAGATTTGGGTGGGGACAGAAAGCCAAACCATATCACCACTGGCTCTCGAGTATCAAAAGAACCTTGGAAGGGTGTTAGCTGGAGCATGGTACCCTTGGAGCAAGGCAGGACAGTGGCCAAGGGGCCTGTGGGTCTTAGTGACAGATGGTAGTGTCAGAGGGTCTTGACAGTGGGAAAGGACAGAAGCATGGAGATTGAGAGCGCTTCAGTAGGCAGAGCCAAGCTCCATGTGTGGGCCTAACTGAACAGGACTGGGGTCTCAATCATGTCATTTACCAGCCATGTAACCTGGAACAAATAACCTCCCCCATCTTCAGTTCCTTCATTTGAAAACTAGGGCTGTTGTGAGGGTGTGTGAAGTGTCAGCACCATACCTGGCCCATATGGGCTCAGTACAAGTGACAGTGATGGTGATGGTGGCGACAGTTTGATCAGCTGCAAAGTGTCTTCTCCTGCTGAGTAGGAAGAGGAAGAGGACGGGAGTGCTACCATCTCCTTTTATATACAGTTTCCCCAGTGCCATGTTAATCATTCTGCAGTTGCTGCCAAAGCACTGGACACAGAATCCTACCCAGTTCCCATGGAAGATTTTCCTCCAAGGAGAATCCAGCAGTAGAGAGAGGCCAGCCGTTTGCAACATGGGGAGCTTTCACTCAGAGCCCTCAGTCAAACAGCCAGAATGAGCTCTGGGGCAGCTGACAGGCCAGCCAAGGCCTCTCATATGATTTAATCTGACAGATACAAAAAGGAGTATAAAATGATTTTGCTGTGGCCCAGACATGCAGAGCTCCCACAATTACATGTGTCCTTTCATGAAAAATTAGATTATCACTGTAGCTCCAGCATAATGAGTCTCTAATGCCAAGAACTGTGTTAATTAATAAGTTGTACATGTTGACTTTTAAGTCAGGGCATTTTGGAGGGTGAACAATTTTATTTATTTATTTGTTTGTTTGTTTATTTTTGAGATGGAGTCTTGCTCTGTCACCCAGGCTGGAGTGCAGTGGCGCCATCTCAGCTCACTGCAACCTCTGCCTCCTAGGTTCAAGCGATTCTCCTGCCTCAGCCTCCCGAGTAGCTGGGATTACAGGCACCCCCCACCACACCTGGCTAATTTTTGTGTTTTTAGTAGAGTTGAGGTTTCGCCATGTTGGCCAGACTAGTCTCGAACTCCTGACCTCAGGTGATCCGCCCATCTCAGCCTCCCAAAGTGCTGGGATTACAGGCATGAGCCACCACACCTGGCCGAACAATTTGTTTTTAATAGCTTTGGACAAATCTACATGTGATGATATGAAAGGGCAAAAAAATTACTTGGCATTAGCCCATTTGTAGTATGCCTGGAGAGTTGGTTGGCCATCTGGGAGACCATGTCTCTGCAGGAACAGAAGAATAGGAAATGCTTGCTCCTGGTGCTGAGTGGTGGAAGTTTTGTTGCACCCTCTTAGAAGAACTTCACTGCTCAATGGCTCTCGGAGGCTTCACTGTTATCTCTGAGATGCAGCCTAGAGGTTGTAGGAGAGAGGATCTGGGAAGAAGTCCAACCTTGACAAAAGAGAGGGGGCCTGAATCTGGCAAGCAAGTGGGGGCCACATTCTCTGGGCATTCAGAAGCCAGGATTTCATGGGCCATGAAATCTGCTGTCTTTTAGAAGTGGGCTCCAGTCTGCTTTCTCTCCACAAGTTCAAATTTTCCACCATTTCCAGGAGCCTGCAGCTAACACAAGTGAATGAGTGGTGTCCTCGGCATTGACCCCATCAACTCAGATACTTGTAAAAGAGAAGTTAACTTACAGAGCATATAAAAATCAGAAAAAGACAGAAAGAGCCTGTGGACAGCCCAGTACAGCTGTGTATGGATCACCCATTGGAACAAGCATTTGTTTAGGCTTCCAAGGCTGTTGGAGGACCTTACGAGGGAAGAAAATGGTTTAGCTGGAGATGGTTTGGGTGCAGACTTTCCAGAAGGCAGCACCAGTGACCAGAAGGTGGACAGACTTCAGTTCCAGCCCCAAGAGCACAGGCAGGGAGAGATGCTCTCTAAGAGGGTCTGCCCTTGAGATTGTTTCTCTGTAACAGCTTTGCGTCTTCCACCAGTAAAAACTTTTTTCCCATTTTAGATCAAAGTTTAATTTTATTTTGTGCCATGCTCTTTGAGGGTAAGAGGAATGTGAATCTCAGTGAAAACGTGTTGTTTCTTGTGTACCCCTCTATACATGTGACAATGGCTATCATCTGAAAGAAGCGATGTGCAAGGGGAGAGGGTGACCCCATCTCTATGCTACAAGGTGACTGGGCTGCAGAAGGAGGACGCAGCCCCTTGGGTCAGCAGATGGGTTTTGTTGGAGTGGCCCGTTGGGTGTGGGTCCCTTGGGCTGGAGGTGATGTGGATGACACACAGGGCTTATTCTTTGTGCCCTCTCAAGCTTCACCCTTGGCCCTGGCCTGCAGGGATTCCCGGGTTCAGGAAAGACTTTGAATCTGCAGCCACATGAAAATACATGGCACTGCTGTCGACCCACTTTTTAGGGAGAGAGAGAGAGAGAGGGGAAAGCATAGAAAAGATTTGACAGCTTGAAACTACATCAGCCAATTTGTAGAGGTTTTGGCCACTCTTCTAGTTTCCATACACATGATCCGTGATGGATTTGGAGGGGCACGGGAAAGAGGACAAAGCCAGAGGCTCCTCATTAGTCTTGGGAATTCAAGGAGACTTCAGTTTGGTAGCTGCATTTGGAGAGATTGTGTGTGTGCGCACACACATGTGGTTGCTCCAAGGCAGTTTCTACTGCTGCTTGCTCATGTGTCTATAGCTTCCAGGCAGTTTTTCAGCAAGACTGTAAGCCAGATGCAAAAGCAAACCTGAAGAGATATGTCAAACTGCATTAAAAAAGAAAAGAGGGAGCATACTTTATAGGTTAAAGGAAATTTTTTTGAGACGTGGTAATTTACTGAGAATTCACTGACAAATGTGGTTAAGGGTCATTTCAGGACCAATAAGCTTTTGGATGAACAATTTAAAAATCTGTTAAGGGATATTTCTTCCCTTATCTCTATGTTTGCTTCATCGAATCACGTGGTTGCCCTGAAGGAGAAATAGGATTCATTTGTTGGTTTTTAAATTCCACTGCTTGGAAGGACTTGGACAGTCAAGGCCAATGTGATCCCTGTTTCAAACTTCTCTTTTTCTTTTTCTTTTCTTTTTTTTTTTCTGAGACAGAGTTTCTCTCTTGTTTTGTCACCCAGGCTGGAGTGCAGTGGTGCGATCTCGGCTCACTGCAACTTCCGCCTCCCGGGTTCAAGTGATTCTCCTGCCTCAGTCTCCCAAGTAGCTGAGTGCCCGCCACCGTGCCCGGCTAATTTTGTATTTTTAGTAGAGACGGGGTTTCACCATGTTGGCCATGGTCTTGAACTCCTGACCTCATGTGATCCACCCGCTTAGGCCTCCCACAGTGTTGGGATTACAGGCATGAGCCACCATGCCCAGCCAACACTTCTCTTTTTCAAGCCGCAGGAGCTTATATATTGGGGGATTCTTCTTCTTTTTTTTTTTTTTTTTTGACAGAGTCTGGCTCTGTCATCCAGGCTGGAGTGCAGTGGTGTGATCTTGGCTCACTGCAACCTCCACCTCCCAGGTTCAAGCGATTCTTGTGCCTCAGCTTCCCGAGTAGCTGGGATTACAGGCATGTGCCACCAAACCTGGCTAATTTTTGTATTTTTAATAGAGACATGGTTTCACCATGTTGGCCAGGCTGGTCTCAAACTCCTGACCTGAAGTGATCCACCCGCCTCGGCCCCCCAAAGTGCTGGGATTACAGGCGAGAGCTACCATGCCTGGCTTATATTGGGGAATTCTAAATAAAATCAGTCCTGTCTCTTTAATGTATCCATGCCACAGTTTTGTGAAATACATTGTCAATCTTAATTCTGCTTTGCAGATAGAGAAAAATGAATTGTTGAATGGAAGAGTGTCGTAGCTAGGAAGAGCTGCAAGACAGGAAGGTCATCATCATCTCTCAGGGCTAGACCCAGGCCAGTGGGGATTTCAGGAGCCTTTATAATAGATGGTTTGATTAAGAACCCTCTTATTCTGCCCCCACATCAGTGGGTATACAGATTAGTATCACTCAATGGGTATATAGATAAGTATTACCAAATATATAGAGTCAGAGAAATTATGATAAAATATCATAATCAAAACAGGAAAAAACAAAGTATTTAGGAACCGCATACAGAAGTTTCAATCAGGCCAGGTGCAGTGGCTCATGCCTGTAATCCCAGCACTTTGGGAGGCTGAGATGGGTGGATCACTGGAGGTCAGTAGTTCAAGACCAGCCTAGCCAACATGGTGAAACCCCGTCTCTACTAAAAATACGAAACATTAGCCAGGTGTAGTGGCACATGCCTGTAATCCGACCTACTCAGGAGGCTAAGGCAGGAGAATTGCTTGAACTAGGGAGGTGGAGCTTGCAGTGAATTGAGATCGCACCACTGCACTCCAGACTGGGCGACAGTGCGAGACTCTACTCTGTCTCAAAAAAAAAAAAAAAAAAAAAAAAAAGGAGAAGTTTCAGTCACTATGGTTTGCATGATAAGAAATAGTTTATGAATACAAGTATTTTTTTCATCCACCATCTGCAGTATTGTTTACAGAAGAAACTGAGGTTATAAACCTTCCTGTAAATGCTTCCTGCAGACATCTACTTACAGGCCCACGGGTAAAAAGTTTGCATTTATACTTTTTAATGAATAGTCTCTTTAGGGTTTAATTAGTCATTGTGTCTATGCATGAATCATTCATAATCTGGTCTTGCCACCAGCATATGGCAATTAAAGTCAGATGAATAGAAGTAATATTCTCAAGCAAAATGAACTGTACTCTTCGGCCAATTATCATTGGTTGGCAACATGTTTTATAGAGATAAAAGTTGATTGGCAGCTGTTACAAGTTTTGGTTTGTCTTGTCTCTTGGGGAGAAAGTGAACCCTATGAAAAGCACAAGCCTCCGGTCTTCCACACCAGCACTGTGAGGGCCACAGTCTCTAATATTCCCCAGCCAACCTAACACTGGGGAGGTGGTCTGAGCTCATGTGAGTAATGTTAACAGTCACCACCATGTGCGCCTACTGTGTGCCTGGCATGTTTACATGCATTATGGGTCATCTTCCAAGTGACTTGTCCACAATCACTGAGTTAGTAAATGGCAGAACCTGGATTTTAATCCAACACTATCTGATTCCAGGTTTTCTGCTTCATCCTGTCCACCACATTGTCTCAAGACTGAAGATAAGAGTAAATTAGGTTGTAGTTCAGCTAAAAGGTTGACTTGAAAAAGGATTTAGGAGCCGGGTGCGGTGGCTCACGCCTGTAATCCCAACACTTTGGGAGGCTGAGGCGGGCGGATCACTTGAGGTCAGGAGTTCAAGATCAGCCTGGCCAACATGGCGAAACCCCATCTCTACTAAAAATATAAAAATTAGCCAGGTGTGGTGGCAGGTGCCTGTAATCCCAGCTACTCAGGAGGCTGAGGCAGGAGAATCGCTTGAACCCAGGAGGTGGAGGTTGCAGTGAGCTGAGATCACATCACTATACTCCAGCCTGGGAAAAAAGAGGATTTAGGGCTGGGTACACTGGTTCACACCAGTAATCCCAGCACTTTGGGAGGCTGAGGCTGGACGATTGCTTGAGGACAGGAGTTCAAGACCAACCTGGGCAACAAACAGCTCTACAAAAAAAGTAGGCTGTGCACGGTGACTCATGCCTGTAATCCCAACACTTTGAGAGGCCAAGGTGGGAGGATCACTTGAGCTTATGAGTTCGAGACCAGCCTGGGCAATGTGGCAAAACCCCATCTCTGCAAAAAAATACAAAAATTAACCAGGCATGGTGGTATGCTCCTATAGTCCCAGAGCCAGACCTTGTCTCAAAAAAAAAAAAAAAATTAAAAAATTAGACCCACGTGGTGGTGCACACCTATAGTCCTAGTCATTTGGGAGGCTGAGCCCAGGAGTTTGAGGCTGCAGTGAGCTATGGTTGCACCACTGCACTCCAGTCTGGATGACAGAGTGAGACCCTATCTCTAAGAAAAAGTGGTTTAAGTTGTACACCTGTGTTCATACAGCATTATTCACAGTAGCCCAAAGGTGGATGCAACCCAAGTGTTCATTTATGATGAATGGATAAACAAAATGTGGTATATCCATACACTGGAATATTATTCAGCTTTTAGAGGGAAGGAAATTCTGACACATGCCATAACATGGACATCCCTTCTATCTCATTTTTAAAATTATTAAGCAAGCACTTAAAAATTACTTCAGGCCAAGCATGGTGGCTCACGCCTATAATCCCAGCACTTTGGGAGGCCAAGGCAGGAAGATCACTTGAGCCCAGGAGTTCAAGACCAGCCTGGGCAACATAGTGAGACCTGGTCTCTAAAAAAAATGTTTTTTAATAATTTAAAAAGTAAATAAAATTATCTTATTCTCTCCTCCTCTATTCAATTTTTTTTTTTTTTTTTTAAGACGGATTCTCACTCTGTCGCCTAGGCTGGAGTGCAGTGGCATGATCTCGACTCATTGCAACCTTCGCCTCCCAGTGGGTTCAAGTGATTCTCCTGCCTCAGCCTCCCGAGTAACTGAGATTACAGGTGCCTGACATCATGTCTGGCTAATTTTTGTATTTTTAGTAGAGACAGGGTTTCACCATGTTGGTCAGGCTGGTCTTGAACTCCTGACCTCGAGTGATCCACCCACCTCAGCCTCCCAAAGTGCTGGGATTACAGGTGTGAGCCACCACGCCCACCCTGTACCTTCTTAATGAAGGAGATTATAATATGAATATTTGATATATTATAATCTACTTTAAGTTATTAATTTGCTACTTCCCAAACAATTTAAGAAGCTAACAACAGTTAAATATCTTCCAGGAGGCTGAGGTGGAAGGATCACCTAAGCCTGGGAGGTGGAAGTTGCAGTGAGCCGAGATTGCATCACTGCACTCCAGCCTGGGCAACACAGTGAGACCATCTCAAAAAAAAAAAAAAAATTCCCCTTACTTTTTGTAATTTTATATTTTACTCATACGTGTATACATTCCACAAAGCATTATAATTGTTATTGATTTAAGCAATCAATATTTATATAATTACTTTTTTTTCTTTTGTATATATAACTACTTTTTTTTTTTTTTTTTTGAGACAGAGTCTCGCTCTGTCACCCAGGCTGGAGTGCAGTGGCACAATCTCCACTCACTGCAACCTCCACCTCCCAGTTCAAGTGATTCCCCTGCCTCAGCCTCCCAAGTAGCTGGGACTACAGGTACACACCACTGCACCCAGGTGATGTTTTAAATTTTTTTGTAGAGATGGGATCTCATCGTCTTCCCAGGCTGGTCTTGAGCTCCTGAGCTCAAGTGATCCTCCTGCCTCAGCCTCCTAAAGTGCTGGGGTTACAGGTGTAAGCCACTGGGCCTGACCTAAGATTTTCTATCTTTGGTCTTCAGGGCTTTGACTATGATGTGTGTAGGTAAGATTTTGTTTTGTTTCTCCTTCTTGGGGCTCATTGAGCTTCTTGAATCTGTGGGTTAATGTCTTTCACCATATTTGGGAAAATTCATCACCGTTATTTCGTCCACAACTGCTTCTGAACCTGTTCTCTCTTCTCTCTTCTTCTTATGGGACACAAATTACATGTATATTAGACTTTTTGAACCACATGTCTTTATGCACTCTCCTATCTTTTCCATTCTTTTTATCCATTCTGCAGTTAAACCTATCCAATGCATTTTTTTTTTTTTTTTGAGACGGAGTTTCACTCTTGTTGCCCAGGCTGGAGTGCAATGGTATGATCTTGGCTCACCACAACCTCCGCCTCCCAGGTTCAAGCAATTCTCCTGCCTCAGCCTCCCAAGTAGCTGGGATTACAGGCATGCACCACCATGCCCGGCTAGTTTTGTATTTTTAGTAGAGATGGGGTTTCTCCATATTGGTCAGGCTGGTCTCAAACTCCCAACCTCAGGTGATCCGCCTGCCTTGGCCTCCCAAAGTGCTGGGATTACAGGCATGAGCCACCCCGCCCAGCCTCCAGTGCATTCTTAACTTCAGATATGTTTTTAAATCTTGGAATGTCTATTTGATTATTTGTATAGATTTCCAATTCTGTTGAAATGCTCCAAATGTTCATCCATTTTGTCCTTTATCTTTCCTTTTTTAAAAACTTATTAACCATAATTATTTTCAAGTTGGCTCCTTGCCAATCAAGCTGCTTTGAACACCTTAGATATGCCAAGTGGTTTTTCTCACTGGTTCTTGACATTTCAGCCATCTGTATTTTTGAAAGTTTACATTTCTCTTCTATAGCATTTTCTCTGATTGCCCTAACTGCCATGGGCTTCATGCAGGGAGGGCATTGAGTCTTTGCGAACTTCCTAGGATCTAGGAGGACAGTCACACAAGGCCCTGGCTTTATGTGGATATAGCTGCTTGGTGACTGCTGAGGGAAATGCTGATCTCCTGGGCTGGATCCACCTCACTGAGGGCCCCTTGGTTAACCAAGGACACAAGGATGATGATCAGGGTTGAATTTGTTTTTCTTGTTTTTACTCCTTATGAATCCCAAGTTTTAGAACATTGTAAACGTAAATATATTTACAAGGGAAATAACTTCGATATTAAACTCTACTACCCTATGTTATTTTAAATTATCTTCTATTCTTTGTTAATATATGTGATTTAGATAAGAACCATTGGGTTTAATTTTTTTAAATTATTTATTTATTTATTTATATTTTTGAAACAGAGTCTTACTCTGTCGCCCAGGCTGGAGTGTAGTGATGCGATCTCAGCTTACTGCAACCTCCACCTCCCAGGTTCAAGTGATTCTCATGTCTCAGCCTCCTGAGTAGCTGGGATTACAGATGCATGCCACCAAGCCCAGCTAATTTTTATATTTTTAGTAGAGACAGGGGGTTTCACCATGTTGACCAGGCTGGTCTCGAACTCCTGACCTCAAGTGATCCACCTACCTCAGCCTCCCAAAGTGCTGGGATTACAGGCGTGAGCCACGGCACCCAGCCAAAATTTGTTTTTATTGTAGCAAAATACACATATCATAACGTTTACCATATTAACCACTTTTAAGTGTAATGTTCAGTGGCATTAAATATATTAGTGTTGTTATGCATCCGTGACCACCAATCCACCTATCCATCTCCCGAACTCCTTTCATTTTCCAAAACTCTTGACCCATGAAACAGTAACTCCCCATTCCTCACTCCCTTTAGCCCCTGGCTCCCATCATTCTACTTTCTGTCTGTTTGGATTTGACTATTCTAGGTACCTCATATAAGTGGAATCATATGGTATTTGTCTTTTTGTGACTGATCTATTTCCCTTAGCATAATGTCTTCCAGGGTTTTCCATGCTGTAGCATGTGATAGAATTTCCTTCCTTTTTAAGGCTAACCAATATTCCATTGTATGGATAGACCACATTTTGTGTCTTCCATGTTTTAGCTATTGTGAACAATGCTGCTATGTTTATTTATTTATTTATTATTTTATTTTTTTTGAGACAGAGTCTCCGCCCTGTCGCCCAGGCTGGAGTGCAGTGGCGCAATCTTGGTTCACTGCAAACTTCGCCTCCTAGGTTCAAGTGATTCTCCTGCCTCAGCCTCTCGAGTAGCTGGGATTACAGGCATATGCCACCACACCCAGTTAATTTTTTGTATCTTTAGTAGAGACGGGGTTCCACCATGTTGGCCAGGCTGGTCTCAAACTCCTGACCTCACGATCGGCCCACCTCGACCTCCCAAAGTGCTGGGAGCCACCACGCCTGGCCCTATTTATTTATTTTTATTTAATTAAATTTTTTTTTGAGACAGGATCTCACCGAGGCTGGAGTGCAGTGGCACAATCAAGGCTCACTGCAGCCTCAACCTCCCAGGTTCAGGTGATCCTTCCACCTCAGCCTCCTGAGTAACTAGGACTACAGGCGCCAGCCACCATGCCTGGCTAATTTTTGTATTTTTTGTAGAGAGATGGGGTTTTGCCATGTTGCCAAGGCTGGTCTCGAACTCCTGAGCTCAAGCAATCTACCCACCTTGGTCTCCCAAAGTGCTAGGATTACAGGTGTGAGCCACCACAGCCAGCCAATGCTGCTATGGATATTGGTGTACACATATCTCTTTGAGACCCTAGTATATGCCCAGAGGAATTGCTGGGTCATAATAATAATTCTATTTTTAATATTTTGAGGAACCTGCACACTATTTTCCACAGCAGCTGCTGCACTATTTTATATTCCCACCAGCGCTGAGTTTTAAATTCTCCACATCCTTGCCAACACTTGTTATTTTCAGTTTTTTAGATGGTAGCCATCCTAGTGGGTGTAAGGTGGTATCTCATTGTGCTTTTGATTTGCATTTTCCTAATGATTAATGAAGCCAAGCGTCTTTTCATGTACATATTGGCCATTTGTGTATCTTCTTTGGATAAATGTCTACTCAAGTCCTTTGCCCATTTTTTAATCGGATTGGGTTTTTTGTTGTTGAGTTTTAGGAGTTCTGTATTCTGAATATTAATCCCTTATCATATATATGATTTGCAAATATTTTCTCATATTCTGTGGATTTTTTTTTTACTCTGTTGATAGTGTCCCTGGAGGCATAAATTTTCTAATTTTCACAAAGTCCATTTTGTCTATTTTTTTTGTTGTCTGTACCTTTGGTGTCATACCCAAGAAATGTTTGCCAATTCCGATGTTGTGAAGCTTTTGCACTAAGGTTTTGCTTATAACTGTTTTATAGTTTCAGCTCTTACATTTCGGTCTTTGATTGATTTGAGTTAATTTCTGTATATGGTGTTAGGTAAAGGTTTGATTTCATTCTTCAGTATGTGGATACACACTTTTCACAGCACCATTTGTTGAAAAGACTATTTTCTCCCTACTGAATGGTCTTGGCACACTTGTCAGAAGTCATTTGATCAGCTGGGCATGGTGGCTCACACCTGTAATCCCAGCACTTTGGGAGGCCAAGGCAGGCAGATCACCTGAGGTCAGCAGTTCAAGACCAGCCTGGCCAACATGGTGAAACCTTGTCTGTACTAAAAAATACAAACTTTAGCTGGGCATGGTGGCACACATCTGTAGTCCCAGCTACTCGAGAGGCTGAGGTGGGACAATCACTTGAACCCGGGAGGCAGAGGTTGCAATGAGTCGAGATTGTGCCATTGCACTCCAGCCTGGGTGACAGAGTGAGACTGTCTCAAAAAAAAAAAAATTATTTGACTGTATATGCAAAGCTCTCCCTCCCTCCCTCACTCCCTCCCTCTCTCTCTCTCTCTCTCTCTCTTTCTTTCTCTTTTGAGACAAGGTCTCACTGTGTCGCCCAGGCTGGAGTGCAGTGGCACAATCTCAGCTCACTGCAGCCTCTGCCTCCCAGGTTCAGGCCATCCTCCTGCCTCAGCCTCCCAAGTAGCTGGGACTACAGGTGCCCACCACCACACCCAGCTAACTTTTGTATTTTTAGTAGAGATGGGGTCTCACCATGTCTTGGTCTTCGAGACTAAGCTGGTCTCGAAGAACCCCTGGCCTCAAGTGATCTGCCTGGCTTGGCCTCCCAAAGTGCTGGGATTACAGGCGTGAGCCGCTGCGCCGAGCCTGCAAGGGTTTGTTTCTGAAGAGCCATTGGAGTTTTAGGGCTGAAAGATACTGCAGGCAGTAGTTAATTCAATGCCTTCTTATTACAGATGAGGAAACTGAGGCCCAAAGACAAAGGGCAACTTGCCCTGGGTTTCATAGTGACAGAGCTGAAAGTACATCCTAGGCCTGACTCCACATCTGATGCTTTTAAAAGCTAGTTGTTAGTTTGCTTTGCTCTTAGAAGAGTGTTGTGTCAGTTACTATTTTGATAGAAGTGGCAAATGCCTTTTTCACTCTGCAGAAAATGTATGTGGCTTACCCATCCTCTTCACCACTCCTGTGGAGCAGTCCGTCATTGGCAGCTCCTGTATTTTGAAGCATTACTGTGGCGAGAATAGGCCACCAGTTTTGTGGGTTCCTATTTGCCCTGATATTTAGTTTGCAGAGTTTGAAAGGGTCCTGAATATAGCTATGTAATAACCTACTACAGAATGCCTTCCCAGTGCACATTTGTCTTTATTGCCTACAGGAAGGAACTTGATCTTTGAATTTTTTAGCAACCTAGAGCCTCTTTCCGTCATGCCTACCAGTAAGACAGACCTGGGCTAGGCTGCCGTCCCAAGGGTTGTCTTGGCAGAGGCTAGGTTGGGGGTGAGAATAGGGGCAACGGGGAATATGAATTAGACAAAATTCCAAAGCAGATTTAAAATTATGCCACTCTTGATGTTTCCTGGCTGGGTTTGCTCATTCAAGAGCTATTAAGCCCCTCTTAGTGGTATTGTGGACACTTTGCTGGGAGCTGACAGGCCCCTCACAAAACCAGAAGGCAAGAACTCATAGATTTTCTGGAGGAGCTTAAGAGAGGAGGCAGGGACCCAGGGAAGAGGCTGCCATGTGGGACCAAGGAGAGAGGAGGAGGGCTGGGTCCAGGCCTCCCGAAGTGTCAGAAGGAAATGGTGAGCCAAGGAAGCAAACAGGTGGAACCTGCGGCAGGCTGGTTGTGAGGGAGGAGGAAGGGATGAGCCATGGACATGCTTCTGTCTTCAGAGAACACCTGAGAGAGCAAAGCACAGCTGGGCTGGGAGGGCAGATGGGGGATTTGCTTTAGATTTGACAGCAACATTGGTGATACAGGTAGCATTCCAGGCAGGTTGGCGGTGGTTTACTCGTTGTCCGCAGCAATGGAAGTCACAGTCCGCCTGCCAGAATGAGCATATGTAGTGGCAAGGTCAAAGAGCAGGGCCGGAGCCATGGGGCAGAAGGTAGAAGACAATCTGGGGCAGTAGTGTCTTCGGCCTT
The DNA here is from genome assembly GCF_028885625.2 of Pongo pygmaeus. NCBI lineage: Eukaryota > Metazoa > Chordata > Mammalia > Primates > Hominidae > Pongo > Pongo pygmaeus. The sequence goes on from NC_085931.1 coordinate 41,719,524, forward strand.
TGTGTGTGAGAATCAGTGGTATGTGATCCAGTTCTTTGGCTTTTCCGGAACCCAGAAAAGAATGGAGTAACTGAACTGTGATTTAAAATCTTGCTGTGTGGCTTGGGTTGTTTGTGTTGGTTCAAAACTCTGAATCTTTTGGGGTCTTCAATTTGTGGGCATGTCAGTGGAAATTCTAAGCTTTGTTTTAATGGTGTGTGTGTGTCTGTCTGTCTCTGTGTGAGTGTGTTTAGAAATTGGCTTCTCTGGGTTCCTCGCTGGTCTTCTGAAAGGTGGGGTTATAGACATGCTGGTGAATTCTGAATGTTTTATAAATTAGACTATTAACGGAGTTAAATTGAAGAAACCTTCTGTCATAAGACCTTCCAGGAATTCCATTCCAAATGAGGAAATGCATAAAGACTTGTCCACTTGGCAAACATTGGGTGTTTGGGAGGTGATTGTGTACCCTGTCCCCACATTTAATACCTGCAGCCATTGCAACAGGAAGCCCATGTAACCTGGTGCTCATGAGTACTGATTTGTTTCTTGACATTGAGTTTTGACAGTATGTTACTTAAAAAGAGAAGAAAGAAAAATAAGCTCTTGGAAGTAATTTTCAAGTAGAGGTAGTGGTTTTTTGTTTATTTTTTTAAGGTACCATATGTGGCATGTGCTTCCTTTCTTTGATGTGAAATCTGAAGGAGCCCTTGCCTCCTGCCTAGCACATTTCCTAAATGATAAATGCCCACTCCTGTTCCACCTATGCCCTTCATGAATGTTTTGGCTCCACGATCTTTTTGTAGCAGCCGTGGTCAGTGAATGTTTGAGCAGAGTCCTCTATGCCTGCTTGGACAGCAATTATTAACTTCCACTTGAATGCATTCTATTCGATCTTTCTCCTTCAAAGTGGGAGCTCACCAAATGGTAAAAATCAAGGTGTCTTTGGATTTGAATTAATGTGGCATTAAAAAGTTGTGGTTGCTTTAAAAAGAATTAGGCAGGGCTAGGGGTGGTGACTTACACCTGTAATCTAGTGCTCTGGGGAGGCTGAGACAGCAGAGTCACTTGAGGCCAGGAGTTTGAGAACAGCTTGGACAACACAGCAAGACCCCATTTCCACAACAACAACAACAACAACAAAATCCTAGCTAGATATGGTGGTGCACACCTGTGGACCTAGCTATTTAGGAGGCAGAGGTAGGAGGATCGCCTGAGCCCAGGAGTTCAAGGCTGCAGTGAGCTATGATCATGTCACTGAACTCCAGCCTGGGCGATAGAGCAAGACCCTGTCTCTACATAAATAGAATGAGTCAATAAATAAATGACAGGCGTTTCCTATTTAGTTCCGTGAAGGTAGGGTATCCTCATCTTGGACTCCAGAAAGGCCTGAGGGAGGCCATGAAGTAGGCAGAGCCTGGAACCAGGAGCCCCACCCCACCCTCATGTTTCAGAGGAGAAACTGAGGCTCAGGTGGCCTGGGTCATGTTGCTGGTCTGTGGCAGAAGCCAAGTCAGAATCAATGACCCCCCAGGGACTTTCCTGGCTGGGTAGGAGGAGGCGTGGGAGGGATTTGAACAGAATGTGGAAGCGGTTCTGCGAGATGTCATCAGACTCTAGCAGTCCCGTCTGTTGGTTGGTGCTGGGAGAGGGAATTGGATTCCAAGTGGGGATGGGACCGCATCTCCCCTAGTTCCCGAGATAGACTCGCCTGTAACTGGATCACTCCTTGCAACCTCAGGTAGCGTGTGACTGGAGAAATGAGGGCTGAAGCCATGGACCATCCAAGGGCCCCTCCCCTGATGGGTCCAGGCAAAGGGCCGGCCCTCTCCAGCCTCGATTGGGGCGCGATAGCGCCCTTAGTGTCGTGTCTGGTTCCAGGCCACGCTCGGGCATTTTAAGAGGCTGAGGTGCGCCTTCCGCTGCCCGCCTGCGTCCCGCCACGGAGAGCTCGCCTTTATCTAGCCCTCTGGGCGAGAGAAGAAGGCTAATCCCAGCTTGGGACAGGGCTGGCTGAGGCGCGCCGTATCCTCCGGGGACCGATCGGTGGCCTCGCGCGGCTCTCATCGCTCTCAGAGCAGCGCTCCAGGGGGCGGAGGGAGCCTCCTCGGGCGGTGGGGAGGAGGCTGGAGGAATGAGGACGCAGCGCGGCGCGCCCTTGCAGCGCTCAGGCTGACGGGCGGGCGGGCGGAGCGGGCGCACGGCTCCTCTCGGTCAGGCTGCTCTCTGAGCTCGCGGGCTGGACGCTGTCCGCGGTGCTGAAGCGGCGCCCGCGGCAGGGAGGCGGACCCGGAGCCGCCGGGCAGCACACACCCAATCCCGGGACCGCCCTCCTCCCAGGCTCGGAGAGGCGGTGGCAGCCGGCACTGCACCCAGATGGACTGAGAGCGCGGCGGCGGGAAGGCGGCGGCGGCGGCGGCAGCAGCAGCAGCTGCAAGAGCCCTCGCAGCCTCGGGGCAGGACCCACGTCCACACCCGAGAGCCCCTCCCTGAGGTGAGTCAGGGCGGGCGGAACAGGGATGGGGTGGACGGGTCCTGGGGTGTGGGATCTCTTGTGCTTTAAAATTTCCCTTCCCCGTTGTAAATTTCTTCCAGCCCAGATCTTGAGCAGCTTTCAGGGCTGAGGGCTCAGAGCTATGCCTCCGCACTTTCCCAGTCCTGGGATAGAGGGCAGGCCCCTCTGCCCTCACAAGCCAGGGGACAAAGGATTTAGCCAGAAGCCAGACAGTCACAAGGCATGTCCTCCTCTCCACCTTGGGTGCAGCCCACAACAAGGTACCAGGAAAACCTGTTTGCCCAGGCTGGTGCCACAGTGGGGACAGCTTCCCGTCTCTGGTCTCTGTTCAGACGCCTGGCCCCGAGCAACCTAGCCACTGGAATTCAGCCCAGACAGATGCCAGCCATCTTTTAGCAGGGAAAAGCAAGCTTCAGCCTTCACTGGGGCTACAAGCGAGAAGTAGAGCCCTTTCCCTGCCTCCTTCCAGTCTCCATAGGCACCTGAGCTGCCATGATCAGGGCTTCAGGGTGAGGGTCACTTCAGTGCACCTGGCTGTTATAAGTGAGCTGGACTCAGGCAGAGGAGCTCTGGAGTGGATACTGGGCAGGCACTGCCTGCCAGTGGGGTGTGTGTGTGTGTGTGTGTGTGTGGTGTTCCCAGCAAGCAAAAGGGATTTTAAACTCCAGTGGTGCCTGTCACAGGAAAAGCCCTTCTCCAGCCAGCCTGTGCCTCTGAGTAAGCAGTTCAGGGTCACGCTGGGCAACTACCCAGCCAGAGGAGCTTTGGGCTTCCTCAGCCCCTACAGCTGCCCCCCTTCTGCCTTGAGCCATCTACTGAAGGGGGAGATGTGTTTAAACTTGATGGGTCACCTCTGCCTTCGATCCTACCAGCATTCGGTTCCCATCTCCATCACCTGGCAAGGTCAGACAGATAGATGTCTTAACTTCTAGAACTGGATGGGTGGGCTTCTGGGGGGCTTTACTGCCTAGGCAAAGGGCATTTGGTGTGTTGGGGAGGAGAGGGAGTGGAGAGGGGAGGTGGAATTAGTGGGACCATCCTCCAGGGCCCTGGAGATGTCTAGTTGTGCTAGATTCCAAGCCATGTGAGATGCCTGTTCTAACCCAATGGATGTAAATGAAGCCTCTGAATCTCGACAGGTTCATTGCTGGAAGACTGAGGTCTGTGTTTTGTTCCGTCTGTCTAGCTTAAGCTGTGCGCATCAGAAATGACTCTGGTGGGCAGCTTCCTTGGATCATTGGATGCCTGACGGTGCCGATGAAATGAAAGAGGAGGGGGGAAGATGTGTGAGATGATGTGCTGGTTTTAGGGTCAGTGTGAGCTGCAGTGGTGCTGCAGTGCTGAAGGAAATGCATGCCAAGAATGTGTTAGCATTACTTGCATAAAGCAGACCCCTTGGTACCCAGGTACCATTTGTTTCTCACCAATGTTCTGTAGAGAGGGAAGATGATAAGGGAAAAGTATAATAACTGCACATCTGACATATACTTGATTTACATTATTCTTGACCACTTTTTTCCACCCAAAAGTATTTTTTAACTACCATATAAACACTTTATATTTTGGCCAGATGAATGAACCTCTTTAGAGAATGGTTGTCTGGAAGGATGGCTGACTCATGACTGTACTTTGACATTCTTGCTGACTTGTTTCATAAAAATATGAAGTCCAGAAGCATAATGGCAGGGCAACTAAGCAGTAGGACATCGTTTTTATTTTGGGAAAATTGTGTATTTGAGCCTTGCATGTTATTTGTTTTGAAAATTACATTTATAGCCAAAAAAAGTTTTCCACTGATTGAGATTGATCTATCTATCTATCTATCTATCTATCTATCTATCTATCTATCTATTTTAACCCATAGTCTGAGCAACTTAAAACGTCCTCAATAATTAAAGTAGGATCAAGTTCTCTTCTGTAACTGAGGAAGATACTATTTGAGGGTTGACCCTGGGTAATTGATACACAGTCCTAGATCCAGCTCACAGTCTCTGTTCAGAAGTCCTGACTGGCTTGTATCACATGCAAGCCTGCATTTATGCACAGTTATAAAACGTGCATGAAAAATATGAACACTATTTCTGTCTGGATTTCTCAAGGCAGCAAACAAAGATGTAGTGATGACTATTTGTCAATAGAACGCATTTCATTTTGGTGAAAGCAATTGATCTTGTGTTCCTGGTAGAATAGTTAAATGTTAGGGATGGTGGCAATAGCTGTGTGATGTTAATGAGTGAAAAGAGATCCAGCTTTGCAGATTGAGAGGCCTGAGTTTGAATCCTGATTTTAACCTATTATTAATTGTATGCCATGATTTAACCTCTATAAGCCTCTGTTTTATCATCTGTAAAACGGAGAAAATAATACCTGGCTGGTTTGCACAGGATTGGCATGTGGGTGCTCAATGTTATTCTAAATATTTCTTACTATTGTCTACCTCCACTGGTTATTAAAGGCACATGAGTGTGTTTAGCTAAAATTACCTCAAATTTGTGTTTATGTTCAAACTGTGAAGGCCATGAAAGGACTCAACAGCTTGGGGTGGCCTAGGCCTGCTGGAGGTGGTGTTTCCAAGGTAGGGACTTTTCTTGGGTCTGTTGTCATCCAGGAACATTGGCTGGTCAACCCTGGAGCTTGGGTAAAAGGACAAAGGAACTGTTCCCTCCGGGAGAATGGAGCCTGGATGCCAAAGGCCGTGAGGAGTCTGTTCAGAGAAACCCCTTCCAAGAAAGGCTTTGTGGCAAGGGTGGTTTTGTTACATGGAGAGGCTTCTCTGTCCTGAAATGCTATCTTTCTGATACTGGGTTTCCTCCAACGATATGTGTCTCTTCCTTCTTCTGTCCTGTGTGCCCTATGGTAATAGCAGCTAAAATGGGAAGGTGCTTGTTTCAGGCCAGGCTTTCCTGCAGTAACTCAGTCATCATCATGACCCTGTGAGAGGAGAACCATTGCCATCCTTATTATACAAATGAAGAGACTGAGGCTCAGACAGGTCGCAGTGCCCAAGGTCTGACTCTGGCCCTGCCTCTACAGCATGAGGAGAGGACCTCACAGATGAGCTGATGACAGAGAAAGGAGGGGCAGCAGAGCCGGAGTCACCCCAATCTCCAGGCTCACAATCCAGTGCTCTCTCCTCCCATTGGGGTGAGAGCGCCCCATTGCTTGGTGGCAAGAGGAGGAAGAATAAGCAGGGGTTAGGGCCAGCCAGGCAGAATCGCAATGGGGAGGAGGTGGTGTCAGGTACCTTCCCTTCCTGGCCTGCCACATCATCCTGTCTCCAGGGTGGGGCTTGTGATCTCAGCAGCTGGGGCAGCAGCCGCAGCAGTAAACAGAGCTAGAAGGTGGAGCAGAGCCCTTGCAAATCAACTAGGCCAACCTCTCATGATATGAATGAAGAGCTTGAGGCCCAGAGAGGAAATGATTCATCCATGGAGGTGCTGGGGGGAGGAGAGAGATCTTTATTCCACTGCCCTGGACAGGAACCCGTCCTAATGGACTGCTCCTCAGTGCCTCTGCGGGAAGCCTGGGTGTTGCTGGTGGCTCTGTTCGAAAGGGCTACCCAAGTCCAGGGACCTCCATAGACCTCTGAGCTGGACAGCTCCTTTTTCTCCCTCCCCACCTGGCAGCTCCATCTGGCCCCTGCTGGCACAGGATTGCCGTTCGCAGACTGCATTGATTTCCATTTCCCGGGTGATGAGATAATTTAAAGGTTATCCAGTTGAGTTTTTGCTTCCCTTGACTTGAGTCCTTTCTCCAAGAGCACCTGCTGCCAACAGCCTGAGTTCCAGGCATTGAAATAAAAAGATGCAATTGTTGCCCATAAACTTGAATTGTTTACGAGCCATGTGTGAACTTTTATAGCTGTTTTGCACACATACCCTGCCTCGAGGGTTACTTAATGAGCATACCTGTGAGGTTGCTTTTTCCACTGAATGGCATATCATGATGCTGAACCTTGCGCCATTCCTGCAGGTGGGCTCCTTTTCCTAGGTTGCCATTTTCAGTTACTGGCCCCATCTCTCCTACCTTGAACTCCAGCCCCTGCCCCTGCGAGACTCAACTCCTTCCTCTTCTTGCTGCCTGAGGCCATGCCCTGTTCATTTTCTACCACATTTTCTCTGAAATCTGTCGCTTCCCTCAAGCCATGCTGCCACTGCCCTGATTGGGCTCCTCATTACTGACTCTTTGCAAATGCCCTTCAGCCGGGGTGCCTCCCTGCATAGGGTCCCTTGTAGACTTGCCCCTATATGCACAAGCAGATAAATCTTTCAGGAACACAGATTCTGCTCTCGGCACTGCTTTCCTGCTGACCCTTCCCTGGCCAAATCCCACCTCCAGGATGAAGGCAGATACCACAGCCTGGCCTGGAAGGGCTTTCTGCAGACTGGCCCAGCTCCCTGCCTCTCACACAGCAGCTGGGCCTGCTCTTCTCTCCCACATGGTACTCTTTCTCCCTGGACATGTCCCTTCCCTTTCCCACCTCCAGCTCTAGAGCTGCCCCCTCCAAGCCACCTTCCTTCCTCCCCTGAGCTTCCTGAGTTTTCTTTTCCTGCCTAAATCCAGAGCACGCTTGCTCAGTAAGCTATTCAAGGGACTGGTTGGGTCTTTTTTTGTGGTGGTCTTTCTCTGTTGCCCAGGCTGGTGTGCAGTGATGCAGTCACAGTTTTACACTTCATTGTAACCTCAACGTCCCAGGCTCAAGTGATCCTCCTGTCTTAGCCTCCTGAGTACTGGGACTACAGGCACAGGCCACCATGCCAAGCTAATTTATTTTTATGTTTTTTGTTGAGACAAGGTCTTGCTGTGTTGCCTAGGCTGGTCTGGAACTCCTGGGCTCAAGCAATCCTCCTGCCTCTTCCTCCCAAAGTGCTGGGATTACAGGTATGAGCCACTATGCCCAGCCAGCCGAATTTTACTGCAGGCCAGGTACGGTGTGGGGCAGCAGTAATGCTAAAGCCAGTGTTGTGGGTTGAATTGTCATAAGCAAGGTATACACAGAAGACACAGGGAAGTCCCCCCAAAAGATATGTTAGACCTGGCATGGCGGCTCACACCTATATTCCCAGCACTTTGGGAGGCCAAGGTGGGAGAATGACTTGAGCCCAGGAGTGCAAGGCCAGCCCGGGCAACATAGCAAGATCCTGTCTCTACAAAAAATGAAAATAAAAAAATTAGCTGGATATAGTGGGGTGCCCCTGTAGTCCCAGCTACTCAGGATGATGAGGTGGGAGGAACACTTGAGCTCAGGAGGTGAAGGCTGTAGTAAGCCATGATCACCCCACTGCACTCTGGCCTGGGTGATAGAGTGAGACCCCGTCTCAAAAGAAAAACAAAAGATATGTTGAAATCCTAAACCTCTGTACCTGTGAACATGACTTTGTTTGGAAATAGGGACTTTGCAGATGGAATCAAGTCAAGATGGGGTCTTTTGGGTGATTCCTAATCTAATATGTCTGATGTCCTTATGAGAAGAGAGAAGTGTGGACTTATGCCGGGCGCAGTGGCTCACGCCTGTAATCCCAGCACTTTGGGAGGCTGAGGCGGGCCGATCACGAGGTCAGGAGATCGAGACCATCCTGGCTAACATGGTGAGACCCCGTCTCTACTAAAAATACAAAAAATTAGCCAGGCGTGGTGGCGGGTGCCTGTGGTCCCAGCTATTTGGGAGGCTGAAGCAGGAGAATCGCTTGAACCAGGAAGGTGGAGGTTGCAGTGAGCTGAGATTATGCCACTGCACTCCAGCCTGGGTGACAGAGCAAGACTCCATCTCAAAAAAAAAAAAAATGTGGACTTAGACCCACACACAGAGGAGACCACCAGGTGAAGACACAGACAGAGAGGGGAAGGTCGTGTGAAGTCAGAGGCAGAGATTGGAATTTTGCTGCCACGGCCAAGGAACACCTGAGGCTGCCAGGAGCTGGAAGAGGCAAGGAAGGATTCTCCCCTAGAGCCTTCACAGAGAATGTGGCCCTGCTGACACCTTGATTTTAGACATCCGGCCTCCAGAACGGCAAGCAGATGAATTTCTGTTGTTTTAGGCCAGGAAATTTTTGGCAGCCCTAGGGAAACTAACACAGTGAGTAAGACTCCTTCCCAGCCCAGGTGCTGGATATTTTTCGGGGAGACATACTCTCCAATGGAGCCTTATGAGTCAGTGTAGTGAGTACGGCGAGAAATCTAGAAGTGTGTGATGAAGACTCTGAGAAGGGCCCTCCACCAAGCAGCCTTCCAGCCCCTCGCTGGGGTGGCAACTGTCAAGGAAGGCTCCTTGGGGGAGGGAAGGCTCATACCCCATGTTCAGAGATGAGCAGAAGTCCACCAGGGAGCAAAAGCCAGGCTATCTCAGGCCCCGTGAGTGAAGGCACGACAGCGGGAAGCAGCCGGTGGAGCCAAGGCCTGGGACTGGGGAGTGCTGAGCCCCACAAGGCTTAGCTCCTAGTAGGCTGTGGTTTGCAAAGGGCTTCGAACTTGAACTTGCCTCTGTTCATATCAGGGAGCCATGGAAGAGAAGTGACAGGGAGGAGATGGTAATTTCAGTAAATTGTCCCCATAATGTCATGGAAGATGAATCTGAAGGGGTACACATGGAAGCTGAGACCTCAGAAGTGAGCTAGAGGTGTGGCTGGTCGAGGTGGAGAAGACGATATGGATTTGCAAATGATTTGGTAAGGACTTGGGGATTCATTGCATATAGGGACACAAGGAGAAGGAGAAACTGCAGGAGCTGACCCCCCGGTCTCTGGCTGGTGCCTAGGGAAAGAAAGAATGGTCTGGAGAGGGAAAAGTTATGATGAGGGAGCAGAGGAGAGATGTTGGGCTCAGCTGGGGACAGGTGGAATGTGGGAGACATCCAAGAGACAGTGGAGTTCTATAGCTTGGAGGGGCAAGACTGTGCTGGTGCTACAGATGGGGAAATGTGAATGGGGGATAGGATATGGAGCTATGGACATGGACACCATCGCTTGGGCCCATCATGGAGTGAGAAGATGATGGGAGAGAGGACTGACTCATGTCCTCAAGTGAGGACAGAGGAGGTTAGAAGACAGTGGATGTGTGGCAAGAGGATCAGGGGGTTTCAAAGAGGGGTGGTTGATGTGACTCAGGCCTTCCACAGGAAGTGGTCTATGGAGGGCATCAGACAGGGCCACTGGATTCAGGGATGACTTGTCGTTTCTTGCCTTTCCTTGTGTCCTCTGTGTACACTTGCTTATGACACCCTCTATCCATTTCTGGCACCTCTCCTGACACCTCTCTGGGCCATGCTGTCCAGAGCGGACCTGAAGAGGTGAATGCAGATGCATGTCTGGACACCCGCACAGGTAGCCTCTCCTGGGCAGCCGCAGCCATTAATCTCAAGGTCACTGGTCTTCTGCCAGATCTTCTGCCAGAAGCCTGGCCACAGAGGGTGAGGTGAGGCCTGCAGCCTGGCCAGAAGACAGGTACTATACCTGAACCCCCGCCCCCACACCTGGTTGCAGCTGTGTCCATTCTTTGCAGGGCCCCTCACCATGGGCGGCTCTGCTCCTCCGCCTCATAGGAATTGTGCCACGGGTGCGCCAAATGATCCAGCCCCTCTCTGATTGCTGCCTGCCAGGTTGGTCTGTGTGCACTGATGCGGTGGCTTCTCTGATGTGATCTCTGGGCCCTCCTGCCCGAAAACTCACCCAAGGAGTATCCTTCTATATGCCTGACCTTCCACCATTAGGGAGTCACTCGTAGGGCATCACAGGTTTCAGCGTGAGCCGGAGTTGATCCTGGCACACTCTCTCCAATTGTAATTTGTTGAGACATTAATTTTAGTTAGGAAACACAAGATTGTGAAATATTTCAAGATTCTAAAATTTATAACATAAAATTTAGTCATCTTTCACAACCCCTCCCCATCTCACTTATCTCCCTGGAGATATACGCACCGATTTGTCAGTAGTGGTATTTTCCAGATCTTTTCCTATGCATTTACAAAGCCATATAAGTATACACAACACCCCACACACATACATATATAAAAATGAGATTGTACTGTACATACTGATTAGGAGCTTGCTTTTTCCCTTATCAATGTATTTTAGAGGTCTTTACATATTGATACAAATATACCTCTTTTATTTCTTTTTAGTTTCTGATTTTATATTTTTTAATTTTTATTTATTTTTTTATTTTATTTATTTTTGAGACAGGGTCTTGCTCTGTCACCCAGACTGGAGTGCAGTGGTGCAATCTCAGCTCACCACAACCTTTGCCTCCCAGGTTCAAAAGATTCTCATGCCTCAGCTTCCCAAGTAGCTAGGATTACAGGCATGCACCACCATGCATGGCTATATTTTTTAAATTTATTTTTAATTTATATTTATGTATTTGTTTGTTTATTTATTTATTTTTGAGATGGAGTCTTGCTCTGTTGCCCATGCTGGAGTGCAATGGCGCAATCTCAGCTCACTGTAACCTCTGCCTCCCAGGTTCAAGCGATTCTCCTGCCTCAGCCTCCCAAGTAGCTGGGATTACAGGCGCCCACCACCACACCTGGCTAATTTTTGTGTTTTTAGTAGAAACGGGGTTTCACCATGTTGGCCAGGCTGGTCTCGAACTCCTGACCTCAGGTGATCTGCCCACCTTGGCCTCCCAAAGTGCTGGGATTACAGGCATGAGCCACCGCGCCTGGCCTATATTTTTTTATTTTTAAAGACAGGGTCTTGCTTTGTCACCAATGTTGGAGTGCAGTGGTGTAAGCATAGCTCACTGCAGTCTCGACCTCCTGGCTCAAGGCATCCTCCTGCCTCAGTCTACGAAGTACCTAGAACTACAGGCACACGCAACCACACCTGGCTAATTTTTTATTTTTTGTAGAGAGAGGGTCTTGCTATGTTGCCCAGGCTGGTCTTGAACTGTTGCCTCAAGCAGTCTTCCCACTTTGGCCTCCCAAAGTGCTGGGATTACAGGCATGAGCCACCACACCCAGCTTTCTCATTTTTATTTTTTATTTTTTTATTTTTGAGACAGCCTTGCTCTGTCACCCAGGCTGGAGTGTAGTAGCGCAATCTCAGTTCACTGCAACCTCCTCCTTCCAGGTTCAAGTGATTCTCCTGCCTCAGCCTCCTGAGCAGCTGGGACTACAGGCACGCACCACCATGCCTGGCTAATTTTTGTATTTTTGGTAGAGACAGGGTTTCATCATGTTGGCCAGGCTAGTCTCAAGCTCCTGACCTCAAGTGATCTGCCTGCATCTGCCTCTCAAAGTGCTAGGATTACAGGCTTGAGCCATCACACCTGGCCTCATTTTTTAAAGAACAGCATAGAATTCCACAGTGTATTATAATGTATTTAATCATTTTCCTCTTGATGAACAATAGATTCTTCACGTTATTACTATTCCAGAAAGTGCTGTGCAAATCTTCCTCTACATGCATCTTTTACATATGTGTGAGTTTTTCCATTGCATGGATTTCTAGAAGTGGAATTGCTATGTTACAAGGAGATGCACCTGATAAGTATCAACAGCTGCTATAAAATTGTCAGCCAAAAAGAATGCATAAATTGATATGATCCAACAGTGTGTATCATCCACAGAGGCGACCCCATCATTCTTTTTACTCCTTGTTACTCTGATGGGTGAATGAAAAGGCATTTCCTTGCTCTATTTTGCATTTCCCTCATTCTCACTGAGACTGTGTCTACTCTTATCTGTTTATTTACCCATCGTGTGTATTTTGTGACTTGTATGTTTATATTTGTTGCCATTGTTACTTTGGATATTTGTGGATTTATTTGTTGATTTGTAGAAGTTTATTCTAGCTATGGTTATTTCTCCTTTGTTGGTTATATATTTTGCGAGCATTTTTTCTTTGTTGCTTTTCTTTTCACTGTTTTTGTGGTGCTGTGGAATTTCTAAATGTTTATGTTGTCAGGTCTATCCATCAGAGGCTCGTTTTTTAGTAGTTGGGGGAAAATGGAGCTTGGAGGCTTACGATGTTGCATCCTTTTTTTTTTTTTTTTTTTTTTTGAGACGGAGTCTTGCTCTGCCGCCCAGGTTGGAGTCCAGTGGCGCAATCTCAGCTCACTGCAACCTCTGCCTCTCGGATTCAAGCGATTCTCCTGCCTCAGTCTCCTGAGAGCTGGAATTACAGGTGCACACCACCATGCCTGACTAATTTTTGTATTTTTAGTGGAGATGAGCTTTCACCATGTTGGCCAGGCTGGTCTCGATCTCCTGGCCTCAAGTGATCCACCTGCCTCTGCCTCCCAAAGTGCTGGGATTATAGGCATGAGCCACCGCGCCCGGCCGCAGTGTTGCATTCTTGACCCTTCTCTAGTCTCTGCTTGCTATTTGACTTTGAACAAAACTCAACTTCACTAAACTTTAATTTTGCAAGCTATATAGCCATGCTGTCTGTCCTGCCCATCCTCACCCAGCTGCTGCAGGGATCACAGTGATTACAGGAATCACAGGAGAAGCTGTCTTTGATGGGGCTTCACAGTCATTCACATCTTCACAGTTAAACTAATTCCTTGATGGACATTGAGATTGACTCTTCTAGCACCAGCCTTGTGTAGGGCAGTGGTGTGGGGATGCCTGGTGCTGGGACCCTTATGTAACTTTTCCCAGATTACTTTTTTTTTTTTTTTTGAGATGGAGTTTTGCTCTGTCATCCAGGCTAGAGTGCAATGGCGTGATCCCAGCTCACCACAACCTCCGCCTCCTGGGTTCAAGCGATTCTCCTGCCTCAGCCTCCCTATTAGTTGGGATTACAGGTGCATGCCACCACGTCCAGCAAATTTTTTATTTTTAGTAGAGACAGGGTTTCACTGTGTTGACCAGGCTGGTCTCAAACTCCTGACCTCAAGTGATCCACTCGCCTCAGCTTTGGGATTACAAGCATGAACCACCATGCCCGGCCCCAGATGATGTTTGAGTGCCCGCCTGTGCTGGAGATACTATCCTCACAGCTCTGCATAAGGAAGTATATGAGTCAGCCTGGGCTGTCATCGCAAAATGCCACAGCCTCAGTGGCTTAAACAACAGAAGTTGATTCTGTCACAGTTCTGGAAGCTAGAAGTCCAAGTTCCAGGTGTCGGGAGGTTTGGTTTCTTCTGAGGCCTCCTCTGCTTGTGGATGGCTGCTTTCTTGCTATGTCCTCACATGGTCCTTCCTCTGTGTATATGTTTCTGTCCTCATTTCTTCCTCTTCTTATGAAGACACCAGTCATATGGATTAGGGTCCGTTCATATGATCTCGTTGGGTATTTTTTTTTTTTTTTTTTTTTTTGAGATGGAGTCTCACTCTGTCACCCAAGCTGGAGGGCAGTGGCTCAATTTCAGCTCATGCAACCTCCGCCTCCCGGGTTCAAGTGATTCTGGTGCCTCAGTCTCTTGAGTAGTTGGGAACTACAGGCACATGCCACCATGCCCAGCTATTTTTGTATTTTAGTAGAGATGGGGTTCCACCATGTTGGCCAGGCTGGTCTCAAACTCCTGACCTCAGGTGATCTGCCCTCCTTGGCCTCCCAAAGTGCTGGGCCATATGATCTTGTTTTATCTTAATTACCTCTTTAAATGGCCTATCTCCACAGAGAGTCACATTCTGAGATCCTGGGGGTTTGGACTTCAACATATGGATTTTGGGGGGACACATTTCAACCCATTACAGGGAGATAGCACCATGTCTGGATGAGAATCTGGGAAGTGAAGCTCAGAGAGGCTCCTGTACTTGCTTTCAGTCACAATAAGCAGCTTGTAGATCTGAGCTCAGACTCCTGTGTTTGACTCCAAAGCCCAGGGCTCTGGGTGACCTGACTGGTGTTAAAAGTCTCTGGGCTGGGCCGGGCGTGGTGGCTCACACCTGTAATCCCAGCACTTTGGGAGGCCAAGGCGGGAGGATGGCGTGAGCCAAGGAGTTCGAGACCAGCCTGGGCAACATGGTGAAACCCCATCTCTACAAAAAAATGCTAAACTTAGCCAGGCATGGTGGCACGTACCTATAGTCCCAGCTACTGGGGAGGCTGAGGTGGGAGGATGGCTTGAGCCCGGGAGGCAGATGTTGCAGTGAGCTGTGATCATGCCGCTGCACTCCAGCCTAGGTAACAGAGTGAGACCTTGTCTTTTTTAACAAAACAAAACAAAAAACCTCTTTGGGCTCCATTACCCTGACTTCCTGCTCACTAGTCACCCATCTGTGTCCCCACCCCATGGCCTCATAACTCTCACTCCCTGGGCAGGACACCTACTCCTTCAGTATCTTCTGTACTTCCTCTGTCCTCTTGGGAAAGGGTTTCACATAATAATTCAATTAATTGAATGTATTATAGCTTGTTACATTTTTACTGTTGCAGCAGGAAAGACTGCATGGTATGATAGAGCATTTGCAATGCAGGAAATTCCCCAGTAATCTCACTCCCTCACAAACCTGCTCTTGATGTTTGCATGTTACCTTCCCATCTCCCCTCAGGACATACACTTGTATTTCCCGTGTTTGGCATCATATTAAACATGGCCCTTCATGCACTTCCCTTTTCACCCCACATTATAGCTAACAGTTTCTTTCTGTTTTTTTCTTTTTTTAAAATTTCTTAGCCCAAAAGGCCATCCCCTATCTTTTCATGCTCATTTTAATGGCTGTGTAATATTCCACTGAGTTGCCATACTCTAATATTCTGAATCATTACAGCTGTCGAGCATTTGAGTTTCCCATTTGTGCTATTACAGATAATGATGCAGTAAATATCTTTGTACAGAAAGCTTTTTGCTTGTCTCGAATTATTTCCTGAGGGAAAATTCCCAGGAGTCAGATTACTGAGTTAAGGGCTGCAGCAGCATCACAGAGCCTTGATGAACTGAAACATCATGTTATGGAACAAGCATACCAATGTCCCATGTCAACAAGTGAACATGTCAGCTGCACTGTAATCTCACTGGCATTTGCAGTAAATAATTAAATACACTTTTGACATCTTTTATATAAGGATACGCCAAGGCTGCTTTAACTGGTGTTGCTTTAATAACCAACAAAGGAGGAACATTCTACAATAGATTCAATAGATTTGTATTTTCAATTCCTTTTGTTGTCACTTTTATTTTTAAAAAAGAATCATTGAAGACGAAACAAAATGGGCAGTCATCCCTTGGGAATTCCAGCGCTGTTATTATCTTGAGGAATCTGTCGGTGAAAGTAGTATTTAGACTTCAACAAGCAAAAGGCCTCTTGGTTAATAACTGGCATAGCAATAGAACGGGCCTGAGAAGAAGCTGATCTCCTCAGAGCCATGTGGCGGGACTGATCCCAACTCTCCATCCAGGTCCTCCAAGTAGCCTGGCCCACCGGCAGGCGGCCCTTTCCAAATGCGTGTGCAGGGATGCCAGTGCAACCCCGTGCTGGCTCCAGGGCAAAACCTTCCAGGCTCAGCTCCCAGAGAGGCGGCCTCTGTCTCTTCTGTTGCCCCTACCAGCAGAGGGCACGTGTGGACAGTCAGGCCTAGGCACCACCCCTAGCTTTTCCCTTTTTTCAAACTGAATGGTGCCCTCGGTGCCCTCTCCCTCATTCTTCTCCTTTTTTTTTTTGAGACAGTCTTACTCTGTTGCCCTGGCTGGAGTGCAGTGGTGTGATCTCGGCTCACTGCAACCTCTGCCTCCCGGTTCAAGCAACTCTCCTGCCTCTGCCTCCCAAGTACCTGGGATTACAGGTGTACGCACCACACCTGGCTAATTTTTGTATTTTTAGCAGAGATGGGGTTTTACCATGTTGGTCAGGTTGATTTTGAACTCCTGACCTCAAGTGGTCCGGCCGCCTCAGCCTCCCAAAATGCTGAGATTACAGGCATGAGCCACCGCACCCAGCCCCCATTTCATTTTTCTGATCTAAAATAATCAATGATAAATGGAAAGTTTTTTCCCCTGGAAGTTTTTTAATTGCCTAGCAACACATTATCACAAATTGCTCTCAAATTAATTCTTTGGCTTCAGTGCAGAATCATTTATTAATGAGGATGGCAGTCAGCATCTAAGAATGGCTATTCTTAGAACACTGCTGCTTTAAAGGGCTTCATTCTTAAGATATCCCCACAAGGACCATGTATGCCTCACAAACCCTTGGAAAACCTGATTCTCCAGACAAACACAGAGAAGGTCACTGCTTCTCCCCTGTGGGCCCCAGCCCCTCGTTAGTGATGAGCCCAAGGCCAGGAGGGGGAAGCCAAAGATCCCCAAGTCCCACAGCGGTTGAGGGCTGTGGCCAACTTGGGTCAGGAGGCCACCATTGGATCTTGCTCCCGTGGGACTCCCAAGCTGGTGCTGGCATCTGTGTGGTATCATCAAGGGAGAGGCAGGGGGGCAAAGGGGAAAGGGGGTTGTGAGGAGGAATGCACCAGAAATGCAGACAGGAGGGAACAATGATGGAAGGCTTGGGAAGACAGGGAGGTGATGTGGTTTGATAGGCTGGGGTGAAAAGGGCTCTTGATGAGTGATTATGTTGCTTTCATGAAGCAATTCGATTGATTTATTCATTCCCATGCACCTACCATGTGCTAGACCACATTGGAGGCTGAGAATAGTGAGAAAAGGCCTCCAACTCTGCCCTGAAGGAGTTCACAGTCTGTTGTGGGAGATAGACAAGTAAATAGGAATCTACAGTGGGTGTGCTAGGCTCTGGGAAAGAGAGCTCAGGGCACTCAGGAAGCTCAGACTTGAGGAAATTCACCTGTGATCCTACTGGGTTTTTTGTTTGTTTTGAGACAGGGTCACCCAGGCTTGAGTGCAGTGATTTGATCTTAGCTCACCGCAGCCTCGACCTCCCCAGGATCAAGCAATCCTCCCACCTCAGCCTCCCAAGTAGCTGGGACTACAGGCATGCACCACTATGCCCAGCTAATTTTTAAAATATTTTTACAGAGATGGAGTTTCGCCACGTTGCCCAAGCTGGTCTCAAACTCCTAGGCTCAAGCAATCTGCTCATCTCAGCCTCCCAAAGTGGTGGGATTACAGACATGAGCTACCGTGCCTAGCCAATCCTACTGTTTTAACATGTCAGTATATGCATACTTTTCATAGAATTACAAATATGTTGTGTGATTTGCTCTTTTCCTTTTAGCGTTTTTTTAGCATGGTTTCTTATTTTCCTGACATTATCGCTTATATAAATCTAAACAGCTCCCTGATATTCCATGAAGTTGATGAAATAGAGTTGATGAAATTCACCTGCTGTTAGAGTTAGGTTGCTTCGTTTTTGCAACAGATGGCATTGGGTGCAGAACTTTTTGCACTTGTGATGAATCCAGTTCATCTTACTGGGCTGTAGGGTGTGGATGTGCTTGCGATTCTTAATGTACTACTATGTTGTCCCCAAGGCCTTGCAGTAGTTTCTGGGGCTGCCATGAGTGCCTGAGGGGCATATCTCTCTGTTGCCTCCGTCCAGCACTGGGATGAATAACAGATACACACACCCACATCAATATGAATATTATTTGTTGAGTGTGTGTGTGTGCCACATTATTGAGCAAAGGAAGGAACATAGAGGAAACTGAGTCTGATTAGTAGTGTTCTGGTAGCAAGTGGAAGTGGGAGGCCAGCTTCTAGGGAGGCTGTTGCAGGAGCAGCAGCCCAGGTGGGGCGTGACAAGGAAAGTGGTAACCATACACATGGGAGGAAAGCAAAGAGTTCAAAGTGAACAGAGCAACCAGTTTGATGTGGGGTCAGATAGGAGTTTGGAGGGTTGCAGCTGCCCCCACGATTGCCAGCACAGGATATTTGGGGTAAGTGAACCTCAGGAAGGTTTCAGAGTTGCTGCGCTTGGTTTTAGGAGGTCACAAAGAGGAGGGCTGGAGGCCCAAACCTAGACCTGTTCAAAAGACACCCATGGGCCGGGTGCTATGGCTCACGCCTGTAATCCCAGCACTTTGGGAGGCCAAGGTGGGTGGATCACCTGAGGTCAGGAGTTCGAGACCAGCCTGGTCAACATGGTGAAACTCCGTTTCTACTAAAACTACGAAAATTAGCTGGGCGTGGTGGTGCATGCCTATAATCTCAGCTACTCAGGAGACTGAGGCCAGAGAATGGCTTGAACCCGGGAGGCAGAGGTTACAGTGAGCAGAGATCATGCCACTGGACTCCAGCCTGGGTGACAGAGGGAGACTCTGAAAGACACCCATGATGCATGAGTATAGATGGCTCACAGGAGTGGGGCTGGGGTTCAGCCTCACGCGTATGGTTATATGAGGGAAACTTTGTGACAGGACTCAGGGCAGCCAGTGGAGCTGTTAGAAGAACCCATCAGTCATCTTAGGCTCAGTCTCTTCAGCTTCCTTGACAAACTAATTCAACTAAGACTTTGCAGCTAATATATTTTCTTTAAGGACGAGTTGGCACCCTTCTGGCTGCCTGTTCAGCTAGGTTGTAGATTTTTAAGTATTTCACATGAGCAGAATCTGATAGTTTTTTTATTGTGACTTATAGTGTAAAATGATTACCTAGAAAAGAGAAATAGTGTGTGTGTTTGCTTTAGTGGGACCACATGATTTTTTAAAAATATTTTTTCTGTACCATTTTCCTTTTGTTCCGGGGTATGTTTTGTTCCCTTTCTTCTCAATTACCCAGCTGTAAGCCAGGCATGGCTCTGGATGAGAGTGAATAGACAGTGGGGCTAAGAAAGAAGTTCAGTGACACCAGGGTTCACTAGCAGTGAGGGTGGCATGTGGCACTCAGCTCCTCTGCCCTCCTCTTCTTCAGCCTTTAGGACAGAGGGCACAGTTCTGCATTAGTGAATCCTCCAGATTTCAGATTCCACGATACTCATAATGCCTGGTTAAATACCTTGGGTTGGATTTATTCTTGCACATGCAAATCCTTAAAAACAAATTGCCTGTATATTTCTGAACGTTTCCCGAAAACATTCAAAACACTGCTCTGACCGAACACAGTGGCTCACACCCATAATCCCAGCATTTTGGGAGGCCGAGGTAGGAGGACTGCTTGAAGCCAGAAGTTCCAGCCCAGCCTAGGCAACAAAGCAAGAACTTTGTCTCTACAAAAAATAAAAATAAATAAAAATTAGCTGGACATGGTGGTGTGCCCCAGTAGTCCCAGCCACTCAGGAGGCTGAGGCAGGAGGATTGTTTGAGCCTAGGCATTTGAGTCTGCAGTGAGCTATGATCATGTCACTGTACTTGAGCCTGGGTGACAGAGTAAGACCCTATCTCTAAAAAAAAATAAAATTTTAAAAATAAAATTAAAAACAAACCAAAACACTATTCCAGACTCCTCCCATTTTTTCTCATGAGGCCTCTGGGCGCCCAGGGCGCAGTAATCTCTTTGAGGGACCCTGCAGAGCATGGTTCTCTGAGTGTGGCCTCCGAGGTCAGCCAGACCAGGCCAGTTCCAAGCCTGGTGACCCTGGGCAAGTCACTTGACCTCAGAGCCTTAGTCTCCTCATCTGTAAGAGAGGGTGTTGGTGAAATTTACCAAACAAGCGTTTTCTGTGAGAACGAAATGAGGAAACGCAGGTCAAGCATGCAGCCTGGTGTTCTCAACACTCCATCACTAGGACCATTTCCATCACTGTGGTGCTCTTCATTTTGCAGCCAGAAAACCAAGGCCCAGAATGGCTAAATGCTTTCTATCCTCCCGCCCGGCCAGTGAATCTAACTCAATTGTTAAGGATTAATTCTCTAGGTGAAAGAAGTACTCAGTTGCTTCAAAGGCCTGAAAGGGAATTACTGACCCAGCACCACCTTCCCTGAGTCTATTAGATGTTAAAACAGGAGCTTTGATGTGTATTTGAAAAAGCTTTAAATTGGTGAAAATGGATTCCGTTTCAATAAATTACATTTGATCAATTCCTTTGCTTCAGCTCCTGCAAGGTGGCACAGTTAGGTAGGGCTCTGTTGGAGATGAAGCAGTGGCTAAAACTCAGTCCCAGGGCCCAGAGTCTGTAGTCCAGTGGGAAAGATGAGACATACATAGGGCAGAGCGAAGTGGGAGCCTCAGCAGAGGAGTGGGGCAGGCCCAGGTGTGGAGTTGAAGACCTCTGAGCGGGAGAGTGTCAGCGTCTGACATACAGTGAACAGGATCTGTCAGCTGTTATATTGTGCAGAGACTGCGGGGACCAGAGTGGGAGCAGAGAGACTTGCAGGGAGATTGTGTAAGAGTCCACAGGCAAGATGAGGGCATAGTAGGCCCCAGAAACAGCATGCAGGTGGTGGGAGTCAAGGGATCCTGGCTGTATTCTACGGGTACAGCCATCATGATGTCCTGATCAACTGGATGTGGATCTAAGAGACAGAGAAGTCACAGACAACTCCAGGGTTTCTGACCTAAACGATGTCACTAGCTGAGGTGGGGAGGGTTGAGGAAGGGTGTGGTACAAATGGCGGTGGATGGGGGATGGGGGTGCGGGGATAGGGAAGCTCAGATTTGGACAGTTGGGTTTCTGACGCCCACCACACATCCCATGGAGATTTCGGTGGGCTGCCCGGCGGAGGCGGTGGGCGCTTCTTTACTGGAAATTTTTGTGAGTGAAACTTGCTGTATTTACCTTGTTGAGTGTTTCTGTTAACATCTGAAACTCTGAAGAAAATTAGGATTCTTTAACCTTGTAGACCTAAAAGACACAGAGGCAGTTAATTTCACTTAACACGAATTTATTAGAAACAGCTCCTTTAGAAATCAGCGTTCTCTGATCTGTAATAAACCTTGTAATTAACTTTGCCTGCTTACTGGTTATGCCTGTGGGCAGCTGGACAGGGGAGTTGTGTTCAAAGGCCTGGGCAAATACGTTGTGACCAGATGCCTGCAGGCCTGTGGCAGCAGAGCTAAGGGAGCCCAGCTCCCCGGGGCCCTGCCTGTTGCCTTCTTCCCTCATGGTGGCCAGGAATCTGCAGGTGGCCAGATACAGGTGCACCAGCCACCGCAGCGGGGTCAGAAGATGAGAAGGTCTCAGAGGTGACCCCGATTTCCTGGAATCACCGTCAGGCCCCTGGCCATCCCCATTTCCCACGTGCGCCTTAACTCTCAAGGGCATTTTTGCCCTTTGAGATAAAGCAACACCGAGCTTGTTGCTGCAGGGGACAGCACTTTCGCTCGGATTTTCGCATTAAAATGTGACATTGAAGTGGGGAGCCTGCACGGGCGTCCGCGGAGTCGCACGGACCAGCAGGCGACGCGCGGGACAAGGCCGCACTCCTTGGGCGGGAGGAAGTGGTAGGCAGCACCGCCGCTCAGGCTGGGCTCGGCTCCCGCGGCGCGGACGGGGTTAACGCGCTCATGCATCGGGTGGCGGGCGGCAGTGGTGCATTGTGGTAACGCGGCGCCGGGACCCACGAGTGTCCGCCGCCTCCGCCGGGCGGCCCACCGAGCTGTGCACGCGTCCGTGCAAGCCCCCGGGACCCGGCGCCATGTAGCGCCCCGCCGATCGGAGGCTGCCCCGCCGCGGGAATGAAGGGACGCGGCTGCTGGGACACGGCCTCCGTGCGCTCCTTCTGCAGCTCTGGCTGCCTGAATAAATTTAAGAAGGGTTAGTGCTTGCCGGGCTTCCAACCCGGAGGGAGGCCAGGCTCCCCGCGCATGCACGCCCGGTGCCGGGCTTTGCTGCGTGATCGATCCACGCGAGCCTCTGATGTCACTCCCTCGCGGCGTGGGGAGCGCGGGGAGCCTCGGGGAACCCCTGTCCCCGCATCCCGCCGGCGTGCGCTCCCGGCTTGCTTCACGCGCGGGGCAATTTGGAGAGGGGGCTGCAGCTAGAGACCTGTCCGTCTAATTAACATATGCAAAAAGAAAATGAAATATAATCTATATCTTTATGAAAAGAAGGGGGAAGCGGTGGTCGGTGTTTTATCCACCCATCTACCTCTTCTTCCCCAGAGTCGGCCTGGAGTCCGCATGCCCCTGGAGCCCCTGTAGAGTCGCTGATTTGCCCACAAGGGCCTAGTCCTGGGGCTACCAGTGGTGTCGGCTTTGCTCAGTGCATGATTCTCCGAGTGGCCGCCTGGGTTTGAGCAACCCTCCCTCCTCCTCCCGTGGTGATCCTGAATGACCGCCCTGGCTGTGCAGGCTCACAAGCCCAAGGGCCCTTCCTAGCATGGGGGAAAACCTTAGCTGTCTTAAATGGAAGCCTTGCAAACTCTGTAAGCTCTTGCCTGCAATTCCTGATGCTTGAAACCTTTACTGGAAATTTTGCGTGAGTGAAACTTGCTGTATTTACCTTGATGAGTGTTTCTGTTAACATCTGAAACTCTGGGGAAAATTAGGTTTCTTTAACCTTGTGGACTTAAAAGACACAGAGGCGGTTAATTTCACCTAACACGAATTTATTAGAAACAGCTCCTTTAGAAATCAGCGTTCTCTGATCTGTAATAAACCTTGTAATTAACTTTGCCTGCTTACTGGTTATGCTAATGGCTTCATAAGACCTTGGTCCATTCCAGAGGGCTTCGAAGTTGCAGGCTGCAAGCCTCAGCCCAGGAATCCCATCCAACCACGTGAGTTCTCTGGAAACACCATATGAGGTCTTAGAGTGTGTGCAGTTGTAAACATTTGAAATGTATTTCATTAGGAGTTGATACTACACCTCCATCTTAAGAGTCCTTTAAGGAAACTTGCAAGTAAATTTCATCCTAAGTGTGTGTTCTGGTTTTAGAGGATTGGTCTTAGTTTCCAGTTTTTATTTTGGATATAGCGTCACTTCTAAAGCAGTTATGTTCTTTACGCGAAGTTTAAATGATGTTTCTGATATCGGTTTGGATGGATTTATTCCGAGGGAGAATTTTGGAGTTAGTTTTTAAAAGAAAAGACATTGTTTTTCTTCTCTTGGCTCATCTAATGATTTTCTTGGTTGCCCTTGTCTGGAAGTGTTAACAAGGAGCATTGGACGTGATGTCTGCTAGCACTTGGCTTGGTTGTGGAGGAATGTCACCTTTGTAGGGAACCTCAGGTATGACCAGAGCAGCTGTATCTTGAGAGCAGTGACAGGGTGACCTTTTTGATGGCCAGACCCCTCCAGGCCAGCCTTCCATCTTATCCTCCTGTTGGTGTCCTGCCCTGCACAGCAAGCCTGGGGAGGAAGCTGCTCAGGAAGTTGTGTGTTGGTGGGCACTGTGCTTAGAACAGGGCCTGGAGCAGAGCTTGCTGCACCAGAGGGAGGAAGCCTAGAGGCTAGTGCAGCAGTAAAGAGCAGCCAGAACTCAGCTACCATGTTGGAGACCCTAGGGGCGAACATGGGAGTTTGTCCCTCAGGTGCTCTGTGTGAAAGGGGGCCTGGGAAGGCCAGAAGCGTGTTTTCAAGAGAAGCTGGAAATCTCAGTTTTTATGAGATTTCCACATACAAACACATACATAGCTGGGGGTTGCGGGAGGCCTAGTTAGGGATCAGCTTTGGGAGGTGGGAGCTGCCTAGCCCCTGACATCGTTATGGGAATTGATTGGGTCCTCGTCCCCAGCATGCAAACAGGGTGAGAATGGCCTACTGTTTTAGACACTTTGAAGGGTATTCTGGTGAGGTGTCACCGCACCCAAGTTTCCCCTTAGGAAAGGGTTTCGGTGAAATTGCATTATGCACCTAAGCCCATCTTTGTGCAAGTTGAAGAGGGAGCTGGGCTTGCTGCCTGCTCCGGGATGCCAAGGGATGAAGTCCAGGTGGTGCCCATTTCAGCAGCAGGACAAGGTCTGGGCTTATGGAGGTGCATCACATGGGCCTCTATTCTGGAGGTCCCGAGGTATAGCTGGGCTGTCAGGAGCCCTGGCTTTTTGTCCTGACTCTGCTGCTTGGCTGTGTGTCTGTGCCCATCTGTGATTCTCCGTTGCCCCCGCCCTTGTAAACAAGGGGAAGCGTGGATTGAAAGAGGTTCCAGAAGAACAGATCCCCACCCTGCTCCCAGACCTAAGCATATGAGGAGCCCTGGGCAATGGCATGTGCAAAGCATAGCCCCACTGCTTGCCTGGCCTTCAGCCAACTTCTTACCTTTTTGATCCTCAGTTTCCCCATCTAAAAGATGGCATTAAACCTACTTACCTTGGCTGGGCACGGTGGTTCATGCCTGTAATCCCAGCATTTTGGGAAGCCGAGGTGGGCAGATCACCTGAGGTCAGGAGTTTGAGACCAGCCTGGCCAACATGGTGAAACCCCATCTCTACTAAAAATACAAAAATTAGCCCAGCATGGTGGCATATGTCTGTAATCCCAGCTACTCAGGAGGCAAAAACAGACAAAATCCCTACTTACCTGGCAAGGTTGCTGGGAGGTTGAAATGAGATACTATGCATCTGTACCTACCAGTCTGTCAATCACCTATGTATCTGTGTCTCTGTGTGCTTCAAACAGAGCCTGGTGGGCCACAGTGGGGGAAGCACCGACTTGGGGTCTCTTGTAAGTGCTGACTTCAGCCCTTGGCCATTCTCCCCTTTGCCTTTGTGTGTGTGCACTTATGTATATATGCACATGTGCAGTTCTGTGTTGGACTCATGGATCTTTTCTGGTTGGAACGTAAGTCACAAGAGCAGAACATATGAACCCCACGCCCTGGCATGGTGGGCTCACCAGAGGTCAGAGTCTGGTGGCCTTGGGCAGGCCCTGACTGTAGTACTGCCAAGGTCATCACTTTCTCGTCTGGGGCCTCAAAGCACCGCTGCTTGCCCACAAGCCAGCCTTCATACTGAGCCCAGCTCTGATTTGCCCAGTGGAGAGAGCTGAGCTGAACTTGCAGCTGACTGGGTGATATGTCACAGAAACAGGAGGGGATCAGGGTGATGGCAGCCAACACGGGCCATCAGGGGCAGGCATACCAGGTCAGGCGGTTAGGTTCTTTGCACAGACCCCCAGAAAACTTGGTGGCAAGGGTGCGCTGGCCTCTGTGAGTGGCTGTGATGTGAGCACCAGGTCCTGGAATGTTCTGAGGGGTTATTGTTTTTGATGACGTGTTTGCATCTTTAAAGGCCAGGACAGAGAAGGAACCTCACAGAACTTCAGCTGGGAATTGATGGAGGACACAGGGTCCTTCAAAAATTCACAAATGGGGACTTTTAGGGTACAGCTTGCCAAAGTGCACTGTCTATATTTGGCATCTGCTGAGGTTCCTGGGAGGAAGGACTAAGGCCTGAAGCAAGGGACTGGCTCTGTGCTCTAATCTCCTTCCCTGCACCTGCAGAATGGCCTCCTGGTTCCCAGGGATTCACATTTGTCACTCCTCAGGCCTGGTCTCATAGCATGCCCAGTCCAGCCTCCCTCTGCCTACTTGGCCCAATCTCCCTGCCCCTCCCTCATAATAAATTCATCCTTGCAGGCTCAATGCCCATTCTAGTTCCTCCTGAAGTTTCCCCCGACCTCCCAAGGCTGGAGGTGCCCCCTCCTTTGGACCTCTCCTGGGCCCCTTCTGTAGTAGGACTGGGTTGTTTGATGCAAGTCTTACCCTCCTAGATGCTGTAAGCTACCAGAGATGGAGGCTGGGTTTTACCTGTGTCTTAATGCCACCCTCTCCCCTCCAGCACTCAGCACTTTTGTCTAACTGGTGTTTGGAACCAGCCCACCACCTGGAAGTGAACGAAGGGAAGGGCCATCTGAGGCTGAGGGGCAAGGAGCATCCTTGGGCGGTGTTTTCTCTCTGGTTGGGTGCCTCAGCTTCCTGTTCTTCCTCTGGGGCGTTCCCCTGGTGCACTGGGACTCCCCTGACTCATGCTGGAGTCTTTCCTGCCCCCACCCTTTCCATTCTGGTCCCACTGTGGATCTCTGGAACAACCAGGGAAGCTCCAGCAGGAGAGTGGGGCTCTTAGGTGAACCTGGAGTGGGGGGATCCTGGAGAGCTTCCTGGAGGAGGTGACACCCAGCTGTGTATTGGAGGATGAGTAAGTGGAAGGCAGGTGAGGATGGGGATGCTCAGTTAGGTTTCAGCGAGGTGTCAGGACCTCATGATGGGTGAGATATAGGCAGGGGCCCTGCCAGTGGGTTGCATCAGAAAGGACAGATGGGCAAGAAAGGATGTGAAGTGGGGAGTGGTAAGGGCACAGCTCTGCTGGCTCTGGAGGTGGTGTGTGGATTGTGGAAAGGAGGCCTCATGGTAGTGCTGACCCCATTTATGTCTTCCCACACCGAGTTGTCACTGTTACTTGGTGTGACTCACTGTGAAGCGGTACCTTCTGTCATGGAGACCTAACATGACAGAGCCTCTGGCCACTTGCTTTTGGCCTAAGGTGGTGAGAATTCTACTTGGTGTCTTAAACTGATGGCAGTAATACGTATGGAAGCCCCTGCCCATCCTGGCACGTGGTAGCTGCTCATTATTAGTAGTATCTTTTCGATCTCCTCCAGTATAAGTCTGGCTCCTTGTAGGAAGGCACATTATTTTACAAACAGACCTGTTGGGGAAGTGATGTTTTACTGCCATCATTTGCACAGAGGCCAAGAAGAACGGTTTCAAGGAGTCAACCTGTCAAGGCAACCATGGGCCCGTGGGCATGGGACAAGTCCAGTCCTTGGAGCCAAATGAGACCTAGGGGAGACATGGAAGAAGTCACCTCAGCTCCCTCATCGGAGGAGTGACGCTCCTCTGCAGCTTGAAATAAGGGGAAAGTAGGAAGCCCGTGGCCCACGGAAGGGTGCTTAATCTATGGTAGCAAGGAAGATAATCATTGGCCATATCATTGTACAGATGGAGAAACTGAGGCTCAAGGAAGAGAGATGACTTTTTCAAGATCACACAGGCAGGAGTGGGGCCAGAGCCTGCACCCCCAGCATTTAACCACGTGTTGGTTGAATGGACGGTCAAGGGGAAGGCTATGGCCTGGGGACCCGCTGAACTCTTGAGGGGCCTGGCCTGAGTGAAGGCCACAGTGGGTGGGGCTGGGGACTCACTTTCTGGGGCAGAACCTCAGAGCCTGGGGAATACAGAGAGGTGATCTGGGGGGATTCCTTGTCATTAGAAAGAGGCTAAATGCCAGAGGGAGGTCTCAAATGTTTCAATGCTTTTGAGGCAGAGTGAAGAACAGTAAACGGTAAGACAGAATTTGTCTTTTCTGTTAGGCAGAAAATCTGGCCAACAGTGTCTGTCAGTCACTCACTCTGTCCCAGCAGCTGCATAGGGCACATAGTGTCCACAGCCAGGTGACAGGCACCCAGCCCAGAGGGGCTGGGAGTAGCAGAGCCCAGCTCGCCTCATCCCCAGGCCAGCATCCCTCTGACCCTGCACGCTGATCCCTTCCCATGAAGGAGGAGAGGACTGGCATGGCCCTGGCTGGCCACACTCAAGAGTCCAGGAGGCGCTGGCCATGCCAAGTAGAGAAGATTTGAGAATATGCGCAGAGCTTGAGGCATGCAGGAGTCCATCAGCTCTGAGGAAAGGCACTGCGAGTGGGCAGGGATCCCAGCAGAGGACCCGACGTGGGCAGGCAGCTAAGGGGTGGATTGGGGGCACTGTATGTAAGGGTGTCCCAGGTAGGGGGAGCAGCATGTTGGAGGTGCCAGGAGGGCAGCACACCTGTGTGCATGTGAGTGTCACTGTGTGAAGGGCAGGCCTACAGGTAGAGAGGGTGAGAGCTGAAGGAAGGAGGGGAGGAGACGGGGGAGAGGTGGGCAGAGCAGCCTTCCCCCAGTGCTTTTACAGGCTATGCAGAAGTCCCCCTCAGCAAACAGGCTTCATGCCAACCCTGAGCCCCTGGGTAGTGAGGGAGCAGTTGTGCTGGACTGGAAGGGCCTGGAGGGGAAAGACGGTCATGATGGGGCGGTGCAGCAGAGAAGAGGAGACCCCTGTGGGCCAAGCACCAGCCCTGTGCGCTTGTGGCTGTTCGCTGTGCCACAACATGCCCAGTGACAGTGAGGAAGGTATTGACAGTGTGGAGGCGATGGGGCTGGGACAGGCCCAGGCTCCCCCAGCCAGGCAGTCAAGGTTCTTTGCCACTGGTAGCCCCAAGTAGCCTGGAGAACATAGCGTGCTGTCCAGGGAGCTGGTTCATTTGGTGTTCACAGCAGGGCTGCTGTGGGCTCACTTGGCACCTCGCGTGGATTAGAAAAGGATGCCTCTTCCTCAAGACCCTTTACCCCTACTTATTTTTTTATTTATTTATTTATTTTGAGATGGAGTCTTGCTCTGGAGTCTCCCAGGCTGCAGTGCCGTGGTGCAATCTCGGCTCACTGCAACCTCTGCCTCCCGGGTTCAAGCTGTTCTCCTGCATCAGCCTCCCGAGTAGCTGCGATTACAGATGGCTGCCACCACGCCTGGCTAATTTTTGTATTTTTAGTAGAGATGGGGTTTCCCCATGTTGGCCAGACTGGTCTTGAACTCCTGACCTCAAATGATCCGCCTGCCAAAGTGCTGGGATTACGGGTGTGAACCAAATCCTCCCAAAGTGCTGGGATTGCAGGCATGAGCCACCACGCCGGGCCCTTACCTCTACTTATTTTTAAACTGTTGTAATAGTTTAAAATTGTTCTGATTTGTCAGAACAAGACTCTTCCATTTGCTGGATTTGCATTGTAATAAAAATAAATCTATAGTGTCTGTTGTGAATGGCACTTCCTAGGGCTGTGCAGTGTACAACCTGCTCAACCATATGCAACAGCCCTGTTAATAAAAACATTTATTAGGAATAATATTTGACTGGTCCTGAAGGTAGCACAGTGACCTCTGTTGCCTCTGGGCAAAGAGAGGGCTGCTTAGGTGCCAGGCTAAGACAGGTGACCCGACAGGGGCCAAAGTGGGAGCAGGGCTTAGAAAACTTAAGTGAAAAGGTCTCAAGGTGGCTATTGAAATGGGGGAGGGGCCTGAGTTTGGATGCATGGGGTTGAGCTGGAGCTGGGACTGAGGGGTTTGCTGGATGTACATCTTCTTCTGACCTCATCAGGGAGTGTTCTGTAGGGCACAGCCCTGCCCACTGCAGATTCATTCTCCTGGCATCTGGTTTTCCTATAAAGTGCCAGTCAGCTCAAACCAGCAGCAGCATCTGATCAAATAGATGAGCAATATGAATAAAGATGAAGTTATGGGCTTTGGGCTGCCAAAGATAAATTTCCTTTTATGTCCTGTTTCCCTGTGACGTGTGTGTTGAGTGATGATTCCTGACGCACATCTTCAGAAATAGTAGCTGCTCACACTGGGTGGTGTTTCAAGGCGGAAGGAGGCCACAGACTTGGGGAATGGAACCCCACATGGACAGCGCCTTGGGGCTGCCTGCCGCATCCTGACCTGGCATGGCCGTCAGCCTTTCAGCCATAGGTGGGGCTGGTTAGAAGACAAGTGTCTTTCCTGGTCAGGCCCACTGGGTGCATCCCTCCACCGGGGATATTTTTACATTAGAAGCAGCATAGTTTGTATGGGACAGGACCCCTGGAATGTGACTCTTAGTTCATTAGCCATTTGGTAACTGCTCATCTGCCTGGCAAAATCCCTTCCCCAATCCCACTCCTCACCTGTCCCCCAGCACACATGCTTTGTTTTTGGCCCGACTTTCTGAGATTCAGCAGGACCAATCTTCTGTGCCCTGGGCATTCATTATTTTTAAGGGTTATTTACTGTTTAGACAACAATTCCAGATGTTCAAGAGCATGGCGTTTCCATAGCGCCATTATCCTTTTGCCACTGTTTTTAGGTCTCTATTTTTGGTCAATATTTTTCCTTTATACAAACATCCTTTTAATATCATTGAGATCCCAAAAAAATGCCATTTTCACATGGCTGTACATCATAAGCACTTTCCCACGTTATTGCAGGCTTTGTGTTTATTTGTTGGAAGGCTGCGGAATGCCTTTTCCTTCTGTTAGACATTTAGGTTCTTCCCAGATCACTGTAGCCAACTGCTGCCTGAGCATCTTTGGCATGTAAAGTTTTTCCTTTGTGTTTCTTTCCGGGACACATTCCCAAGAATGCAATCGCTGAGTCAAAGGGTGTGAATGCTTCTCTCTGGCAGCCCTATCACCCTTGGCAAGAACGTTCTGGTTTAATGATGCTTGGGGCGGGTGTGGACAACACCTTGCTGTAAGCTTCCCTACATGAGACTTCCATCATTCTGAGAGATTATTCTTTGGCCAGTATAATGTGCCTTGTTTTCACTTGCAGTTGACTAACCAAAAAGCATGAAGCGTCCTTACTAGTTCAGTTATTATTTGTTGTTGCTCTTTGATGGCTTGTCAGCTGCACTGTCTCCTGCCATTGTGTGGAAAACCAAAGGAAAGCATTCTAAACGAAGTTGGTTTATGTTGTGCGTGGCTGGAACCCAAGCCAGACAGGACTTCTTGGGACCCTGGCACCGATCCACTGTCCTTGGTGGTTGGGGTTCAGAGAAGTGGTCCCTGGAACTGTCATCCCCTAGCAAAACCTGCTTCTTGACTTGTGGGGCCAAATGAAAATACAAGGCCCCTTGCAAAAATTATTAAGAATTTCAAGACAGCTGAGAATTAAACCAAGGGTGGGGCCCTTCTGAATTGGGGGTGATGCTGGCACTGCCCCTCTTCTCTGGAGTTATCTAGTGGGAAGTGGCTCACTTGACTATACTGAATCCACTCTTTAGCTTTCCCAAGGGACACTCCAGATGCAGAGGTCCCAATCCAAGCATGGGTGAGAGTCTGATGGGAGGCCACTTATGGCCACCAACAGCCCCCATCCTGCTGCTGTGATCAGCACTCAAAGTCAGCACCACAGGAGAACCTGTTAACCACCTTCTCTGATCTCCTCAGCCCAAAGTTAATTGCCTTCTCCTATGGCCATTTCTGTGCCTGCTTTGACCTCTCACCCTGACCCCGGTAGTTCTTTCTGGGGATGATCTGACCTTTCTCCTGCTCTTCTGCCTGCTTTGGCCAAGCAGAACAAGTGACCAGGAAGCTCTCACTGCCCTGGGATATACTGAGCACTTTTTCCAGTATGAGCGTTCATCTTTGTTGTGCCCAGTTCACTCCCACCGTCCCCCTCTGCCCTTCTGCCCTTGCCCCCTTCTTCCCAGCTCAGTTTTCAAGATTCACACTGAAGTCCTTAATGTATCCAGAATTGATTTCTGTATATATACGTAAATGATATGAACTATGTAGTTAATTTTTTTTTCTTTTTTCTTTTTTTTTTTTTTTTTTTTAAGATACAAAGTCTTATTTTGTTGCCTGGAGTGCAGTGGCATGATCATGGCTCACTGCAGCCTCGACCTCCCCATCTCAAGCGATCCTTCCACCTAAGCCTCCCAAGTAGCTGGGACTACAGGCCTGTGCCACCACACCTGGCTAATGTTTTTTTTTTTTTTTTCCTGTAAAGATGGGGTTTTGCTATGTTGCCCAGGCTGGTTTTGAACTCTTGGCCTCAGGTGCTCCTCCTGCCTTGGCCTTCCAAGTGCTGGCAGGAGCTGCTGCTTGTATTGTGCAAAGCAGGTAATTCAAGTGGCTGCAGATAGCTGCTCGCAGTTGGAATCATTGTTTGGACTCGCTCTTAATTGGAAATGCCAGGCTCTTTCTGTGATCACGGTCACGACCTCCTTGAAGACAGCAGAGTTTCCTTGCGGGGTATTAACTTCTCAGGAGCCTCTGAAACATGCTGGCATTCTCAATGGACTAGATGGATTTCCACAGAAGGAAGGGGAGGTGACCCCGGTCTCAGGGCTGGGCAGTGGCGCACCGCAGGGGAGCTGGGGTGGAGTGCTCAGCTAGCTGCAGCAGCAGGAGCTGCATTCCAGGAGTGTCTCCCTGTGAATTGCATAGAGTTTAGAGTTTTTTAAATGGCCCTTGGTTTGATTTAGCTTTTACTCTTGTGGGAAATGTGGCCATATATACTCATGTTCTTTTTCCACATTTTTCAAAGTTTGAATCAAAAAGGTGTCAGTGTGTGAGTTCTCACATTGAGTTGAGAAGGATTCAGTCACCTGTATGAAAGAAAATGTTATAGCCATAGAATCCTAGACTGTCACTGTCAGATGGGGTCTTAGAGATGATTTACCAAATCCCTATGGTACAGACAAGGAAACTGAGGCCTAGAAACACACAACTGTACAGCTAGGAAGGCATGGAGCCAGCCGTCAGCTGTTAGAGATTAGAGGACATAATCCCAAATCATCACCATTTGGCTGTTAAAATAATTCATGACTTTTTTTTTCCTGGTTACCAAGATAGTTCATGCTCATTGTAGAAAATCCAATAGGAAAAAAAAGCATCTAAAAGAAATTTAAAAATAAGTGTAATTCTGTTGCAGAGATAACCACAAATAATACTAGCTACTTACTGTGCGTGGAGCTCCTGGGCCATACACCTACATGTGTAATTGAGCTCTGCTTGTCCCTTGACCTGTCACCCCGAACCTCAGCTGGTTTGAGGTCCCTCCCTTGATTTCGTAGGTGTGGCAGCTGAGACACGGACACAGAATTTGCCTTGTCACGCGGCCATAATAAATGGACTCAAAGCTAGCCCCTAGTCTCACCATATATCAGAACCAGGATTTAATAGCATTTTAAATTGTGTTGAGAATTGAAAACAGTATCTCATTATTGAATGAGTGTATCTTTGTTAGAATTTCTATTGGGTTTGAATTTTTTTCTTCTAGTGTATTAGCCTCTTGCAGGTCTGGGACTTCTTTGTCATACGCTAGTTTTGTCTAGTGTTGCACCTAAACCGTGGTGATATGATTATTGTAGTTGGAAAGTCTGTTTTCTATAGTAGGGCAGATCTTCTCTTATCAGTGTTTTTTTTTTTTTACCAACACTTTGTTTTGCAAAATTTCAAACAGAAAAGTTGCAAGAACTGTATAATCAACACTTGTATACCCACCACATAGATTCTACCAATAACATTTTACTATATTTACTTGATCACCATTTATCCTTCCATACATCCCTCTCTTTAACCATCAGTCCATTTTTTTTTTTTTTTTTTTTTTTGAGATAGGGTCTTGCTCTGTCGCCCATGCTGGGGTGCAGTGGTGTGATCATAGCTCACTGCAGCCTCAAACTTCTAGGCTCAGGTGATCCTCCCGCTTCAGCCTCCCAACTTGATTCATTTTCATTGCCATATAATATTCCAGGGTAGGAATATAGAACATCCACTCATCAGTTGATGGACATTTGGATTATTTCTACCTTGGGGCTATTATAAATCTTCTATGAACATTTGTGCATAAACTTTTGTGTGGATGTATGTTTTCTTCACTCTCGGTTATATACCAAGGAGTTGGATTGCTGGGTAATACAGTTTAACTTTTGAGAAACTGCTCAACTGTTTTTCATAGAGGCTGCACCATTTTACATTATCACAAGGAATGTATTGGGGTTCCAGTTCTCTAAATCCTTGCTCTAACACATGCTACTTTCTGGGTTTTGTTTGTTTTTTAATCATTATCATCCTTTGGAAGTGAAGTAGTATTTTATGGTGGTTTTGTTTTGCATTTCTCTAATAACTAATAATGTTGAACATTTTTTCATGTGCTTACTGGCCATTTGTATATTTTCTTTGAAGAAATGCCTATTTAAATCCTTTGCCTATTATCTATTTGGGTTGTCTTTTTATTCTTGTACGAGTTATTTATATATTCTGGATACAAGTCCTTTATCAGATACGTGATTCAGAAATATTTTCTCCTATTCTATGGATTGTCTTTTTTTTTTTTTTTTGAGATGGAGTCTCGCTTGGTCGCCCAGGCTGGAGTGCAGTGGTGCAATCTTGGCTCACTGCAACCTCCGCCTCCTGAGTTCAAGTGATTCTCATGCCTCAGTCTCCTGCACAGCTGAGAATGCAGGCATGTGCCACCACACCTGGCTAATTTTTGTATTTTTAGTAGAAACAGGGTTTCACCATGTTGGTCAGGCTGGTCTCGAACTCCTGACCTCAGGTGATCTGCCCGCCTCGGCCTCCCAAAGTGCTGGGATTACACCGTGCCTGGCCTGTCTTTCATTCTTGATAATATCATTTGCAGCACAAAATTTTTAATTTTGATGTCTAATTTATTTTTTTTGTTTTGTCATCTGTGCTTTTGTAATATCTAAAACCATTATCTAATCAAAATTCAAGAAGATTTACTTCTGTGTTTTCTTCTAGGAATTTTATAGTTTTAGTTCTTGCATTTAGATCTATGATTCATTTTAATTTTTTTCTATAGGGTAAGGTTGG
The DNA here is from genome assembly GCF_028885625.2 of Pongo pygmaeus. Taxonomy (NCBI): domain Eukaryota; kingdom Metazoa; phylum Chordata; class Mammalia; order Primates; family Hominidae; genus Pongo; species Pongo pygmaeus. The sequence goes on from NC_085931.1 coordinate 41,754,041, forward strand.
GATCCATCTTCATTCTTTTGCATGCTATCCCAGCACCATTTGTTGAGAATATTTTTGTCTCCCCATTTAATTATCTTAGCACCCTTGTTGAAAATCAGTCAACCATAAATGTAAGCGTTAATTTCTGGATTTCTAGTTCTATTCCAGTGATCTATATGTCTATCCTTATGCCAACACCACACTTTCAATAGACACTCTTAATTTGAATGTTGTTGAATTTATCAGTTTTTATAGCTAGGACCTTTTCTATTTCTGCCTGGAGACCATAATGGTGTTTTCTAAAAATTTTCTCCTGAAAAGTTTTCAAGATTCACACTGAAGTCCTTAATGTATCCAGAATTGATTTCTGTATACATATGTAAAGATATGAAATATGTAGTTGCTTTTTTTTTTTTTTTTTTTTTTTAAAGATACAAAGTCTCATTTTGTTGCCTGGAGTGCAGTGGCATGATCATGGCTCACTGCAGCCTCGACCTCCCCATCTCAAGCGATCCTCCCACCTCAGCCTCCTAAGTAGCTGGGACTACAGGCATGTGCCACCACACCTGGCTAAATTTTTTTTTTTCCTGTAAAGATGGGGTTTCGCTATGTTGCCCAGGCTGGTTTTGAACTCTTGGCCTCAAGTGCTTCTCCTGCCTTGGCCTTCCAAATGCTGGGATTATGGGTGTGAGCTACCATGCCCAGCCATTGATTTTATTTTTCTGATGTGGTCAACCAAGTAGCTCAGTGCTATTTATTGAGCAGTTTCTCTTTTCCCCTCTGACGGCTGTCAGAGTTCTACATATGCTTGGGTCTGTTTGGGGCACTCTCTCTCATTTCACAGAACAATTTTTTCCCCTGCTCTAGTACCACAGTACCTTAAGTACTTTATAATATAGTTTGATATCTTGTAGTTCAAGTCCCCCTGCTTGCTTATCAGGGTGTTGTTATTCCTGTTTTAGAAATAGGAAGACAGGCTAGAGAGGTTATGTCCCAGGCCATAATGCTAACGACTGGCAGAGCCAGGCTTGTTTGAACTTGGGCAGGCCGACTTGCAGGCTATACCCTTAGCCTCTGAATTCTCTTGCCCTTAATGGCAAGCACACACAAAGCTATTTGTTGTTGGTTCACATTTGCTCCACTGGCCAACAGTTGAAGACCTTTCCTCCTTCCTTTTCTTTGCCTGGCAAAAGGAAGACACATTTTCATTGTAACCCCCTGAATATAATGCTTAACCTGCTGCTGCTGCCAAACCGGAGATATTTCAGGGAAGGTAATTCAAAGGTATTTACCACTAAGTTTATGTCTTTGGGCACCCTTTCAGGCAAAGGTGCTGATGCAGGTGTGGTTCAGTGAAGAGCTGGTGGAACAAGTGGGATGCAGCAGGGCAGGTAGCCCCAGGGTCAGCAGACACAGCAGGCAGTTGGGACAGGAGAGACTCCAGAAGCCCCAAGAGGTGATAATCACTGGGGTTCTGGTTGATATTGGCCAGAAAGAAGGAGGCTTAGGGACTTAGTGGCTTTTAGGGACTGCTGCCTGTGTCCCCAGTGCCTTATGTAGTAGCTGGCACACGACAGGTTCTCCGTCAACTCTTGTTAAGTGGGTGAATGTGATTAAAGAACCAATTTAACAGATCAAAGATGATAAATTGGGCCAGGCCCAGTGGCTCACTCCTATAATCCCAGCACTTTGGGAGGCCAAGGCAGGCACATCACTTGAGCCCAGGAGTTCAATACTAGCCTGGCCAACATGGCGAAACCCCATCTCTACAACAACAACAACGACTAAAATACAAAAATTAGCCAGGTGTAGTGGCATCTACCTGTAATCCCAGCTACTAGGGAGGCTGAGGCAGGAGAATCACTTGAAACTGAGAGGCAGAGGTTGCAGTGAGCCAAGATCATGCCACTGCACTCCAGCCTGGGCAACAGAGTGACACTCTGTCTCAAAAAAAAAAAAAAGTTTGCCCTTAACCCTAATGGACCTTGGCTTCCTTATCTGTTCCACTGGGGGTAGAGAAGTGGTTATTTGTGCCCAGGCAGTGATGCAGAAGCATGGAAAAGCACTGAGACCCCTTTTGCTGGGGTCCCGCTCGTCCCTATGAGAAGGAGGTGGGCCGTTCTACCCAGCAGTGCTGTGCGCTGGTTTATAGGTAGCTTGTGGCTTCCAAGACTCTGCACTGTGTGAAGAGGAAACTATGGCAAAAGAAAAATGCCTCTACTTTTCTCTTGGTGCCTAGCTCAGAAGGAATGGAGTCCATTGTCATTCCAAATGGCATTTCCTAGAATCTGGGTCACCCTGCAACTCCCTGAGCATGTGTGGCTCTGAGCCCTGCCCTCGTTTACCAGCTGCTGAGGCTGCGATTGTGATGTGGTTCTAGGCAGGTTAGGGGTGAGCAAAGCCCAGGGTGTGACAGGGTGATGCAAGCCACAGGAGGAGTCAGGACCTAAGGCCGGGCTAAATCTCGATGCCAGCATTGTCTTGGTTGCTTCCTTTGCAGCCCCGAAGTCTCTGCTTCTTACACATTGGTTGGGCATGTGAACCTTCTTTAGAATAATGTAGGTCTTCATTTTTCCAAGCTCACATGTGCTTTTTGTGAAAGAGCATCATCGTTATTTTTAGTGAATGCTTTGTATGTGCCAAAAACTATGCTGTGCTTTTTATGTACATTGTCAAATTTAATTTCTTTTCAGCCCCTGAGGTACATATTTTTTCTATTCTGATTTTAGAGAGGAAGAAACTAGACACAGTGAGATTAAGTCATTTGGTAAAGATAGCAGAACTGTGAGGTTCAGCAAGCCAGAGCCCATCCTCTTAGGATCTAGAGACCTTGTCAGGATCCCTCGTGTGGCAGCAAGCTGTCCAATTTAGAGGGTCCCAGCAGCAGCCTCATGCAGATCCCGAGCATGCAGCTGTGGCATGAAGGGGACTGGAAGGTTAAATGTGCTTCTCTTCCAACTTGTGTTCCAGTGTTTGGAGTCCCTGGGGATGTGATTGCATAATAATGTTAATTCCCTGAGGATAAGAACCAGGTCTGATTCGTATCTATGAAATAATTGGAAAAATATAGGAAAATATGAGAAAATAAAAGTATATAAACCCACAAAACAAATGCTTTAATGTACTTTTGTGTATTTCTTTTTCTTACATTATTCCATTGGCTGGAACCTCCAGTACAATGTTAAATAGAAGTGATGACAGCAGAAATCCTTGCCATGGTCCTAGTCCTGGGGGAGAACATTCAGTCTTTCACCATTAACTACGATGTGCACTGTATGTTTTTTACAGTTCCCTTATCAAGTTGAGGAAGTTCCCTTTTATTCCTAGTTTTCTAGAGATTTTTTGATGAAGAGATGTTTAATTTTGCCCAGTGCTTTTTTTCTGTGCCTATTAAAATTATTATCACTTGGATTTTTTTCTTTAGTCTGTTAATATAGTGAATTATTTTTATTTTTATATTTTGGTCCCACCCTCAAAGTTTTTTCTTGTTCGCTAGCTCTAGAATAGAGCTGGAAGATTGGCATTTCTAACAAGATCCCAGATGATGCTGGTCCAGTGATTACAATTTGAGAACTACTTCATTAAAGAGATGGGAGGGAGATGGGGTGAGGAGTGGTAAAAGCTGAGTTAGCAGCTTGAGTTCAGACTTACCTCTGCCCCTTAACAGATGTGTACATGTAACATAGCTTTTCCAAACCTATGTCTTATCTGTAAGATGGGATTGATAATAAGGCAAGAAGTGAAAGAGTTGATATGGGGAAATAACTCAGAATAGTATCTGGCACAAAGTAAATGCTTAATAAATCTTACCTATTTGTTCCTTTCTGTATGGTGGGTGGGAGGACTTAATGAGATAATTAATGTAAAGCCCTGGCACATACAAAGTGCTGCATACATGCTAGTTTTAGTTTTTTTTTTTTAACAGCTTTCTTGAGATATAATTCACACACCACATAATCCATTTAAAGTGTACAACGTGGGCTAGGCGAGGTGACTCATGTCTGTAATCTCAGGACTTTGGGAGGCCCAGGCAGGTGGATCACTTGAGGTCAGGAGTTTAAGACCAGTGTGGCCAACATGGTGAAACCCCATCTCTACTAAAAATACAAAAATTAGCCAGGTGTGATGGCGGGCACCTGTAACCCCAGCTACTTGGGGGTCTGAGGAATGAGAATCACTTGAACCCGGGAGGTGGAGGCTGCAGTGAGCTGAGATTGCGTCACAGTACTCCAGCCTGGGTGACAGAGTGAGACTCTCTCAAAAAAACAAAAAAACAAAAATAAAAAATAAAGTGAACAATGTCTTTTACTATATTTACAAGGCTAGGCAAACCATCGTTACACTCAATTTTAGAACATTTTTATCCCTCCTGAAATAAATCTTATACCTGTTAGCAGTCAATCCCCATTTCTCCTGACCCCTCAACCCTAAGCAACTGCTGTCTACTTTCTGTCTCTATAGGTTTGCCTACTTTGGACATGTTATACAAATGAAACCACATAATATACAACCTTTGTGACTGGCTTCTTTCAATTAGCATAATGTTTTCAGAGCTTATGCGTGTTGCTACATGTATCAGTACTTCTCTCCTTTGTACTGTTGAGTAAGATTCCGTTACATTACGTAGATACAGGCATACCTCGGAGATATTGCAGATCCAGTTCCAGATAAAGCAATAAGTGCGTCACATGAATTTTTTGGTTTCCTGATGCATATTAAAGTTATGTTTATATTGTAGTCTAGTAAGTTAGCAATAGCATTATGTCTAAAAAACAATGTATATATCTTCATTTAAAAATACTTTATTGTAGACCTGGCACGGTGGCTCACACCTCTCATTGCAGTGGTTTGGCAGGCTGAGGCAGAAGGATCAGGGGCCAAGAGTTTGAGACTAGTCCAGGCAACATAGTGAGACCTTGTCTGTATCGAAAAAAAAAAAAAGAATGCTGAGAGTTGTGGCATGTACCTGTAATCCTGACTACTTGGGATCGAGCCCCTGCATTCTAGCCTGGGTAATAGGGTGAGACCCTGTCTCAAACAATTTTTTTTTTTTTGAGACAGGATCTTACTCTGTCACCCAGGCTGGAACGCAGTGGAGAGATCACAGCTCACTGGAGCCTTCACCTCCCTGGGCTCAGGTGATCTTCCTACCTCAACCTCCCAAGTAGCTGGGACCACAGGGGTACACCAACATGCCCAGCTTACTTTTGTATTTTTTTGTAGAAACAGAGTTTTACCGTGTCACCCAGGCTGGTCTCAAACTCCTGAAGTGGGAGTATCCCTTTGAGCTCAGGAGTTTGAGGCTGCAATGAACTATGAATGCAGCCAACTATGAACAATGCAATGAACCATCGCACTTCAGTCTGGGCGACAGAGCAAGACCCTGTCTCAAAAACAAAACAAAATAAACCCTTTATTACTAACAACTTAACAATCATCTGAGCCTTCAGCCAGTTTTTTTTCTTGGTGGAGGGCCTTGCCTTGATGTTGATGGCTGGTGACTGATCAGCGTGGTGATTGCTGAAGGTTGGGGTTGTTGCAGCAATTTCTGAAAATAAGACAACACTGAAGTTTGCCATATCAGTCAACTCTCCCTTTCACAAATGATTTCTCTGTGCCATGTTTGATAGCATTTTATCCTCAGTAGAACTTCTTTCAAAATTGGAATCAATCCTCTCAAACCCTGCCACTGCTTTTTCAACTAAGTTGATGTAATATTCTGAGTGCTTTGTTATCATTTCAACAGTGTTCACAGCATCTTCACCAGGATTAGATTCCATCTCAAGAAACCACTTTACTCTTCCGTAAGAAGCAACTCCTTATTCGTTCAAGTTTTGTCATGAGATTTCAGCAATTCAGTTATTTCTTTCTTTCTTTCTTTCTTTCTTTTTGAAGGAGTCTGGCTCTGTCATCCAGCCAGGCTGGAGTGCAGTGGCACAATCTCAGCTCACTGCAACCTCCATCTCCTGGGTTCAAGCGATTCTCCTGCCTCAGCCTCCTGAGCAGCTGGGATTACAGGAGTGTGCCATCACACCTGGCTAATTTTTATTTTATTTTTTTAGTAGAGACGAGGTTTCACCATGTTGGCCAGGCTGGTCTCAAACTCCTTACCTCAAGTGATCCACCCGCCTCAGCCTCCCAAAGTGCTGAGATTACAGGTGTGAGCCACCGCGCCCGGCCTGCAATTCAGTTACATCTTGAGGCTCCACTTCTAATTCTTATTCTCTTGCTATTTCCACTACCTTTGCAGTTACTTCCTCCACTGAAGTCTTGAACCCCTCAAAATCATCCTGGAGGGTTGGAATCAACTTCTTCCAAACTTCTGTTAATGTTGATATTTTGACCTCCTCCCATGAATCACCAATGTTCTTAATGGCATCTAGGAGGGCAAATCATTTCCAGAGACCCCATTGGTGGCAAATTTGTAGATGCCCTGAAGCCAGGCTCCCACATTGTCCAGTATTTTGCAAGCTTCATTTGCCAAGCTGGCAGTGCTCCCAGGGACCCTGCTGGAAGCCACAGTACCTTTTCAGGAATCTTTTTTTTCCCCCCTTGAGCAATGGGTCCTGACAGTGGGCTTAAAATATTCCATAAGCCACACTATATAAACAGATGTGCTGTCATTCAGGCTTTATTGTTCCATTTATAGAGCATAGACAGAATAAATTTAGAATAATTCAGCCAGGCACTGTAGCTCATGCCTGTAATCCCAGCACTGTGGGAGGCCAAGGAGGGCAGATCACTTGAGCTCAGGAGTTCAAGACCAGCTTGGGCAACATAGTGAAACCCTATCTCTACCAAAATAAAAAATAAAAATTAGCCCAGCATGGTGATGCGTGCCTGTATTCCCAGCTACTTGGATTGCCGAGGTGGGAGGATCAATTGAGCCCAGGAGGTGGAGGTTGCAGTGAGCCAGGATCGCACCACTGCATTCCAGCCTGGGTAACAGAGTGAGACCCTGTCTCAAACAATTTTTTTTTTTTTTTTTTTTTTTTTTTTGAGACAGGGTCTTACTCTGTCACCCAGGCTGGAGTGCAGTGGAGGGATCACAGCTCACTGGAGCCTTCACCTCCCTGGGCTCAGGTGATCTTCCTACCTCAACCTCCCGAGTAGCTGGGACCACAGGTGTGCACCAACATGCCCAGCTTACTTTTGTATTTTTTGTAGGAACAGAGTTTTACCGTGTCACCCAGGCTGGTCTCGAACTCCTGTGCTCAAGTGATCTGCTGGCTTTGGCCTTCCAAACTGCTAAGATTACAAGCATGAGCCACCGCGCCTGGCCAAATTTAGCATAATTCTTAAGGGCCCTAGGGTCTTCGGAATGGTAAATGAATATTAGCTTCAACTTAAAGTCACCAGCCGCATTGTCCCCTAAGAAGAGTCAACCTGTCCTTTGACGTCAGGCGTTGACTTCTCTTCTGTAGCTATGAAAGCCCTAGATGACATCTTCTTCCAACAGAAGACTGTTTCATCTACATTGAAACCCTGTTGTGTAATGTAGCCACCTTCATCTATTATCTTAGCTAGATCTTTTGGATAACTTGCTGCAGTTTCTACATCAGCACTTACTGCTTCACCTTGCCCTTTTATGTCATGGAGATGGCTTATTTCCTTAAACCTCATGAACCAACCTCTACTAGCTTCAGACTTTTCTTCTGCAGTTTCCTCACCTCTGTCAGCCTCCATACAATCGAAGAATTAAGGGCTTGCTCTGGATTAGGTATTGGCTTAAGGGAATGTCGTGGCTAGTTTGATCCTCTATCCAGACCACTAAAACTTTCTATCAGCAATAAGACTGTTTCCCTTATCATTTATGTGTTAACTGGAGTTTTAATTTCCTTTAAGAACATGTCATTTGCATTCATAACTTGGCTAATTAGTGCAAGAGGCCTAGCTTTGGGCCTATCTTGGCTTTCAACATGGGTTCCTCCCTAAACTTACTGATTTTTAGCTTTTGATTTAAAGTGAGAGCCATGCAACTCTTTCTTTCACCTGAACACTTCGAGGCCTTTGTATGGTTATTAATTGGCCTAATTTCAATAATGTTGTGTCTCAGGAAATAGGGAGGCTCAAGGAGAAGGAGAGAGATGGGGGAATGGCTGGTCAGTGGAACAGTCAGAACACATACAACATTTATTGATTAAGTCTGCCATCTTATATGGATGTGGTTTGTTGCACTCCAGCAACTACAACTGTAACATCAAAGATCTCTGATAACAGATCATCATAACAGATATAATAATGTAAAAGTTTAGCCAGGTGCAGTGACTCACACCTGCAATCCCAGTACTCTGGGAGGCCAAGGCGGGCGGATCACCTGAGGTCAGGAGTTTGCATCCAGTATGGCCAACATGGTGAAACCCGTCTCTACTAAAAATATAAAAACTTAGCCAGGTGTGGTGGTAGGTGCCTGTAATCCCAGGAGGCTGAGGCAGGAGAATTGCTTGATCCTGGGAGGCGGAGGTTGCAGTGAGCTGGGATTGTGCCATTGCACTCCAGCCTGGGCTACAAGAGTGAAACTGCATCTCAAAAATAAATAAATAAATTAATTAATTAATTAATTGATATATTGTAAGAATTACCAAAATGTGACACAGAGACATGAAGTGAGCACATGATGTTGAAGAAATGGCACCAATAGACCTGCTCAATGCAGGGTTGCTACTGACCTTCAATTTGTTTAAAAAAAAAAGTGGGGGTGGGGAGCAGCCAGGCACAGTGGCTCACACCTGTAATCCCAGCACTTTGGGAGGCCGAGGTGGGCAGATCATGAGGTCAGGAGTTCGAGACCAGCCTGGTCAACATGGTGAAATCCCATCTCTACCAAAAATACAAAAATTAGCCAGGTGTGGTGGCACGTGCCTGTAATCCCAGCTACTTGGGAGGCTGAGGCAGAAGAACTGCTTGACCCAGGAGGTGGAGGTTGCAGTGAGCTGAGATCGTGCCATTGCACTCCAGCCTGGGTGACAGAGTGAGACTGTCTTCAAAAAAAAAAAAAAAAAAAGCAGTATTTGCAAAGCACAATAAAAGAGGTATGCCTGTATACTGCCTTTATCCATTCATCAGTTGATGGACATTAACTTTGGGCCCATAATGAACAATGCTGCTATGAACATTCATGTGTGAGTTTTTGTGTGGATATATATGTTTTCATTTTTCTTGGGTGTATACCTAGGAGTGGGATTGCTGTGTTATATAATGACTGCCCAGCTGTTTTCTAAAGTGATTGTATCATTTTATTTTTATTTTATTTTATTTTATTTTATCTTACTTTATTTTTTTGAGACAGGGTCTCAACTCTGTCACCCAGCTGGAGTGCAGTGGTGTGATCTCGGCTTACTGCAACCTCTGCCTCCCAGGTTCAAGCAATTCTCCTGCCTCAGCCTTTCATGTAGCTGAAATTACAGGCATGCACCACCATGCCTGGCCAATTTTTGTATTTTTAGTAGAGATGGGGTCTCACCATATTGGCCAGGCAGGCTGGTCTTGAACTCCTGACCTCAAGTGATCCACCCGCCTTGGCCTCCCAAAGTGCTGGGATTACAGGCATGAGCCACCACACCCAGCCTGATTGTACCATTTTACGTTCCCACAGTATGAGAGTTCCAATTTTCCCACATCCTTACCAATATTTGTTATTTTCTGCTCTTTTGATAATAGCCATCCTAGTTAAGGTGGGAAATGCTAGTATCTCACTGTGGGTTTTTTTTTTTTAATCCCCTTCCCTCCCTCTTATTCTGGTTTTGATTTACATTTCCCTAATAACTAATGATGCTGAGCATTTTTTTCGTGTGTTTATTGACCAAAGAAGATATCTATGTATCTACTTTGGAGAAATGTCTATTCAAATACCACTTTTAAGTTTGGTTATCTTTTATTGATATTTCTTCATTGTACCAACATTCATTTCTGGAAGAAACCTCACTTAATATGTGTTATACTTTTTATGTATTGCTGGATTCAATTTGCTAGTACTTTTCTGAGTATTTGTGTGTCTTTGTTCATGCGGTATATTGGTCTGTTGTTTTCTTTTTTTGTGATCTTGTCTGGTTTTGGTCCTTGGTCTGTATAGAATTGTTATTTCACTCTTAAATTTTATTTTATTTTATTTTATTTTGTTTTGAGATGGAGTCTTTCTCTATCACCCTGGCTGGAGTACGGTAGCACAATCTTGGCTCACTCCCGGGTTCAAATGATCCTCCTACCTCAGCCTCCTAAGTAGCTGAGATTACAGGCACCTGCCACTACACCCAGATAATTTTTGTATTTTTAGTAGAGATGAGGTTTCCACTTTGTTGGCCAGGCTGGTCTCAAACTCCTGACCTCAGGTGATCTGCTCACCTCAGCCTCCCAAAGTGCTGGAATTACAGGCCTGAGGCACCTGCACCCAGCTTCATTCTTTTTTCTTTTTCCCTGAGGTGGAGTCTTGCTCTTCGCCCAGGCTGGAGTGCAGTGGCATGACCTCGGCTCACTGGAACATCCACCTCCCAGGTTCAAGCAATTCTCTTGACTCAGCCTCCCAAGCAGCTGGGACTACAGGTGTCGACCACCACGCCTGGCTAATTTTTGTATTTTTTGTAGAGATGGGATTTCACCATGTTGGCCAGGCTGGTCTTGAACTCCTGACCTCGTGATCTGCCTGCCTCGGCTTCCCAAAGTGCTGAGATTACAGGTGTGAGCCACCGTGCCCAGCCTAGTTCTTAAATATTTGGTAGACTTCTTCACCAAAGCCTTCTGAGCCCTGAGTTTTCTTTGTTGTAAGATTTTAAACTATAGAATCAATTTCATTAATAGACTCCTCAGGTTTTTTTATGAGTGAATTTTGGTATGTTTGTATTTCAAGGATTTGTTTATTTCGTCTAAGTTGTCAAGTTTGTGAGCAAAAAGTTGTTTATGATATTTCCTTGCTCTTTGTCTGTGAGATCTGTAGTGATTTCCCCTCTTTCATTGCTGATATTAGTCGTTTGTGTCATTCTTTTTTCTTCCTCAATCTGGCTAGAGGTTTATAGATTTTATTGATATTTTCAAAGAATTGGATTTTTGTTTTATTATTTTTATCTACTGTTTTCCTTATATATTCTTTTAAAACATATATACTATAGATACCCTATGAAAAGTAAATAGAATTATAGTATACATACTGTTTTGCTCCTTGATCTTTTTCACTGACTATGTCTTAAAGGTTTTTTTCATATTAGTACACAGAGGTCTATTAGATTCCCTGACAGCTACATAATATTCTGTTATATTCATGTTTCATAGTTTAAATAACCAATCTCTTTTTGAAGGGCATTTAGGACGTTTCCAGATATTTTGCTATTGCAAATAGTGCTTTTAGGATGTTTCATTCTAAAAAGTATCCTAAAAGCTATTGCAAACAGTGCTGAATGTTTCCATCCCAAAAACTATCCTAAAAGCTATTGCAAACAGTGCTGGAATGTACATTTATAGATATCAATATTTGGTCATATGTATATCTGCATGTCTGTAGGATAAATGACTAGAACTGGATCAGCAAATGGTTGTACTATTTTTTTAAAAAAATCAACCTTATTATTATTGAATTTAAATACAACAAAATGAACTGATGTTAACTGTTCTTTGAGTTTTGACATGTATACACCTGTGTAGCCACCATCCTAAAAAAGATATAGAACATTTTAATCATCCCCAAAAGTTTCCTCATACCTCTTTGCAGTTAATATCCCCCAACATCTTGCTTTAGATAGCAACTGATCCTTGTGCACTATAGTTTTACTTGTTCTAGAATTCCATTGTATGAAATCAAACAATAGGACGTGTGCCCTCTTTCATTCAGTATCATGCTTTTGAAGTTCATCCATGTTATGTGAATATGTAATTTGTTCGTTTTTATTGCTAACTCGTTTTCCATAGTGTGAATATACCACAATTTTTCATCTGTTAATGGATGTTTGAGTTGTTTCAGTTTGGGGCTTCTATGAGCCATAAAACTGCTGTTAACATTTAAAATGCATGTATTTTCATGAACATATGTTTTTATTTCTCTTAGGTATATCTAGAAGTGGAATTATGGGTCATATTGTAAGTGTATATTTATCCTTATAAGAAATTGCCAGCTGGGTACAGTGGCTTATGCCTGTAATCCTAGCACTTAGGGAGGCCAAGGCAGGGGGATCACCTGAGGCCAAAACTTTGAGACCAGCCTGGCCAACATAACAATACCCCATCTCTACAGAAAAATTTAAAAATTAGCCAGGCATGATGGTGCACGCCTGTAGTCCTAGCTACTCAGGAGGCTGAGGTGGGAGGATTGCTTGAGCCCAAGGAGATTAAGACTATAGTGAGCTATGATCATGCCACTGCACTTCAGCCTGGGCAACAGAGTGAGACCCTATCTCAAAAAAAGAAAAGAAAAGAAACAATTTAAAGAAAAGAAAAAATAAACTGCTACACTTTGTTTTCCAAAGTGATTATACCATTTTACATCCCCACCAGCAAGGTATGAGAATTCAGTTGTCCCACATCCTGCCAACCTGGAATTGTTAGTCTTTTTAAGTTCACATCTTCCTGTAGGCATGTAATGGTATCTCATTATGGTTTTAATTTATATTTCTCTAGTTACTAATGATATTGAGTATCTTTTCATGTTCTTATTAGCCATTTGTATGTCTTCTTTTATAAAACACCTTTTCAAATCTTTTGCTTATGGGAGGGTGATCTTTGCCTTATTATGCATTTGTAGAGTTCTTTACATACTATGAATACAAGTTGTCAGGAACATATATTGGGAAAAACTCCTGTGGTTTACCTTTTCATTTTTTTAATGGTATCTTTCTGAGATCATATGATTTTAATTTTGATGAAATCTACTTCTCAGATGTTTCTATTATGATTAGTCTTTTTTGTGTTCTAAGAAATTTTTGCCTACCTAAAGATAGTGCTATGTTTTCTTCTAGATGTTTTATAGTTTTAACCTTTACATCTAGGTTTATGTTCCATTTTGAATTAGTTTTTGTGTATGGGGTGACATAGTTGTCAAGGTTACTTTTTACCATATGTATATTTAGTTGTTCAAGTACTATTTTTTTTAAATGAAGCTTCTCCTTCATTGACTTACCTTGACAGCTTTATTGAAATTCAGTTGATCAGGCTGGGCATAGTGGCTCACACCTGTAATCCCAGCACTTTAGGAGGCCGAGGCAGGTGGATCATTTGAGTTCAGGAGTTCAAGTCAAGCCTGGCCAACATGGTGAAACCCTGTTCTCTACTAAAAATACAAAAAAAATTAGCCGGGCATGGTGCTATGTGCCTGTAGTCCCAGCTACTTGGGAGGCTGAGGCAGGAGAATCGCTTGAAACCCAGGAGGTGGAGGTTGCAGTGAGCTGAGATTGTACCACTGCACTCCAGCCTGGGTAACAGAGCTAGACTCTGTCTCAAAAAAAAAAAAAAATTCAGCTGATCACATATGTGCAGGTTTATTTCTGAACTCTGCTGTGTTCCATTATAAGTCCATACTTACGCCAATACTACATTGCCTTGATTATTTTAGTTGTATAGTAAATTATGTTAGTAGGTAATTTAAGTCCTCCAGCTTTGTTCTTGTTTTCCAAAAGTGTTTTGGCTATTCTTCATCCTTTGATTTTTGAGACAGCATCTCACTCTGTCACCCAGGCTGGAGTGCAGTGTGGTGTGATCTCGGCTCACTGCAACCTCCGCCCCCTGGGTTCAAGCGATACTCCTGCCTTAGCCTCCCAAGTAACTAGGATTACAGGCATGCGCCATCATGCCTGGCTAATTTTATATTTTTAATAGAGTCAGGGTTTCACCATGTTGGCCATGCTGGTCTTGATCTCCTGACCTCAAGTGATCCACCCGCCTGGGCCTCCCAAAGTGCTGGGATTACAGGCGTGAGGCACTGCACCCGGCCTGATTTTCTAAATAAATTTAAGAATTGGCTTGTCAATTTCAACAAAAAGTCTCCTGGATTACTGAATGGGATTATATTGAATCTATACATTAATTTGTGGAAAATTGATATTTTAATAATATTTAAGTTTCCAATCCATGAACTTGGTATATCTTTCCATTTATTTAGGTCTTTAATTTATCTTAGCCGTGTGTTGTCTTTCACATATTTTGTTAAACTTATTTGTATTTACTGTTTTTGATGTCATTTTAAATGGTATTATTTTTATGTTATTGTTTTTTTGAGACAGAGTCTTACTCTGTTGGCCAGGCTGGAGTGCAGTGGCGTGATCTTGGCTCACTGCAACTTCCTTCTCCCAGGTTCCTATAATTCTCTTGCTTCAGCCTCCTGAGTAGCTGGAATTACAGGCATGCGCCACCCATACATGGCTAATTTTTGTATTTTTTTTTTTTTAGTAGAGATAGGGTTTCACCATGTTGGCCAGGCTTGTCTCAAGCTCCTGACCTCAGATAATCCACTCAAAGTGCTGGGATTACAGGCATAAGCCACCGTGCCTGGCCTAAATGGTATTATTTTTAAATGTCATTTTCTAGTTGTTCATTGCTAGTATTTTAGAAAAATGATTGTTATATATTGACCTTTTATTCCATAGTCTGTCTAAATTCACATTTTAGTTCCAGTGGCTTTTCTTTAGATTCTTTAGGGCTTTCTAACACACTGTGATCATGTTATCTGTAAGTAAAACCTTTTTCATTTCTTCCTTTCTAACCCATATGTTTTTGGTTTCTTTTTCTTGCCTTATTGCAGTGACTGGAACTTCTAGTGTAATGTTGAGTAGAAGTAGTAACAGCAGACATGACTTATTATTGGTTTTAGGAATAAGGAAAAATTATTTTAGAGAAAAGAGTTCAACTTTTCATCATTAAGTATGATGATAACTGTGAGATTTTTATAGACGCCTTTTATAATGGTGAGGAACTTCCTCCTCCTTCCTAGTTTTCTGTTTTTATCCTGAATGGTTATTGAATTTTCTTAAATGCTTTCTTAGTATTTCTGTTTCTTAAATAATTCTACAGCCAGAAACTTTTTCAGTATTTATTGAATTTACATTTTTCTTGATACCGTTAATATGAGTTGTATTTCAAATCTTAAACCTTGCACATCTGAGATAAACCCCACTTGTTCATAATGTGTTAGCCTTTTTTGCTGAATTCTGTTTGCTAATATTTTGTCAAGGAAATTTGCATCCATAGTCATAAGGGTTTAGAGGCTTGTAGTTTTCTTGTGATGTCTTTCTGCTTTTGCTTTCAGTGTGATATTGGCCTCATAAGATGATTGTGAATTGTTTCTACCCCCTATTTTCTGAAAAACTTTGGGTAAGAAGTGTATTATTTCTTCCTTAAACATTTGGTAGAATTTGCCAGGGCCACCATTTGGACCTGAGTTTTCTCTGAGGAAAAGATTTTTAAATTGAGTTTCTTTATAAAGGGCTTATCTGATTTTTATTTCTTGTGTCATTTTTGGTAATTTGTTCTTTCAAGGAAGTTTGCTTTTAGTCAAAGGTGTTGAATTTATTGGTGTAACTTTTTTTGTAATATCCTTATAATATCCTTTAATGTCAGCAGGATCAATAATAATGTTCCTTCTTTCATTTCTATCATTGATAATTTGTATTTTATTTCTTGACTGCCCTAGCTAGAGGTTTATCAATTTTATTGATCTTTTCAAAGAAAAGCTTCTCAAAGCATTTAGTTTAACTTTTTAAATTCTGTTTTTATTTTGTTTATTTCTGCTTTTATCTCTATTTTATTCTACTCACTTTGAATATAATTTGCTCCTCCTTTTCTAGATTCTTAATGTAGAGGCTTGGATTATTAATTTTAAGTCTTTCTTCTTTTCCAAAAATAAATATATAAAGCTATGAATTTTCCTCCAAGCACTACCTTAGCTTCATTCCACACATTTTGATATGTTGTATTTTTTTTATCTTTCATTTCAGAATGTTTTCTAATTTCCAGTTATTCAACCCATTGGCTATTGAAAAGTGTCTGGCTTAATTTCCATATATTTGGGTTTTTTTTTCCAGATATATTTTTGTTATTGTTGTCTAATGTACTTCTTTCATATCCAGAGGAGATACTCTTTATCGTTTAAAATTTAAGAGTTGGTTTATGGCCCAGCATACATTCTGTCTTGGTGAATGTTTCATATATTGTGGAAAAGAATGTGTATTCTGCCATCGTAGGATGTAGAGTTCTGTAAATGTCAATTAGGTCAATTCAGTTGATAAAGGAGACTTGAAGATAGATGTGTTCTAAGTCCATACTAGTTTTGTCTACTTCTATCAGCTATATTGTATTATAGTATTGAAACCGCTAACTATGTTAGATTTGTCTTTCTCCTTTTGTTTTTGCTTCATGTACCTTTAAGCTCTGTCACGAGGCACGTGCACATCCAGGAGTTTGCGTCATCTTGATGAGCTGACTCTTTTATCATAATGAAATTTCCATCTTTATCTCTGTCCAAAAGTTTGCTTTCTAAAGTGAATAAGGCCACTCCAGCTCTCTTGTGATTGCTGTTTGCATGGTGTTTCTTTTCCCAATCTTTTATCCCATTTGTATCATTATATTGAAAGTGTATTTCTTACAGAAAACATATGATTGGTTATTTTATCTATTTTTTAATATTTAAAGGAGTTTTATTCTTGTTAACATATAATGAATCTTGCTTTTTTTATCCAGGCTGATAAAGTCTCTGACTTTTAATTGAAGTGCTAGGATGATTTTAATTTAATGTAATTATTAAATCTATTTTGCTGTTTTTTCTCATCTACTTTTCATTTTTTTCCTCCATTCCTATTGTTTTTACTGTTAAATTTTCTTTCTTCTATTAGCTCATAAGCTATTCACCTCTTTTTTTTTTTTTTTTTTTGAGACAGAGTCTCGCTCTGTCCCCCAGGCTGTAGTGTAATGGTGTGATCTCAGCTCCGCCTCCTGGGGGTTCAAGCCATTCTCCTGCCTCAGCCTCCTGAGTAGCTGGGATTACAGGCACATGCCACCATGCCCGGCTAATTTTTTGTATCTTTAGTAGAGACGGGGTTTCACCGTGTTAGCCAGGATGGTCTCAATCTCCTGACCTCATCATCTGCCCGCCTCGGCCTTCCAAAGTGCAGGGATTACAGGTGTGAGCCACTGCGCCAGGCCTCACCTCTCTTTTCTTAGTGGTTGTTCTAGGGTTTACAGTTCTAGGGTTTACGCATTTTTAACTTACGGCAGTCTCCTTCCAAATAATTCACCACTTCAGCTGAAACCTAAGAAACTTACAACAGTGTACTTCTGTTGTTTGTGCTGTGTCCTGTTTTGCTGTGTCATTGTGTGTGCTGTGTCCTGTTTTACACGTGATGGATGTAACCCTACAATACACTTTGTTTTCTTGCTTTATACGTTATCTTTTTTTTTTTTTTTTTTTTTGAGACAGGGTCTCACTCTGTTGCCCAGGCTGGAGTGCAGTGGCATGATCTTGGCTCACTGCAACCTCCGCCTCCCGGGTTCAAGTGATTCTCCTGCCTCAGCCTCCCAAGTAGCTGGAATTACAGGCACGCACCACCATGCCTGGCTAATTTTTGAATTTTTAGTAGAGATGGGACTTCACCATGTTGGCCAGGGTGGCCTCAAACTCCTGACCTCAAGTAATCCACCCGCCTCAGCCTCCCAAAGTGCTGGGATTACAGGTGTGAGCCAACACACCCGCCCTATATGGTTATCTTTAAGTAACATTTAAAGTGAAAAAAAAAAAAACACCTTTTATATTTACTCACGTATTTATGTTTCTTCTTGCCTTTGTCTGGATTTGAGCTTTTATATGGTATCCTTTTCTTTCAGCTTGAAGAATTTCCTTTAACATCTCTTATGGAGTAAGTGTACTAGTCTGTTCTCACGCTGCTAATAAAGACATACCCAAGACTGGATAATTTATAAAGGAAAGAGGTTTAGTTGACTCACAGTTCAGCATGGCTGGGGAGGCCTCAGGAAACTTACAATCATGGTGGAAGGGGAAGCAAACATGTCCTTCTTCACATGGCAGCAGCAAGGAGAACAGAGCGAAGTTGGGTGAAAGCCCATTATAAAACCATCAGATCGCGTGGGAACTATCACAAGAACAGTATGGGGGAAACTGCTTGCATGATTCAATTATCTGCACCTGGTCCCTCCCACAACATGTGGGGATTATGGGAACTACAATTCAGAATGAGATTTGGGTGGGGACACAGCCAAACCATATCAGTAGTTCAGGTGACAACAAATTCTCACATGTTTTACTTGTCTGAAAATGTCTTTTTCCCCTTCATTTTGGAAGGGGCTTCTAACAGGCTATATAGTTCTAGGCTTTTTTCTTTCAGCAGAGTGAAGATGCTGTTCCTTTGTCTTTTGGCTTACACGCCCTACTGCCCTGGCCCATTCCTTCTCAGAATCCCAGAGCCAAAGCTGCCCACCAGATGACCGTGGGCCGGCACCTTTGCCTCACAGAAACTCAGCACCCTTGATGTTAAAGGGGGCCAGAAGGAGAGCCCACAGCACAGGCATGTGGATACCCCAGGGGGACTGTCTTGCTGAATGCTTAATAAACGGTAAAGTAATTCTGTGCTATCAGCAAGAACGGTAGCTGTTGCTGGTGCTGCACAGGTCTCTGTCTTCAAGACCTGCTCTAAGAAAAGGGGCCTTTTATTCCAAGGCCCCAAGGCCCTCTGGTCCTAAGCAGCCTTTGATATTCCTCAGCACAGCCCTTCAAAGCCTCATGGCCCCCACTACATGCTAATCAGAGCCTGTCTCTTCTAGCGCTAGTAGGCCTGGGGCAAGGACACCAGAAAGTTCGCAGCCACAGGGTGACCTATTTAAGAGGAGCCCCATCCAGGCCATTATCGAGTTAATCTGAAATAGGTCTTAGGTGGAAACTTGGCCCAAAGTTGTTGGACCTCAGCAGACTGGTTGTAACTCAAGCCTGCCTGACTGGGAGAGTTCAGATTTTGCCAGATCGTGTTTAGCCATCATCAAAGACTGCGTGGCATGTGCATTGTTGGGTATGTCCAGGTTTCTTCTTCATCCCTGCAGGCTATGTGAGGGGCCCCTGGGGAGTTGAGAGGAAGGTCCCAGCCAGGCTCTGGGGACCTGACATTGGTTGGGCTTTGAGGAGCCTCCTGTGGGCTCAAGGATCAGCTGTTGAGTAGTGGGGTCCTGAGAACTGGGATAGAGAACCTGCTGGCATGGCCCGAGGTGGGCAGGTGGCCCCCACTCTAGCCCTGCTCTGAGATAAGGATCTTCTTTTCCCTCTTTGCCTCCTACCCCTACACCCCTTCACCCCTCCATCTCTTCATTTCTGCCCCTTGGCTTCACTGTGGTCTTTACCTCTACCGTGCCTCCACACCAGAAGGTTCCTGAGTCAGACAGAATGTTCTGCCCAAGCGCCAGCTCTTAGTCACTGAGACTTGGCAGTTGAAAACAGAGCCCTTATTTTTTTTTTTTTTTTTTTGGAGACAGGGTCTTGCTCTGTAGCCCAGGTTGGAGTGCAGTGGCGTGATGTCAGCTCACTGAAACCTCTACCTCCCAGATTCAAGCAATTCTCCTGCCTCAGCCTCCCGAGTAGCTGGGACTACAGGCATGCGCCACCATGCCTGACTAATTTTTGTATTTTTAGTAGAGATGGGATTTTGCCACGTTGGTCAGGCTGGTCTCGAACTCCTGACCTCAAGTGATCCGCCTGCCATGGCCTCCCAAAGTGCTGGGATTACAGGCATGAGCCACCGTGCCCAGCCAAGAGCCCTTCATTTTTGAGGAACAATTATTCACCTTTAGGTTTTTGAAAAATACCATCACATCTTGGAATTTCTCATTTTCATTTCTTTTAGAAAATAAAAAAAAAATTATGAATTTATAGTAAGACATGTAACTGCCAAGAACCCAGAGAATGAAACCTACTGGCCCCTTAGGAAGCAGCTGTCCTCCCCAGGTGGCTGAGCGGAGGTGGCCCGAGCAAGGGGCTGTCAGGCTGGGGGTGACATTCTGTATTTTCTCCCTCTCGAGGAAAGGGACTGGCTTAAGTCCCACCTCATTTGTCTTTGGCCAAGCTCCTCTTAAGCAACTTCCTTCCTGAATGTGGACTTTTCTGGAGCCTCATTATTTTGAGATTGATTATTCTCCTTTGCAAAAACTGCTTGGATAGCTTTTCACCAAGCCATGCCTTGGAAGCTACCAGCCCACAGTAGTGACTGCAGCAGCCCTCCTGGCAGGGACCCTCTAAGTGATGGGGGTGACCGCCCCCACTCAGTCCAGCAGGCATGTGGGTGCAGGAGGTGGGATGAGGGAGGCAATGGTGGGCCTGGAGGGCTAGTGCTTGTGTTAGCAGCTGGGGCCTTGTTTACAGAGAAATGTGGGCTTGTTCCCTGGGAGCTCCTCCTTTTACAGCAGCAAACACCGAGGCCCAGGGGAGGGCACCTGTGTGAAGTTACACAGCCGACTGGTGGACAGATGGATGCTTTAAGCTGAGAACCCCATTCTCTGCAGCGCATTTGGGCGGGCAGGAAATATTCGCGACCGATATGGGACAGGTTGGCCGAGGTTATCTTGGGGAGAATCACTGGAGATTGTTTCTTTGCTACTTTGTGCTTTGCTTTTCTCTACAGAGCATTTTTATTTTTCTACCTCGAACATGAGTCCATTTTATAGCCAAGTAATAATGGCCAATGCTTGTAGTCTCCTCATTGCGGACCGGCCACTGTGTTAGGCACTTTACAGGCATTAACCCATTTTATACGTGAAGACTGAAGGTTAAGATGTTAAGTAATGACTGTGCAGGGTCACGGGGTGGGAAATAAGGTGGGACTCCCAGGTCTGCTTGAGTCATCAAAGGGAAAGGCATCTCTTAGGAGTAAACTAAGGAGGCCCCCTCATCCCCTATTCATTTAAGACACATGAATCTGCCTGTGTGGAGTAAGAGGTTTCCCCTCAGCAGGCACTGTGGGTCTCTTCCGTGCTCTCCGCAGAACTCAGCCAACCCAGCCTGTCAATAAATGTTGCTGAAGGGCCTCCTGGAGCACCTGCCCCCTACACTGCAGACAGAAGAGGCGGGAGGGTGCCTGGAGAAAGTATTCCGGGGGAAAGAGAGGATCTTTGCAGGCACTGCGCAGCTAGGCCTGGCCAAGGGGAACCAATCATGGGGAGAATCACAAGATAATCAGGTTGTGATTCACTTTGTTTTTTATTCCTTTATTAGCTCAAGAGGCAGGGGCAGCAGAAAGAAAAACTCAAAACCTGGACTCTTCCTAACCCCACAGCACCCTAATCCTCTTCACGGCAAATACCTGCACACTACCTTACAGTTTACAAAACCCTTTCCTGGCCAGGGACGGTGGCTCACACCTGTAATCCCAGTACTTTGGGAGGCTGAGGTGGGCGGATCACCTGAGGTCAGGAGTTCAAGACCAGCCTGGCCAACATGGTAAAACCCCATCTCTACTAGAAGTATAAAAATTAGCCAGGTGTGGTGGTGGGTGCTTGTAATCCCAGCTACTCAGGAGGCTGAGGCAGGAGAATTGCTTGAACCGGGGAGATGGAG
This sequence comes from Pongo pygmaeus, assembly GCF_028885625.2. Taxonomy (NCBI): domain Eukaryota; kingdom Metazoa; phylum Chordata; class Mammalia; order Primates; family Hominidae; genus Pongo; species Pongo pygmaeus. The sequence goes on from NC_085931.1 coordinate 41,775,537, forward strand.
GTTGCAGTGAGCCAAGATAACGCCACTGCACTCCAGCCTGGGCGACAAGAGTGAGACTCTGTCTCAATAATAATAATAAAAAAAAAGCTTTCCCATTCTGATATTTCTTATGCCATCCATTCATTCAATAGGTTCTATTTAGCACCTCCCACGCACCCAACTCCAGGCTGTGAGCGTCAACCAGGCAGATGCAGCCCCTACCCCTTCAGGGCCCCATGGCTCCTAGTGGCAGAACCCTTTCCCCACCAGGGCCCTCTGTCTCAGCTTGCGCTCCAACATTGATACCTAGAGGCAGCCGCGTGTGGAAAATGGTTTAGTATGATTACAGGGGCATCAGATGATTTCCAAGGAGAAGCCGCAGTGGCTGTCTCCAGGCCAGGAAAGTGTCATCCCATCCCAGTAGTTTCCAGTGACCTGCTCAACAGTCCTGGCACCGTCCGAGATCAGTGGCTTCTCCAGTGTGGGTCACCAGATACTCACTTTAGAACAAAGTCCCTCTTGCTCTGGCCTCGAAACAGGTGTTTGCATTGTGTCAAAGGAAATGCTCACATAGGTGGGTCTCTTCCTTGTCCACTAAAGGATCCCCCTCACTAGTCAGGGATTGCTGACCCCACAACCATCAGCAGAGTGACCAGGTCTGCTGGTGCCTGGTGACTGGCTGGGAGAAGCTAGGCACCAGGCCTTGTGGTGAGCCCGTTGGTAAGGCCAGTGGTTTCAGAGGAGCTGTGCTAGGAGTTGGGCCAAGGGCAGCACCCTTCCACATGCCAACGAGGGCTGAAAAAAGGGCCTTCCTCCACAGCCCGAAGAGCTGGTGCCATGGGAGGACATGGCCTATAACCAGATGGAATATGGGGCAGCCGCTAACAAGGAACCAAATCGTAGAGACTGGGCAAAGCATGATGGGCCAGATGAAAAAGCAAAACACCAAACTGAATTTGTGTTATGTGGACAAAGGCTAGACTTCAATGTGGAACAAAGGAAAGTTTAATTTCCTGAGATGTCAGGATCCTGGGAGAGCTTTTTTCCTCTCCTTTGGTTACCCAGGAGGCAGCACAGAGCACTGAAGTGGGGTCCCTGGAGCCAGGATGCCTGGCCGCTGCCCCCGGCCCCCTCTCTGCAGAGCTGGGAGGCAGCACCCGGGCCATGAGGGACAAATGTGGAGCAAGGGATGGAGCTGGAACTTGCTATTATGGGATGTTAAAGCTGGCAGGACCTGAGGTAGCATCTAACCCAGTGGTTCTTACCTTGGCTATAGCACTAAAGTCTCCTAGAGAATCTGTTTTACGATATTGATGCCTGAATCTTAAATTCAGCTGATTAGATAAAAAAATTAAAAAAAAATACCGATATCCTTCCTACCCCCAAGTTACCAGTCAGTCCCATCGCCCAGGATGCTTGAGCCTGCAGGCAGGAGTTTCTGGTTGTATCTTGGAGCAGGCGGTGGGCAGGCAGATGGGTGGGTTGGGGTTTAGAGCAAGCCCTAGACAAGAGGAGGCTCTTGTCTAGAAACCAGCCAACTTGGGAGGCTAGGGCCTTGGTGAGAAGCAGGCGGGTCCCTCATCTTAACTGCAGGGAATCAGAGGAGGAAGAGGGAGCCTGAGTGCTTCAGCTCTGAGCACCTTCCATGCTGTCAAACAGGGCTCAGGGGAGAAGCTGAGCATCTCGCCAGGCTTGCTTCATGCCGGAGGAGGGGGCTGCAGCCCCATGGGCAGCTTCCTGGGCCCAGCTGGCATGGGGTCTGTCCTTCATGCATCTGCCAGGCTGGGCTCGAGAACAGCCCTGTGGAAGTCCTGGCCTGGGCAGCCACCCCTCTACCTTGGGGTGAAACTCAAACCTACACAGGGTGGGTGAGTGAGCCCAGCACAGAGCTGGATCTAGGGCAGGCACCCTCATTCCTTCGAGACGACCTTGTGGGAACCCTGGTAGGGTGGAGGCTGTGGGTGGGCTGGGTGCTCTGCCGGCTGGAGGAAGCTGTGGGCAGCAGGCCATCTTTAGCATCACGGCGGTTGCCAGAATTGGAGCAGGCACCGCTATTTTGTGCTCCATTTCTGCGCCTATGTGACTTTCCTGGAGTGGGCCTGGCTGCCCGGCGCTGTCCATCATCCCCAGGACAGCTGAGCGAAGTATGCGGCTCTAGGTCACAGCCCTCTTCTGAGTGAGGAGGCGCCCTAGCTTGTCTCATGTGCCTCTGTTGTTCATCCCTCCTTTTGGTTCATGACTTTGACCATGTGCCCTTGTTCCCCCAGTGAAAAGGGAAGGAGGGGAGTTTCTTTGTCCTCTGGGATTTGTGCTTGTCGATCTCTCTAGCTGGCCCGGGGGTATTGGGAAGTGATTTCCCCTGAGAAGTCATAAGACTCAGCCCCACAGAGACCAGCCTACAGATTCATGTTTATTGATGGGGTTTCTGCCGCGGCAGCTCCAGTGGAATGGAAGCAAAGCCTGATACTTATATGGCAGGCCTGGGTGCCCCATCCCACAGGCCCCACCCTGGCCTTGGTAATAGGTGTCCCTGGTATGGCGGAAGCCCTGCACCCCTCTCCTGGAGAAGTTGTCAGAAAGCCCAGATGTGGTCTCAGCTTCCTGCAATGCCCCAGGCACACCGCACTCGCTGCAGTGGGAGACGAGGGGAGAGGGGCCTACGGAGAGGCCCTGAGAACTGAGATGACAGTGGCGCTCTGGCTTGGGTTTTCCATCTGCCTGCCAGAGTTTCGTGATTTATTATTTATTATTATCTGATTTTCCATCAGATTAGATCCTGACGTGCCTTCCAGCGTCCTCAGGTTGAACGTCTTGGAGTCTTCAGCCGCCTGCCTCCTGTAGAGGAGCAGCGTCACTTGTCCGGTTACCCAGGGGTCTTTATTTTTAATGAGTGATCCCTTTTGTGGCAGAACCCCCACAGGGCCCACTTTGGGTAAGGCAGATCTGTTATCCTTCTGGGTTCCCCAATCAGGAAGGACTGGCGGTGCCTCAGGGGCGCTGCTCCTGCTCCCAGGGGCCCTCGCCGCTTCTATCTCCCACTTGCAGCTTCAAGGGGGCTCAGGCTCCGAGCGCTGGCCCATTCCACCTCTGTCCTGGGGCTCCTGCCCCTTCCTCTCCCTGGAGCGGCATCCTCCTCCCGTGCTACCTGCCACTAAGTCACCATCCTGCACCAGCTGTAAAGCTGCCACCTCCTCTCAAAAGTCTTCTCAGAGCCCTACCCACAGCCTGAAGTCATCTGTTAAATCAAAGTCACCAAAGCTGCTGTAACTGAATGTTGGAGGCGCCAACCACACGGGCTGGGAATGGCTGTTTTCTGGCGAGGGTGCAGTTTTCTGGCGAGGGTGCAGCGCCCCCGCAGCCCTCACTGGAAACCAATGACACCACTGCACTGTTTCTCCTCAGAGCCCCCACGCGGGGGTGGAGTGTCTCTTTGCATAGCCAGACTGTGACAAAATAGGATGCATGCCCTGCTTAAAGTCGGTAGTGCTCAGGATGCAATGAACGCCCTGCTCTGGGGGTCTGGAGCCTTGCGATGGGAGTCCCAGACAGCAGTGACCGCTCGAGGATAAGGTCATGGGCTGGAAAGTTGCCAGGGCTCGGGGACTAGGCCTTGCCCATTTCCAGTCCTGCATACTTGAACTTCGCTCTGCAGAGAGGGGAGGGACAGCAGTGCCTGTCTCCATTAATCACACTGTGGGCCCGAGGGAGGTCCACTGGTCAGAGCGAATCCTGCTGGTGACTGACAGCTGGATATCAGCCCCCAGCACAGCAGCCCCTACACTGCACTGATGCAGGCGTGCCTGCTGTGGGGAATGGGGAGGAGGGCAAGGCTTCTCTTTCTTTGCTCCCCCCAGGGCCCTGCCTGGTCTGTGGACATGCAGGAAATAAGTTCTGAGCCATGTCCTCAAAGAAGCCACCACTTTTTTTTTCTTTTTTTTTTTTTTTTTTTTTTTGAAACAGAGTCTGACTGTCACCCAGGCTGGAGTGCAGTGGCACAATCTCGGCTTGCTACAACCTCCGCCTCCCAGGTTCAAGCGATTCTCCTGCCTCAGCCTCTTGAGTAGCTGGGATTACAGGTGCCCACCACCACGCCCGGCTAATTTTTTGTATTTTTAGTAGAGACGGGGTTTCACCATGTTGGCCAGGCTGGTCTCAAAGTCCTGACCTCAGGTGATCCGCCCACCGCAGCCTCCCAAAGTGCTGGGATTACATCACATTCTTTTAAATATTTGGATACCTCAAATGTGACTCCAGTTAGCCAGAGGCTGGTGAAGGGGCCCAGTGCTGGGGAGCCCAAAGGAGGGAGCCTGAGGGCCCCAGGCACTGTACCGTTGAAGTGACCCACACTGGGGCTCTGGCAGAGGAGGAAAGAAAGAAATCCTGCAATGCGTGTGTGCGGCGCAGCTCAGGAGTGGGAAAGTACCCAAGTCAGCACGAACGGTGCAGGGTCTCTGCATGCGGCACTGCGATGGGCTGAAGAACCAAGAAGGAGAAAGGATAACGGGGCATTGGTGGGTGCTGCTCCAGCCTTGCTGGGTATGGGCTGTCTCAATGTCCTTCCACACCCAGGACCCCGCGAGTGCTCCCAGAATCCTCCTCCAGGCCCCTGCTCTTGACACTCCCCACCCCCAGGCCCCACCGGCCTGTCCCCTGCCAGGCCCATCTTAGCAGCACGTCCCCCAAAACTCATCCAGCCCAGCACTGGGTGTGGGTGCAGTGAGCGGGGTGAGTGCCATCCTTCCACCCTGCTTCAGGGCTGCTCTCCTCTCCAGTGACACACGTGAGGGGACGGGTCTCTGCTGGACATCTATGCCTTAACCCTGGAGGAGCTCATGGGCAGTGAGGGCAAAGTTAGTTTCCCCGAAACAAGCAAGCAGTACACAGTGGGGTTGGCCGCAGGGCCTCTGCCCCCTGAGCACCACCGGGTCACCTTCCCCTAGTCCATAACCAGCCTATGCAGCCTTTCAGTTTCTTGGTTTCAAAAAGCTGCCCCCAACAAGGCTTCCCCAATGAGAAACTTGATCTGTTTTCCTCCAAAGATGAGAAAAAAGCTCCACTTCTAAAAATAGCCCACCTGGCTCCCCTGTGCTAGATGTTTCCATGGCAATCCACTCCTTCCTAGGAGCCTCCCGATGATAGAGGGGTCCCAGCGCTGAGGGGGTGCCCTGTGGCCTCCTCAGCCAGAGCCACCTATTACAGGGGTCAAGGAGATCCCTGAGTGCGGAACGGGGTGTGGGGGCACAGTAAACAAACAGGGCCCCCCCTGGTTCCGAGCCTCTATGATTTAAGTAAACTCAAGACAGTTATGGCCGGGAATGGTGGCTCAAGCCTGTAATCCCAGCACTTTGGGAGGCCAAGGTGGGTGGATCACTTGAGGTCAGGAGTTTGAGACCAGCCTGGCCAACATTGTGAAACCCCATCTCTACTCTGAAGATACAAAAATTAGCCAGGTGTTGTGACGCATGCCTGTAATCCCAGCTACTTGGGAGGCTGAGGCAGGAGAATTGCATGAACCCAGGAGGTGGAGGTTGCAGTGAGCTGAGATCATGCCACTGCACTCCAGCCTGGGTGACAAAGCAAGACTTCATCTCAAAAAAAAAAAAAGACAGTTACGGGCAAAAGTGAGTTGTGTCAGTGGAAGGTGACAGGGCCAGGGGCCTAGGGCCCTGGTGCATGTTAAGTCCCAGCTCTGCACTGGCCACACGCGGGGTGGTTACCATCTTTCCCAGAGCAGCCACTAATATCCCCGGTGTAAGGACCAGCACACTTACCCAAGGCCATGTGGAGTCAGAAGCAGGACTGCCTGGCCCAGAACCGCCACCTCCCCACCCCAGGCTGCCACCTCCATGCAGACAGCCTGGTCAGGAAGGCAAATGTGCCAGTCTTTGCAGGAAGGACAGAGGGACTTGTGAGGTCTCTGTGCCTCAGGAGTCTCAGTGACCCACTCAAAAGCATCCAGGGACGACTCCCCGGCAGTAAATCAGACCGTAATGATCAGTGTGAGTGAGAATGTGGCACGGTGTGCAGCCCAGCCACAGCGACTCAGTGTGACAGACAAGCAATGGCTCCCAAAGATGTCCATGTCCTAATCCCCAGAGCCTTAGATGCCTTGTCTTAGATGGCGAAAGGGATGTTGCAGATACAATGAAGAATTTTGAGATGAGGATTCTCCTGGATTACCCAGGTGGGCCCAGCACAATCACTAGATCAGAGAGAGAAGATGCTGCTTTGCTAGCTTTGAAGATGGAGGAAGGGGCTATGAGTGAAGGAGTGAGGGCGGCCTGCAGAAGCTAGAAAAGGCAAAGCAACGCCTTCTCCCCTGGAGCCTCCGGAGTGAACGCAGCCCTGCCAACACCTGGATTTCAGGACTCCTGACTTCCAGAGCTGTAAGATAATAAATGTGTGTTCTGGGCCAGGCGCGGTGGCTCAGGCCTGTAATCCCAGCACTTTGGGAGGCCGAGGCAGGTGGATCACAGGTCGGGAGTTCAAGACCAGCCTGGCCAACATAGTGAAAACCCCTCTCTACTAAAAATACAAAAATTAGCCAGGCGTGGTGGTGCACACCTGTAATGCCAGCTATTCAGGAGGCTGAAGTGGGAGAATCGCATGAACCTGGGAGGTGGAGGTTGCAGTGAACCGAGATCGCACCACTGCACTCCAGCCTGGGCGACAGTGCAAGACTCCGTCTCAAAAAACAGGAAAAGAAAATGTGTTGTTTCAAGCCATTGTCTTAATTTCCTGGGGCTGCCATAATAAATTACCACAAACAAGTGGCTTAAAATGACAGGAAATCACTCTCTCGGTTCTGAACTGAGACTTCTGGACTCAGTGTGGCCAGAGTTTACTCATGTGGAGGCCAAGCCCCCTTCATTGTTCAGCTGTGCCTCTGCCTGGGCTTGGGGTGAGGCCCACGCCCCTGTGCTCACTGTGTGTCACAGCATCGTTGTCTTGCTGTGAGAACATGGGAGGTGGGTGATGCCACCTTCCCTTGAGGGGTGGTGCGTGTGTGGGTACGCATGGGAGCCTGCCTATGACGGGTAGTTCACGGCCTTGGAGCTGGGTGGGAGCCACCATCAGTGCGCCTGGGCTGGGTGCAGGGGTCCTTCCTGCCCAAGCCCACCCCTCCTGGCCTCTCTGTCCCTCTATCTGCCTGTGATTCCACCTGCCACCAGTCTTGTCTTTCCCATGGACTGCTGTCAACTGCCACATGCTCCCTTTTGCCAGAGGACAAAGAGCCAGTCTCCTTGGTCTGTGCCAGAGGCCCCTTACCTTCTCCCCTTTTCAACCTACTCCTCTGTGTCTCACCCCTACCTGTCCCCCACTTTCTTCAAATCCTGCCTTCCCATGTGTGACTCGCCAACCCCAGGAGGAACCCATGGGCCTAGGTGGACCCCGAAGCATTCATTCATTCACTCACTCATTCCCTGTCTCTCGTCCTACCCTCCCTCATTCTCCTGGTCTCCCTGTCCCTTTGAGGGGACCTCTCCCTGCCTGTCTCTGCAGAACAGACTGTGCTCATGGGTAATCATTGGCCCAAGTGCCTTCTCATCCTTCCCCAACAACACGGCCAGTGACTTGAGGCCAGAACAAGCGTATCCCTGTGTCCCTGGGGACTTGAATTTGGACCTTAAGGGCTGCTTACTAAGGTATACTCTTGAATAACAAGTTATACAGAAATGTGGCTACCGGCTTCCACCTGCCACACGGAAGGATGCTAACATGCTTACAGTTAGACTCACTGTGCCTCTCACCAGCTCTTGCTTACAAAGCAGGGGTCACATTTGGGCTGACCCGCATCTGCATTGGGCATGCCCCCTCGAGGCCCTCCCCGTGTTGAGCCGGGGGCCATTCTGATGGATAGGGTGCTGGCCGTTCTGGTTATTAGATGTACTGAACCTGGGAAGATGACATGTGCCTCAGGGACAGGTGGTAAGAGCACAGGCTCTAAAGCCAGAGACCTGGCTGCTCAGGAATCTCCTCACCTCATGGCCCTGGGCAATTTCAATGCACCTTTCTGTTCCCAGATCTACCTCACGGGGTCTTCGCAGGCATTAACTGAGGCAGCGCCTCACCCACAGCCTGGCACCTGGAAAGGTGTGGTACACATCAGCCGTTAGAGCCTTTCTAAGGCCGATCCAGAGACAGGGAGGCTTGTGAGCAGACAGAGCTGGACTCAGATCCCAACCCTGCCCCTCAATAGCTGGGCACTAAGCTGGTGGCTTGGCCTCTCGGAACCTGCATGTTCTTGCCTGCCGGGAGGGAAGAATAGCCACTGTCTACTGACCTCCACCATGAGGCCCAGAGCAACAGCTGACAGAGCCAGTGGCCCAGACCCTGGCCCAGCCCGTGTGGCCTCCAGACGTCTGGGGGCCGCAGTTGGGCTTCTGAGTGCAGGCACGCTGTGGCCTCTCAATGGCCTTGCCAGGGTAGGGACTGTCCCATCCCCAGGTGATAGATGAGGAAATCAAGGCTCTGAGAGGTGAAGCCATGCTCAGGCCGCCTGGCTGGCCACTCTCTTCCTTCTGGGCTGCTGGGGCCTCCATGAGAGGGGCAGGCGGTCATTTGAATAACAAGTTATTGTCATTTGGAGGCTGCAGTTGTGATGGGAGGCTCCCTGCCTCCTGGCTGGATGCTGACCCAAGGCCCCTGTTGCCAGAGGGGGACAGGGTATGCCGTGGGCACCCTCCTCAGCTCCCCTCGGCTCGGGCCCCATGCAGCTGGCTGGCCTGACCCTGCCGTGGACACCACATGCACTCGGAACAGTGACTCAGCCATGTCCACCCCCGTGTACCTTGCCTGCTGTGGGAAGAAACGTTCTCTCACAATATGCATCATTTTTCAAAAAAATCTTATATCTTGGGTTACAGATTTTCTTCATCTAAAAAAAGTTTTTAGCTGATTATTTCTAAACAAGGCATTTCAGAAACCCCTTGGCAGTTACAGGCTCTGGGACTCACGGGGTGGTGTCAGCCTCTTGGTGCCCTGTGCCCAGTGTTAAACAGCAGCCTGGCCCTAGGTCAGCTGCCTCCTGCCCCACCTGCTGTGGTGCGCCACCCCCCAGAGACGCCCACAGCCCCATGCCCCCGGGTGCAGGCTGGGCTGGCAGGAAAGGGGCCCTGGGCAGCTGCGTGAGAGAGAGGTAAGAGGAGGCGTGGGAGCCGCAGAGGGCACAGCCTACCCCTCTCGTGGAGGCCCCAGCAGCCAGAAAGGAAGAGCGTGGCCAGCCAGGCAGCGTGGGCATGACTTCACCTCTCAGAGCCTCCATTTCCTCATCTGTCGCCCGGGGATGGTCCAGTCCCTACCCTGCAAGGCCATTGAGGGGCCACAGCGTGTCTGCACACAGAAGGCATTCCATCAGTGAGAATGGCTGTGTTCCTGCAGGGAGATCGGTGAAGGCAGGGACAGGGGAGCCTCAACTGTGACATCAGGTCTTTTGGCAGACTTTGTTTTTGTTTGTTTGTTGTTGTGTTTTGGGTGTTTTTGTTTTGTTTTGTTTTTTGAAACAAGGTCTCATTCTGTTACACAGGCTGGAGTGCAATGGCACGATCACGGCTCACTGCAGCCTTCACCTCCCTGGGCTCAGGTGATCCTCCCACCTCAGCCTCCTGGGTAGCTGGGACCACCAGCATATGCCACTATGCCCGGCTAATTTTTCTATTTTTTGTAGAAGATAGACTTTTGTCATGTTGCCCAGGCTCTTTTGGCAGAGTTTGGACAGAAGGTGGCATTGGGCTGGCCCTCAAAGGGGTGGGTGGGGCGGGACCTCTGGTGGGGGCAGGTATGAGAAGGTTCCATGCAGTGGGGACATGGCGGGAAAGGCCCCAAACAGGAGCGCTCAGGCCTTTGCAGGGAACAGGGGACAGATTGGTGTGGCTGGGGGATGGGCATGAGCAGAGAGCAAAGTGAGGTTGACTGGACGGCGGTGACTGGCTTGGGGTAGCCCTGCGACGCTGAGAAAGGAGCCCGGGCTCCATTCTGGGGGCTTCTGTGCCCACAGAGCAGTCTCCACCTCTCCACCCAGCATAGCCCATCCTTCCCTGCACACCACAACGTAGGGAGCTGGTGCCCTGCACGCAGGTGGGTGCCCGCAGGCCTGCCGCCTCCGAAGCCCAGTCCCGGCCCTGCCATTCAAGCTAGGCTCTCTTTACAGTCCTTCCCACTGAGTCAGGTGGGCTCTTGCCCACCCCACCCTGGGAAGGCTAGGCCAGGATGGGGCAGGCACCTCACCCTGGCCAGGAACAGGAACGGGCACTATCTCGGGGACTGATGTTTTCTGAATGGCGCTATCCACCCTGCCCTGCTCGGCCTGGCTGTGCAGGCCTCTTGGTACCATGTCTGTTCGTAATGACCATAACAACTCTATTTTCTTCCACAGATGACTCTGGGGACGACGACGAGGCTACCACCCCAGCCAACAAGAGCGAGCTGCACCACACCCTAAAGAATCTTTCCTTGAAGTTAGATGACCTCAGCACATGCAATGACCTCATCGCCAAGCATGGCGCCGCACTCCAGCGCTCCCTGACAGAGCTGGACGGCCTCAAGATCCCATCCGAGAGTGGGGAGAAGCTGAAGGTGGTGAACGAGCGGGCCACCCTCTTCCGCATCACATCCAATGCTATGATCAACGTGAGTACCCGCCCCCACCACCGCCCTGGCACGGGGCTCCCTGGCTCCGGCCCCGGGGTCCCTGAGTGGGTGACCAGGGGTGCTTGAAGGGTCAGCATTCCATTTCCTGCAGTTCCACAGTGTTTCCCAAAGCCAGCGCCCCCCAGCTAGCTTCCGAGTTCTCAGATCATCTCCTTCATTCGGCCGTCATTGGGCAAGGACATTCTTCTTAATTGTCTGGAAGAAACTGGAGTTGGGTGTGGACTCTGGTGCAGTCTGCAGTTACTTCATGCCTCGATAAGGAAGGTCAGGGCCCCAAGTTAAGTAGCTAGCCCAGCGGGTCAGTTCTGCCCACACAGTAGGGACACAGCTGCCACACTGGCCCTCAGTGGCTGCTACTGTGTCTCCCTGGGTTCACTCCCCACATGCAGTGGGAGCAGACGCTGTGCACAACAAGGGGAGGGTGTGGTAGGGGGCTGCAGTCGAGGGCTCCCTGAGCTGGAAGAGCCTCAGAGCTGAACCTGCCGAGGTCGTGCCAGCATGATGGTAGACAGAGCGGGTAACTGCAGTTGTAAACTAAGCAGCCCCGCTGCAGGAGTCAGCCGCTCACCCCGGCTCTGGAAGCCACACGGCTATGACTGGGGGCCAGGAGGGTGTCTCGATGGTGGCAGGAGGACAGTGCTTGGCCCTGCTTCCCTCTTTCTGTCTGGGGAGTGTTCCCCAGAAGTATGCGTGCTCCTCCAGGCCTCCACCCTCCAGACACAGGTCTGACTGCAACAGCCTCCTCCCAGCACAATCCCACAGGGCGGCACATCTAGGCCAGGGGTGCAGTTGTAGGAGCTTGGGGTGGCCTGCTGGGAGTAAGGAGACCAGAGCAGAGGAGCTGTTTAGAAATGGAGGCTGCTACAGAGGAAGAAGTGAGGTCCAGAGAAGGGGGTTCAGGAGAGCCATCGTGCTGGCTGGGGACAGTGGGCAGTGCTGGTGCCCGGTTGACTTCCAGCTGGGGGACCCAGCCCCCAAACTAGGAGGTTAGACCAGGGCCGGACTGGGAGCTGGGACCAAGCTCCAGGCCCCACAAGAAATGCAAGGACAGGGTGGGAAGATAGAGGCTGGAGCTCACTGCAGGCCAAGAGCCCGGGCTAAAACCTGGGCATCCAAGACCTGCCCCAAGCCCGCTTCACTGGCCTGTTGGCAGCATGATTGTGGGGCAGGAGAGCCACCCCACCACCCACACCTGCCCAGATATGCTCAAGCTCAGGCCTGGCGTGCCCAAATGCAGCCTTGGGAATCCCACCCTGGGACCTGAGGCTGGGCGAGGTGTGCCCCCCTTCCCGACTGCTGGGAAACTCAGCCTGCAGGTGCCCACCTGCCTCAGCTCAGCAGGTGCCCACCTGCCTCAGCTCAGCAGGTGTGTGCGCCTTGTCCGTCCCAGATCCCACAGTGCTGGGGGTGGGGGGCGGTTGGCCCCATGTGCCAAGGATGCTGAGAGGCTGCTGGGCCACCCTGCATGTTGGCCCCATTGTCACCTGCACTGTTTTCCTACATCCACCCTCTCAGGCCCACTGTCCTCCTTACAGCCCACAGACGAGATTGCTGTACTTCTACCAGGGACACACACAAATATGAAGCACTGAATGACATAATAATGCATTTGTATTTCCCTGTCCCTCCCAGAAGCCACTGCCGGAGGCTTCCCAGGCACTGCCTCCCTACCCGAGACCAAAACTGCTTTGTCTTGAATAAGCAGTTTTGGCTTTTCCGAGATAATGAGCGTCTCAGCTGGCTGCCGTCTTGCACAGTCTTTTATCAGCCATCAGAGGCTCATCTGTGTTTACGAAGCCATCAGAACAGCTCCAAGTTTAAGTGCCTAATGAATTGTTTTATGAGAAGCACAACCCCCTGGGGTTGGTCACGATTCCTTTCTGCAGCTCCAGCATCCAGGGAACATGGTGGCAGAGTCAGCCCTGAGTGACAGGAGCTGTGCCCTGGGCTGGGTTCTGCCAAACCTGCTGGTGTTAGCCTGCCATGAGGGCCCCTCCCCAAGTTCCTGCTGTTAAATCAGGGGCAGGGAGGGCAGGAGTGCGGTGCTGCCCCGACAGACTGTGCTTGTAGCCTCCCAGGCTAGCCCGGAGGCTCATGTTTCCCCTGGGGACCCTGCCTGACAGCCACTCCTCGCCTGGCAGGAACTGGGGCAGTTCTGGAAAGGCTATTTGCATGGCTCTCAGACACCAAGGGTTCAGCCCCCACTGTGTGCAGAGGAGCCATGTAGGCAAAGCCGGCCACTTGCCTGAAGGTCATGGGACACATGCGTTCCTACCCTTGGCCAGGCCTTGGCTTCGGTACCTGTTAGGAGAAGGTGTTGGACCAGGGCTCTGTAACTAGGACATCCATGCTGCTCCCACCTCCAAACCTCCAGGGAGCCTATTCAGGCACCAGACCACTTACCTCTTCCAACAGCCTGGTTAGCACCTTGAGGGATTGTTAGTGTCAACGTGGAAAGTGAGGCTCAGGGAAGTCACCTGAACTGCTCAGCATAACCCAACTGGTAGGTGGCCACGCCAAGATGCATGCAAACCCAGGTCTGTGTGGCCTGCAAGAGAAGTGATGGCCCTCATCCTCTCATTACCTCAGGGAGGTAAGGGTGACCTCCTTGGAGGGTTGCAGAGGCCCCCTCCTGCTGTGGCTACACGCCAAGGCCAGGACACGGGGAAGCCTCACCCGCACCCTGGGCAGGATCCCAACCTCAAAGATCTCTGTGAGTCCCTGGAGTGTCTTACCTTTCAGCTTCAAGGTATCCTCTGGTCACCATGGCTGCAGCCCCACCAGGGCCCCTCCTGGGAAGCCAGGGACTTGGATATGGAAGCCACGCACTGCAGTCCCCAGAAGGTAGAAATCATCACCCCAAATCTCTCCCGATCTCACAGTGAGAGGGAGCTGCTTCTCCCACTATGGGGGCCCCACTGCAACTCCATCTGCTCCCCAGCCCTGCCTTGACTGTGATGTGTGTGGGGATGCTCCCAGCAGCGCCCATGCCTGCATTAGGGAAATCTCTACTGCCACTGGTTCCTTGAACAGGGCAGACCCTCCTCCTGGTGAAATGCTGTGTGTTTTCCACCTTGTGGGCTCTGATTGAGCCAGATCATAGAAGTGGAGCCTAAAATGAGGGACGGCTGGCCAGACAAAGCCCACATGGAGGGTGTCCTTCACAGCGCGCTGGGGCAGGCAGCTCTCTTCCTTCAGGGACAGGCTGGCTGCTCCATCTTCACTTTTCCCCAAAACCACAAAGAATCTGGGGTTGTTCCGGCTTCAGGAGAAAAGTCAGGGTGGTTGGGTGTGGTGGCTCACACCTGTAATCCCAACACTTTGGGAGGCTAAGGTGGGTGGATCACTTGAGGCCAGGAGTTCAAGACCAGCATGGCCAACATGGTGAAACCCCGTCTCTACTAAAAATACAAAAATTAGCTGGGCGTGGTGGCACGTACCTGTAATCCCAGCTACTTAGGAGGCTAAGACAGGAAAATCACTTGAACCCAGGAGGCAGACGTTGCAGTGAGCCAAGATCGCACCACTGCATTCCAACCTGAACGACAGAGTGAGACTCTGTCTCAAAAAAACAAAACAAACAAACAAAAATTAGCCAGACATGGTGGTGCATGCTTGTAGTCCCAGCTACTCAGGAGGCTGAGGCAGGAGAATCGTTAGAACCCAGGAGATGGAGGTTGCAGTGAGCCAAGATCATGCCACTGCACTCCAGCCTGGCGACAGAGTGAGACTGTCTCAGAAAAAAAAAAAAAAAAAAAAAGAGAGGAAAAAAAAGAAAAGTCAGATGATTTCTAAATTTCTTTCAAGTTTGGGAAAGGACATTGATATCATAAGCCTTTAGGTCCTCAGCTCCTAGAAGGGCAGGGAGGGGGAGCCTCTGGATGATTCCCGAGAGCCTAGGACCCACGGCTAGTGGTACAGGCCCATTCCACGCACTGTCTGATCCTCGCAGGGCGCTGCAGCCATCCTCACCTCACATCAGGTGTGGCTTCGGCCCCAGGTGTTTGAGGGAACAAGGTGCTCAGAGGTGGTTTCTGGATTGGGAATCTGGAACAGCAACACTGTGTTTCAACCCCCCACGCTTTTGCCAGTGCTGTACCTTCTAGAACACCCCTTCCTCACCCTTCAGGTACTGGCAGCTCCCTTGTCATCCTTCAGAACCCCACAGGGACATCACCATGGCTTTCCAAGGCCTCTCTTGGGTAGCCATCCTCCTGGCTGGGACCCCAGCTCTCAGGCACACCACCACGTGGCACTTAATCCACTGTTTCAACCACTCCCCACTGGGCTTTGTGCTCCCTGAGGTCAGGCTGAGTGTCTTACTCACAGGTGTCCCCAACAGTAGCCCCGTGGGAGTGCCAGCGAGTGATGTTTCATAGTGGGTCTTGTGTCTCTAGATAAAGCACTCCAAGTGGCCCACAGCTCACATTTACCTGTGATGTTACCTTTTACAAAGCTCTTCTAGTCCCATTTTCTCAACTGAACAAGGTCAGTGAGAAAGTGGAGGCCCAGCCCCGAGGCCTCAGCCTGCCGAGGTCACCCCTGCACCCCACACCCCCCTGCACTCCCCTTCCAGAGGGATCACCTGGCCTGGAACAGCATTTCGTGGCATTAAATCCTATGGGTAACCACACTTTCCATGTGCACGCCACACGGGGCTCCACCCTCCCTCTGCCTTGTGGCATTTTGATTGGCAGGGTTCTTTCTTTTTTTTTTTTTTTTCTTTGAGACAGAGTTTTGCTCTTGTTTCCCAGGCTGGAGTGCAATGGCATGATCTTGGCTCACTGCAACCTCGGCCTCCCAGGTTTAAGCTATTCTCTTGCCTCAGACTCCTGAGTAGCTGGGATTATAGGTATGCACCACCACGCCTGGCTAATTTTGTATTTTCAGTAGAGACGGGGTTTCTCCATGTTGGTCAGGCTGGTCTCGAACTCCCGACTGCAGGTTAATCCGCCTGCCTTGGCCTCCCAAAATGCTGAGATTACAGGAGTGAGCCACCGCGCCTGGCCCTGGCAGGGTTCTTTCTAGCCGGACTCGGAGGGTGTACTTTGTGGGCCTTGGAAGGACCCTCTGGGGTCAGCATCTGAGTAAGTCAGCAGCCCCGTCGTGAACTCAGGGCAACTCCTCTCTCATCACACAGATAGGAAAGCCCTGCCTGATGGGCATTTGACATCAGACCTTAGCAGCTGCCTCCTGATCCCTGCCCAGGCCTGTGCCAGGCAGGGACTCGCAGGGAACAGGCAGTCCAGCAAACTATTGAAGTGACAGGCTGCCAAGCATGTGCTCATTAGTGTGACCTGTTCTAAGATGACCCAGGGCCGCCAGCTCACATGCCCACTTTTCAAGGCCAAGTTTAGGGAGAGCCCGGGAAGGTTCCCAGTTGGCGGAGAGGCAGATTCCTGTCCAGCTGACCACAGCCCAGCGGGAAAGCCAGGGCAAGCCTTGGCTGGGCCTACAGAGGGCCGAGGCAGCAGACACAGAATGGGAAGTAGGCTTTCTCCCAGGCAGAGAAGGAAAATATTACTATTTTCCCTTCTGGGCTGTCATCGTGCGCAGGTCTTTCTGCTCTGGCCGGGATGGGGACCTGCACCAGTTTGGCTCTGAAGCCCCTCTGTTATTCCCACCTTTCCACCCAGTTACCCTTCCTGGGCCTCTGGACAGTTCTCCAGTCATGGTGGGCCCATGGGCAGGACTTGGTCATTGGGTGAGGCTTGTCAACTGTGTGGGTGGTGGCCTCACCGCCCCACTGCCCTGGAAAGGAGAGCAGACTCCTTGCCGTCCCCCTCAGGGAACCTGGAGAGATCAGCTTGGCTCTTGGTTTTCAGCCATGAGAGAGAAACAGGGTATGGGGTTCACACGATTCCTGAGCATCCCTGGTGGGCCCAGCAGCCTCTCCCGACCCGTTCCCCACAGGCCACCCGTCCCTGGTTGTGTCTTCCTGCCCTGGTGGCAGTTCCCCCGACACCCATGCCCCAGCTCCTAAGGACCGGGCTATGAGGGGCTGGGACAGGCCCTGCCAGTGGGGAGCCAGGATGGGAAAGGGGATGAGTGTTCCATGCGTTGCGTGGCATGCCAGACATTCTGCATGCACTTCCCCTGCCCCCACTCTGCAGGCTTATGCATGGGGAGACCAAGGCTGAGGGGCTCAGGATCCCAGCTGAAAGGGATACAAGCCCATGTCTTCCTGATTCCAGAGCCCACTACACTGCTGCATTATGGTAGAGAAATAAACCTGACCCTCCCCTTGATCGGGGGCAGGAGATCAGGAACACGTCCCCTGTCCACCCTCACCCTGCATCCCTGTCCTGGCACCACTGATCACCCACCTTCTGCAGGCCTGCAGAGTCTCACAGATCTTTCCACTGCAGCATCTTGACCCTGTCCTTCCTGCAAGGGCGGAACACAGTATCTCTCACAATCCCCGTAGCCCTGTAGCCTCTATGCCTGGCTCAGAGCCCAGCACATGGGAGCCTCGGCAAATGAGAGAGAGAGAGAGAGGAGGGGTGGGGAGAATATTGTGAAAAATCACAGGAGCAAATGAATGAGTCGCTTAGTGTCTGGCAAAATTCCCTAGTGGGTAATTTTTTTTGACTCTGATAAAAGCCAGCCTAGCAGATCCTTGCTTGAATTACTGTTTTGGGTAACTGAATTCTCCTGCCATTTAAGAGAAACCCCATAGGACTATTAAATGACTTTGGTTTTTAGAATGAGTCTTGAACCATAACATGCCTGCGCACAGGTGCTCGGCCAGGCATGGGGTGGGGACATTCTCCCTCACAGCAGCATCTTCCCTGAGCACCAGGGTGTACTTTGTACAGTGGCACTGCCTCTGTCACTTGGCTTAAGGTGGAGAATGATTGAGTTCGTACATATTACAAGCTCATGCTTGGAGTGTTAGTATCCATAAAGTGAAAAAGCTGCGGGAGCAGGTTCCGTCTGCAGGCCAGGGCAGCAGAGCGAGGCTGGGGCGTGCTTTCCCCTGCAGTCCTGACTCCCCTGGGTGGGCTGGCAGCTGGGCTCCATCCTGCTTCTTAGCAGCCTGTGGGCTTGTTCCTGCTGCTGTCCCTCCAGTCCCTGCAGGTGGGGCCCAGGCAAGACCGACTGCACCTGACTCGACCCCCATTCCTGAACTTGGAAGGCTCCTCATAGTTGGTCACTCATGCTGGGCCTAGGACATGGTCCTAATGACCACATGACCCCCTGTGGCACTTGGGAACCTTGAGCTGTGAGGGTGAACACAGCCCCAGCCTTGTGGGCCCCACACCCTCCTGTGGGAGCTGTAACCACATAGGTGATATGGGATGTCAGTGGCAAAAGGACCTTTAGAGGAAAGAGCCAGTGAGGTGGGATGGGGTGAGAGGCCACAGGTGCAGACAGGCTGGGGGCTGAGCAGGGGCACAGGTGCCAGGTGCCCTGGAGTGCGCACCGGGAGCCACAGGAGGGGAGGTTGGAGTGAAGAGGAGGCCAGTCACAAGGGACCTTGTGCTGACAGCATTCTGCTTCCACTTGAAATGAGACAAAGGACTCAATGCCAAGTGACTCAATGCCAATGTCAATGACTCAAGGCCAAATAAAATGATCCCACGTGCATTTTAGCAAGACCCCTCTGCTGTTTGGAGAATGCGCTATCCGCGAGGCAGGGGCAGGTGCTCAGAGACCCTTCAGGAGCCCCTCGGGCAGAGAGAGTAGAGCTGGCGCCCGTGAGAGTGGGCAGTGCTGCTCTGAGCTGAAGTCAGGGACAGCAGAGTTGCTGTGTGGTTGAGAAAAGAGGCCAAGGGGAAGGACCCCATGCTGGGGGCCTGGGCCGCTAGAGAATGGGGGCCTTGCTGTCTGACGCCCTGCTTGGCCCACACACAGTTCCGCAGGATGCAGGAGGGTCTTTCCCAGGAGTGGGTTTTGTGTAGCCAATGAGTGGGCAGAGCTAGCTTGCAGAGCTAGCTCGAGGTGCCCAGTGCAGGCAGAAAGCAGGGAGGGCAGGGCTGGCCAACAGAGGGTAGATGGTTACCAGGCCTGATGGGAGAGACGCCGCACTCTTGGTCCCTGGGTTTACCAAGGAAGGTAGCATCCCTCAGGAGACACACTTTGGTGCCTGCCGCAGGGCTGGCTGGGCAGTATGGGGTGCCTGCGACATCCTGATGGCAAGGACACGGAAAAACCTGGGGAGGAAGGGCACCCGGCACAGCCAGCACTCGATGGAGTGGGCTCGGGGGACACTCCACTTGGGGACACGCCAGCTGCAAGGGCAAAGTACGAGGGGGAAGTAGGAGACATTGGGGGCACCAGATAGCCAGAGTGGGCACTGGGGGTAGCCAGGGGCCGCTGGGAAGAGTGTCACAGGAACAGAGACAGCAACTTGGGGCCCTCAGACAGGGCTTCTGATGTGGGGCATCGTAGAAACAAAGACCCCCATCAGAAGGGGCCCCACTGCTGGACATGCTGAGGTTCTCTGAGGCCCCTCTTGGCTCACGGCCCAGGTTCCTTAGGCCAACCCAGGCAGGGGTGAGAGGCCCAGAGCTGCCCTCCCTTGTCCCTCTGGGGCCTGTGGGGCAGGTTTCTGCCCAGCTGACCACCGTCCTGCTCTGACAGCTTGCTCATCCAGGGCCTGGGCCTGGGGAGATGGGTAAAAATAGATTCCAGATTTGTCTAAAATCAGTTGGCAAACTGGAAGCCAGATGGTGTTGGTTCCTGTGTGCGAGTGGCAAACTATTTTGAATGTGGAGAGGCTATTTTAAAGTTTTAATTGGACTGGAAAGCTGCTTCACCAGTGCCAAGAGTGAGTCACGTCAAGGAAACATTCTGATCGACCCCCAGTGGGGACTGGGAAGGGCTGAAACACCTGTGTGCTACCAGCCTGTGCCAAGTGCGGCTGTGAGGAGCAGGCCCTGGGAGCTCAGCCTCGGGGGTCAGGCAGGTGATGGAGACACAGCATGACAGCTTGGCTGGGCCAAAGGGATCCCCGGGGGAGCCCAGCACTTCCCCTTGTGGCTCCATGGGTCCCCAGTCTGGGTCTTGGACACTTAAGACCAGAATCGCAGTGCAGCTCCTTCCTGCCTTTGTGAGGCACCTGCTGAGCTTGGGTTTCGTCTTGTGTAAAGTGAAGCCAAGCCAGGCATGGTGGCTCACGCCTGTAATCCCAGCACTTTGGGAGGCCGAGGCAGGCAGGTTACTTGAGGTCAGGAGTTTGAGACCAGCCTGGCCAACATAGTGAAACCCTGTCTCTACTAAAAATACAAAAATTAGCCAGGTGTGGTGGCAGGTTCCTGTAGTCCCAGCTACTCAGAAGGCTGAGGCACGAGAATCGCTTGAGCCTGGGAGGCAGAGGTTGCAGTGAGCTGAGATGGCACCACTGTCCTCCAGCCTGGGCAAGAGCAAGACTCTGTCTCAAAAAAAAAATAGGTGAGGCCAGCCTGCCACTCCTCAATGGCAGAGGAAGCAAGATCCTGTTACTCCAGTGAGTCCCCTGGCCATGCAGAGGGGTTCAGGGAGACCATGACTCTGTGATGTCACCACTCATCACCTTCAGAACCCCAGGCTGGTGAGAGGCAGGGTCTGTGGCAACAAGGGATGTGAGGATCAGCGTGGAGGGTGGGTAGCCTTGGCCCTAGAAACCCGGAGAGCAGAGGGTTCTCTGGCCACCCACCTGGGAGCCCAGAGCCAGAGGGCAGACACGTCAGATGCCTGGCAGGTCCTGGACCAGCCGCAGATAATAACACGGCCCTTTCTCCCATTATCCCTGCACCAGGGGCGCTGGGACCTCCTCCGTGTGCTAATGGCTGGAGCCAATCGCCCAGCCTGGACCATCTGGGCATTTGGCCCATCTCCCACCTCCTCTGTGAGCCCAGTGGCTGCCCACGTCAATGCCCAGCAGGCCTCTGGTGCCTCCCTCACATCCCTGTCTAGGAGGGAAGTTTCCAGGCAGCCACTGAAGGCCAGACAGGGTCCTGGCTCTGCATGTTCCCGAGAGCTTGAGAGGCTGCCCTAGGTCACACACAGGGGACCCAGGCTAGCTGACCTCACACCTTGCTCTCCCGCCTGGCCCAGGGAGCAGTGAGATCGCTGTCAGGATTAGGATTAGGAACAGCAAAAGCGATTAGAGTTTGTCCTCCTCTTCCTGGGGTACATCTGGGCAAAGGTTTCCAGGTCAGAGACGCTCAATGTCTGTCCCATGGGGCACCGGTGACCACCAGCAACCCCCGCTCAGACCTCACATGGCATGGCCCCTGACTTGGTTTCCCCTGGGTGGGCAGCCCTTACAGCCTTCTTCCCCAGGCCAGACTTCTCAGTAGGGAGAGTCCCTGGTGGTCAGGCAGGGCCTGGACTCCCCAGGTGGGGCTGCCCCAGGGCGGAGACCCCCCCCTTGTCTGTCGAGCTTTGTGGTTCTCACTCTGCTTGGGGGCAACTCGACAGGCTCCCTGCCCTCCCCATGGAGACAGGACCACACTGCCCAGGGGCCCTGCACCCCAGGCCGGCCCCTCTGCATCTCAGAGCACCCACACCCCCAACACCCCTTTCACCAGAACCCTCTATGCAGCACTGGGGGTAGGCGGAAGGGACAGGGCTGGGAAACTTGAACTCTGTCCCCATGCTGAGGACAATCAACCTGACAGGTCACAGAATCAGGAACTCTGTAGGACCCCAGGAGGGCACCAGGAGATTACAGGCCTGTCCCAGGGTGGGCAGTGGGGTAGCACCCATGTAGGGCCCAGGTACCACCTCCAGCTCCCACTAGGACCCCTCACTCTCTTCCCCTTAAACAATTCAGGACACAAATGTGTGGGTAGGGGGCTTCAGGTCAGCCCGTCTCTCCTCCTGCTCACAGCTGAGCATGAGTCTCCTGGCCCCAGGTAGAGTTGTCACACAGCCTCAGAGAAACGAGACCACGTTCAGGCCTGGGCTGGGTCAGCCAGGCCCTCCCTGGGCCCCCGGGAACCTCCCCCTGCCAGTCCCTCTGCCGGGCCCCAAGCCTAATCCAGCTTATTGAGCACACAGCACACAGCCCAGCTTAGCATTCTGAGAACAGCAGGGCCACGCCAGGCGCCTGCCTCTCCCCACAGCACAGCCAGGATGGGGCCTGGAGAAGGCCGGCAGCAGCAGAGGAGACCCTGGGAGTCAGGGATGGACACCAGGTGGGTGCATCCGGGCTGGGGGAGGTGGACGGGTTCTCTGCATCCATGGGGTGACCAGGCAGCTCATGTGCTGTGGTGGTAAAGGCCTTGGGTGCAGCCACATGAGGCTTTGATATTAAGGCACAGCAGCTTTCACCCTGCCCCGCTTTTAGGTGACTGTGACACTCTCCGACCTGCATGTGCCCAGCCTAGGCACATCTACCCAAATGAGGCCCGGCTGTCCCGGGGACTTCCTGTCTCCCTGCTGTATGATGCCAGCTGGCCCTTTGGTAGCCTTGAGGGGGACCGAGGTCACCCACGGCCAAGTTATCAGCCAGCAACCCTGGCTGTGTGGACAAAGTCCTCAGCTGGGGCTAAGGGTGCTGGGAGGCCACCCCTTCTCCCTGAGGCTAGGGTTGGGCTCTGTTGCTTGGACAGGGTTATTCCCAGGCAGCCTTGTTAGTGACTATCTCCCAGGAACCTAGCTCCACACCAGGAAGGCTCTGGGATCCCACAACATCCCTGCCCTCATGGGGCTCCCAGACAGCAATCAAGATTTAGCTTTACAAAGTAAACCCTAACAGCACTGGTTCCGTGCCCTGGGGGACATGCAGGTGAGATGCTCAGGGACTTGGATCCTGGCCCTACACACACCTCCTTGTGGCCTTGGGCGAGTCCCTCAGTCACCCTGAGCCTCCATTTCCTCCTTGGTCATGCACACTATATATAAAAAAAAAATCTACCTCAGTTCTTGTAAGAATGCCTGCAATGCCCTGCCCCACAGTGGGCCTGCGGTGTGAGGGAGGTGGGGCTGGCATCAGAATCAGCAGGAGGGTTTGAATTTGAGCCAGGGAAAGGCAAGAAGACATGATACCTGGTGGGCCACACTCAGGGCCCTGGGAAGGAATGGAGCCCCAGGAGATGAGGCTGGAGAGGATTGGACACCATTTTCTATGAGAGGCTGTCAGCTGCCCGGATCTGTGGAAAAAACAACAAATACTCCATTTTCCCTTGAAGGAGAAAATAGTCATTTCTAAAGTATTTGAGTCCCTGTGAACAGCAAAGGTAGGAGGTAGGAGGCCTAATTCATCTTTGTTCTCTGGTCATCTTTCCCTCTTTGCTTTTGCTGCTGGGAAGCCCAGGCACCCTCAGATGTGAGTTTGTGGGAATTCTTACCATGACCTTTGGCTACTATTTTAAACTGCTGTTGTATGGCTCTTTCATAAGTCTTGTTGTAAATGACATGAGGTATATGAAAACAAAGCACCCATCTATGTGAGAACTTGTGGACGGAGAGGATGATTCTGGGGGCTGTAGGAGATTAG